>NC_068914.1:50991943-51294974 GCF_023091745.1 Budorcas taxicolor | reverse complement strand
AGGACATCTGGCTATCCCCAAACGGAAAGTCAAAATAAAATAACTGATAAGCCAAGAAACAGCACAAAAGTTGGCAGTATTTACTAAAATCCATCCTCCTAAGTTTCCTTCTCATAAGAATTCTATAGATATATACAAACACAAGCAAAATGCTACCTGAAGAAGGTATTAATTACAACACTGTATGAAATAGTAAACACACTAAAATCAATCTAAATGTTCACCAACAGGTAAACCATTAAATAAAGCCCATACAATTGAACATGATGCAGCATTTTAGAGAGAATGATGTAGCTCTAGTTGTACTGACATGAAAATCTTCAAGAAACAAAAATTAAATGAAGAAAGCTGAAAAGCATTTGCCATCATTTTTGTAAAGATAACTTTCTATATTAAAGTAACAACATAAAAATATAAAATACAATAATGAAAGAAACATCTAAAGTATTGAAAATAGTTACCTCTGGGGTATAGAACTAAAGGGTAGGGAGGGGCTGCTGTTTTCATTGTAAGACTTTAAGTACTATTTAATTTTTTTAATTGCTTAACTAAGATCATGGCATCTGGTCCCATCACTTCATGGCAAATAGATGGGGAAACAGTGTCAGACTTTATTTTGGGGGGCTCCAAAATCCCTGCAGATGGTGATGCAGCCATGAAATTAAAAGACGCTTACTCCTTGGAAGGAAAGTTATGACGAACCTAGATAGTATATTAAAAAGCAGAGACATTACTTTGTCAACAAAGGTCCGTCTAGTCAAGGCTATGGTTTTTCCAGTGGTCATGTATGGATGTGAGAGTTGGACTATAAAGAAAGCTGAGCACCAAAAAATTGATGCTTTTGAACTGTGGTGTTGGAGAAGACTCTTGAGAGTCCCTTGGACTGCAAGGAGATCCAACCAGTCCATCCTAAAGGAGATCAGTCCTGGTGTTCATTGGAAGGACTGATGTTGAAGCTGAAACTCCAATACTTGGGCCACCTGATGGGAAAAGCTGACTCATTTGAAAAGACCCTGGTGCTGGGAGGGATTGGGGGCAGAAGAAAAGGACAACAGAGGATGAGATGGTTGGATGGCATCACCGACTCAATGCACATGGGTTTGGGTGGATTCTGGAAGTTGGTGATGGACAGGGAGGCCTGGTGTTGCTGCAGTTCATGGAGTCACAAAGAGTCGGACATGACTGAGTGACTGAACTGAACTGATTGTGATTAAAATAACAGTAATTTTTTAAAAATACAGAGCCTACAGAAGGCTAGGTAATTTGAACCAACTCAAAGAAAACTTTAAAAAGCTCAACAAAATATAAGAAATATTTCCTAAAAATAAAACCTAAGATTAAGAGCATTCACCTTCACCAGGAGATTAAGATTCAGGAGAAGGTTAAAACTGGGAAAAGTTAGAAAACTGCTTGGGCACCATCTGCCCTAGAGACAATTTGCTGAGGCAGGAGACTTGGCCCAGAGGCAACCTCAGCACACAAAGCAAAAGAAGGGTTGGGACCCCAAAAGCGTAACTGTAGAAGTAGTTAAGAACCAGAATTAAACCTTGCTCTAGCATAGTCGTCAGCCACCTAAGTGCTCCAGAAAATCTAAAGCCTTAAAGTTGGGCTTAATAAAAACAAACGGTATCTTCTCACCTTGAAGTGAAGTCGTTCAGTTGTGTCCGACTCTTTGCGACCCCATGGATAGCAGACTACCAGCCTTCTCAGTCCATGGGATTTTCCAGGCAAGAGTACTGGAGTGGGTTGCCATTTCCTTCTCCAGGGGATCTTCCCAACCCAGGGATCAAACCTGGGTCTCCCTCATTGGAGGCAGACACTTTATCCACTGAGCCACCAGGCCTCAAATTATTCCACAACTAAGTTTTCAAACATAATATCTAGTACACATTCAAAGATAAAACAGGCACACAAAAGAATAATACAACAGATACAGACCCACATGGGCTCCCAATGCTGTCTTCTCAGACAGATTATATATAACTATATTTTTAAGTATGTAAGACAAGATGGAAAATTTCAGCAACAAAAGAATCAAATAATACAAGCTAAAAGAAAATTAAAATTCTAGAACTAAAAAACAAAATTAGGCACTCACTGAATAGATTTAACAGCAGACAACACATAGAGCACAAAAGAACTGGAAGGTAAGTCAGAAGAAGTTTCCAGAACGAAGCAGAGAAAAAAGGATGCTGCACACAGAGGAGAGGTTAAGAGACACTGTATACGATGAAAAGGCCAGAGATACGTTTAACTGGGGTTCCAGGAAGAGACAAAAAGAGAATGGGGCAGAAGCAGTGTCTGAAGAAATGCATACATGCTAAGTCACATCAGTCATGTCCCAACTCCTCGTGACCCCATGGACTGTAGCCCACCAGGCTCCTCTGTCCATGGAATTCTCCAGGCAAGAACACCGGAGTGGGTTGCCATTTCCTCCTCCAGGGAATCTTCCCGACCCAGGGATCGAACCCGTGTCTTTTGTGTCTCTTGCACTTGCAAGTGGGTTCTTTACCACTAATGCCACCTGGGAAGCCCTGTTTGAAGAAATAATGACTGAGATTTTCCAGAACCGATGAAAACATCAATCCACAGAATCAAGAATTTCTTGCAATCTCAGAGTAAATAAAAGAAATCCACACTTAGAAATGTCATCACGAAATTGCAGAAAACCAGAAAGAAAAAAAAAACTTAAAAGCAGTCAGAAAAAAAAAAGCAAAGCCTTTAAAAGTGTAATACTTAGACTGATTTATCACTAGTGACAGAAGCCAGAAAACAGTGGAATGATGCTCTCAATGAGTAAACAACAAAAATAAAACAAAAATGGCCAATCTAAATTTCTATGCCATCTGAAAATATCCTTCACAAATGAAGATGAAATGAAAACATTTTCTAACGAACAATAACAGAATTTAGACATCAAGAGACCCCATGCAGGCAGAGGAAAAGTTAAAGGCTTAAGAAGGGGGAAAAGGGCAAGTAAGATGGAAACATGCTCTCCAGAAGAATGTGATTCGCGGAGTTCAACACTTTAATTACTACTTGCTTAATCTTTTTTTAGTACTCTAAGGGCAAATTCTTTTACTTGATATTAACATCCTATTTATCTCTAAACTCAGCATGTTGTACTTGAAAGGCACATCTGCAAGCAGTTCATTTCAGGTTCATGTCTCTATCTAAAGATCTTAGGCCCAAATTGCCAGAGACTATTAAGCCAGATATACTAAGACCTCGTTATCATTCTGACTCTTGCTTATCTAACTTATTATTACTGAATAAGCAGAAAAATAAGTAATAAAAATAATGTATACTGAGTATAAAAGGTATTCTTCATTTATGCTGATATGAAGTTAGGTTATTACCTACTATCTTTCTAACTCCTCATTCCTTTTCTCCACAGAATTCATATTTAGAATGTGAGCTACAGGGTAGACTGCCTCAGTTAGAAGTCCAGACACCAACCTTTAACACCCAAATGTCACTTGGTAGTATATTTAACCTCTTTATGCATCAGTTTCCAAATCATTAGGACAGTAGTAAAAATTGTTATTTTTCACATAGGTTATTTCAAGAATTAAGATCTAAAATACACATAGAAAAGCACTAAGCAAAATATCCATCACATAATAAACATTCAACATACATTAAAAACAATTTTTTCTCAAAAAAAAAAGTATACAGAAACTACATTTTAAAAGCTATGAATTTTAGAAATTATATATTTTATAATTATTCTCAATAATTTTGTAGTAACAACTAATTACTTAAAAATAAAGAAATACTTACTTGACTAAATCTATTCTGTTATTGATGGCAGCCCAATGAAGGAGTGTAACATTTTCTTTGTCTGGTTGCCTTACATCATAACCTGCTTCCACCAATTCTCGGCAGCGTTCATAAATTCCATATCTTAAAAAGAAGGAAAACGTGATTGTTAACACTATTTGACAAGAAATTTAAAGCCGAAAATAACATTTCTAGAAGAAACTGATGCTCCATTTTGATACCTGGAAACTAAAAAGGCTTTCTCAATATAAAGTGTTACTTTAGAAATATCAATATTCCAACAGCTTTTACTAACCCGTTTTATAATTTTAAATTTCTCTTCTCTAAGAATGCAATAACTCATCAAGTAGGAGAGAACAGGATACTATAAATAAAAATATCTATCAGTCATTTGTTTTTACTAACATCACCACTATTCCACAAAACACTGAAGGCAGCTTATTAAAAATACATACAATTATGTTAAAATATTGTCATAAAGAAGCGATAACAAAGAATTTATCATTGATTTAGAACAACATCAAAAAAAAGGATGTCTTACACCTGTAAGATACTTTATTTAGAAATTTAGCTTTGGTATTCCTAAAGGCAAATTTTAAAAAAGTGTGGAAGTGGGAAGTAGGGTGGGTGGGGAAGGGTCTTGTGAGTTTAAGTCAATGAGACATAAGAGAAAGTTTACTAGAAGAGCTTGAGAAAAGAAGTTAATTTAATAAAGAAGAAAGATGCATGCACAGAGCTTAACCTTTTCCTCTCTTTCTGTTTAGGTCACTTGTGTGACTGCATATATATTTCTCAAAATGTTACAACATGGAAATTTTTATGCATAAGCAAAAATCAAAGAATAATACAATAAATCACCAAGAATCCGTATGGAGTCTCAAAAACCATCAACTTTATCCAAAACAAAATACTGGATCCTTGGAAATATCCGACACAAAAACAAACTGAAATGAGCTTTGACCATATTAATCAGAATGGCCTCCAAAATGGGGAAGGCATACCACAGGGTGAGGCTGGGAGAAAGGTGACACAATAATGGAACATTTGCAGCAAATATTAAAACTACATTCACATCACAGTTAATAGAGAAAGAAATTGATCTTCACTAACATTTACCAGTCTTCATTGCTTTAATGCTCGCCTACCCTGGCTCCGTACTGCGTATGTACACACACACACACACACACACACACGCGCACGCGCGCACACAGTCAACCTAAGCCAACAGCAGGAGTTCCTCAATTCACAAGCGATGACAGGGGCACCTTCAGTTCTCTGTTCTTTTTCAGAAAACTGTTTACATGTGCCCAGTTAAGGGAACTATGACTGAGCAACTGAACACACACACACACACACACACACACACACACACACACACACAGGAATGTTCATGAGAATGATTTATAGTAATTTCAAGAGAAGTTTCCTTGGGGAGATAAAGAAAAAAGGATGCCGAGCAACCTGCAGCATTACAGCAAAATGTTAGCATCTGCTTAATCTGACAGTTATATTCTTCTCTATATTTATCTGGAGGATTAAAACATTTCAAAATTTAAATAAATGTTTTAAAAGGTAGAAATCATAGACTGCACACATAGAGGGTATTTGAGGAATAAAGAAAGGTGGTTTTTTTCTTAAGAGGAGAGATGCTGGCGTATATTTGCTGGTGGAAATCATGCATTAGAGGGAGAGGTTAATGACAAAGGAGAGAAGGAATATATTAATAGCAGCAAGGTTTGAAAGGAAGAGTTAATGCAGAGCAGTGTAACTGGCCTGGTGAATAGAGCCAGTAGGGAGTGCTTTGCTTTCTGACTGTGCGTGCCTGTGTGAGGCAGGGTGGCAGTGGACTGAGGACTTCAGGGAGTTTGCCTCTCCATGAAAGCAATGAAAAAACCGGCGCTATCAACGTTTGGGGCTTTTCCAAACAGTTCTTCTCACTGGTAAAGAATCCACCTGTAATGCGAGGGATGTGGGTTCAATCCCTGGGTCGGGAAGATCCCCTGGAGAAGGAGATGGCAACCCACTCCAGTATTTTGGCCTGAAAAACCCTGTGGACAGAGGAGCCTGGTGGGCTACCGTCTATGGCGTCACACGAGTCAGAAACGACTCAGCAACTAAACATCAAATTTTTCAGAATCTAGGGAATAAACAGTTAACAAGACTTTCAGCTACCGAAGGTATCTTTGGTCAAGAAAAACAGGAAGACTTTCAGGAAGAACAGAGGACTTTGTGGTATTTTAAAATACCATACTCCCACACTTCCCTGGCGGTCCAATGGTAAGAAACAGCCTGCCAATGCACGGGACAGGGGTTCAATCCCTGGTCTGGGAAGATCCCACGTGCTACAGGGCAACGACGCCCATGGCCCACAACTCGTGAAGCCTGCAGGCTCCAGTGCCTGCACTACACAGCAAGAGGCGCCACCATGATGAGAAGCCAGAGCACCCCAGCCAGAGGACCCCACTGTCACAGCCAGAGTGCACCCCCCACCTGTCACAGCTAGAGAGGACCCCCCACCTGCCACAGCCAGAGAGGACCCCACTGTCACAGCCAGAGAGGACCCCCCCACCTGTCACAGCTAGAGAGGACCCCCCACCTGCCACAGCCAGAGAGGACCCCACTGTCACAGCCAGAGAGGACCCCCACTGTCACAGCGAGAGAGGACCCCCCCCACGGTCACAGCTAGAGAGGACCCCCCACCTGTCACAGCTAGAGGACCCCCCCACGGTCACAGCTAGAGAGGACCCCACTGTCACAGCCAGAGAGGACCCCCACTGTCACAGCAAGACAGGACCCCCCCCCACCTGTCACAGCCAGAGAGGACCCCCACTGTCACAGCCAGAGAGGACCCCCCCCCCGTCACAGCCAGAGAGGACCCCCACTGTCACAGCCAGAGAGGACCCCCCACGGTCACAGCTAGAGAGGACCCCCCACGGTCACAGCTAGAGAGGACCCCACTGTCACAGCAAGACAGGACCCCACTGTCACAGCCAGAGGACCCCACTATCACAGCCAGAGAGGACCCCACTGTCACAGCCAGAGAGGAACCCCCCCCACCTGTCACAGCCAGAGAGGACCTCCCACCTGTCACAGCTAGAGAGGACCCCCCACGGTCACAGCTAGAGAGGACCCCCCATGGTCACAGCTAGAGAGGACCCCACTGTCACAGCTAGACAGGACCCCACTGTCACAGCCAGAGGACCCCACTATCACAGCCAGAGAGGACCCCACTGTCACAGCCAGAGAGGACCCCCCACGGTCACAGCCAGAGAGGACCCCACGGTCACAGCCAGAGAGGACCCCACTGTCACAGCCAGAGAGGACCCCCCCACCTGCCACAGCCAGAGAGGACCCCACGGTCACAGCCAGAGAGGACCCCCACTGTCACAGCTAGACAGGACCCCACTGTCACAGCCAGAGAGGACCCCCCACTGTCACAGCTAGAGAGGACCCCTCACTGTCGCAACCAGAGAGGACCCCTCACCTGCCACAGCTAGAGAGGACCCCCCACTGTCACAGCCAGAGGACACCCACTGTCACAGCCAGAGAGGACCCCCCCACTGTCACAACTAGAGAAAGCCCTCACCCAGCAACGAAGACCTGGCAAGGCTAGAAATAATAAATAAACAAAAATCTTTAAAAAATACCACAGTCCCATCCTCTGCTTCCAGCAACCTTGAAAAAAATGTTATATTCCTGGTACTGGTATCACAGTGAGCAGAACAGGAAAGGAGTTCTCACAAAGCCTCATTCCCAATGAGGAGTCATTACTTCAACTACATGGCGGTTCCTTGGAAAAGTCTACTTGAAAGGCTTATCAACTGGACCTCACCCAGAAACAGATGTCAAAGAAGAAGACAACTCCAACAAAAAACTTACTGTGTTGCCTTAACTATGTCCCATGTGCTATAATCGTCAATATGAGTTTTCCGTCCCAGGGGTTCACCATATCCATGGTTATAATGGCTCTGAGGTTTGATTTCCTGTTAAAGAAAAAAAAATTACACAGAAGAAATGAGAAAAGTACAGAAAATACTTCGGTATTTTACTACTGCTTCTGTGCTGTTTGAAGAATGTTCATAATTTAAAATATTAACTTTATGCTGAAGTCCATACTCTTCAGAGAAAAAGCATGTTCAAACAGATATACCCCTTACACAAACTCAAAATAAACAGCTGTAAGACTTTAAATTAGTGACAAATTAGTCACTGCAATTTATCTTTAGCTCCACAGAACTCTACTTCTTCATTAAATCAACTCTCACTTTCTCTGACCAATTTTTCTATTATTCCAGCATAACCTCTAGTTCTACATCAAAACTTTCATCACCTGCCAAATAAAAACTAAGGTCCTAAAAAAGGAAGCCAGGATATTATTTTATTAATCTCAGATATCGCCTTTTCTTATACTCCTTCATGCTGAGAGCTTGTTAAGCATCTAGCAGGTGAAGAAAGAAAAGTGGGAGTACTCAGTCACTTAGTCATGTCTGACTCTTTGTGACCCCACAGACTGTAGGCCATCAGGCTTCTCTGTCCATGGGATTTTCCAGGCAAGAATACTGGAGTGGGCTGCCATTTCCTCCTCCAGGGGCTCCTTCTGCTGCAGGGATTGAACCCTTGTCTCCTGCACCTCCTGCTTTGACAGGCAGATTCTTTACCACCACACCACCTATAAATTCACTTAAGCAATCCTAAAATGTCAACATCCTTAAAGAAACTAACTTTTAAATAAAAATTTAAACAGCCTTATAGAATATTATCAATATATCCATTTAAAGCTTATATACTATGTGCAGCTTTCTATTTAAAATACAAAATTTGCTATGCATAGTCAATTTCTTCAGTATATAGCACTAAGATCCAATTACTTCAATATGAAAACAGAAAAATTGAGCTCGTTTGGCTCTATCATCCATTCAAATCTCTATGATTCTGATATTTTTCTCTTATAGGTGCACACACATGCAAATGAAAAGATAAGGTATAACAAGATATTTGGAAAGAATTAAATCCTTAGAATAATTCATTTTTTCTTGGCCACTGAAATTTAGTAATACAAATTTAATGGTAGTTCATTGGAGGAAAAAAGGCTATTATCTTCAGCTCACTTTAGCCATTCAACTTGTGAAAAATTCCAAAACTGATTTGTCTGGGCCATACATTTAGAAGAGTATCAATAATATTACTGAATATTTTCAACAACAAAAAATTTAAAAGTTTCACAAAACTAAATTCTGCTTAACATAACCTTTCAACAAAGAAAGCTTAGTTCCTTAAGAAAATGCTATCACCAATATTAAAATACAACCATAACAATCACAAATACATATTTGCAGAAAAAGAAGATAGACATCAGTCTTAAGCCAAGATCCACAACAGACATACTACATACAGTTTATTAAGTGATTTTTTTTTTTTGAGAGATTGTTCTTGGACTCCATTAAAGTACAACTGGTTAAATGTGAACACAAGCAGGTACACGATGCTGGGTGTAAGCAACAGTCTGAATAACTGGTGGAGCTAACCAATACATGACTTAACCAGTTTAATTTTTTTTTAACCTTTTCTATTCAATTTCTCCACTGAATTCCAGTTCTCAACTTCTCGGTGCTCTATACCCAGTGACACAAGATAAGACAAAGACACTTCTCAGATCAGTAACACTGATTTTCCTTTTTTCTAAATATTTTTATATTATTCTCCCCTACCACAGGGAAAATAACTTTTTAAAATTCTGAATCTGACTGTTCTATAGGAGTGTAAGACATCTGAAGGAAAATAAAACCCGGCCATAGTTTACAAGCAGAACAGGACAATATATTCAACAAAACATGTACTGAAAGCCTGCAAGAAACAAAACCCTCTACAGTGTACTGGGACCCACAAGCCAGGACAGGGTAAGGCCAGTGCAAAGTTTAAGAGGGTGTCAAATATTCCATAATCAAAATCTTAAAAATCAGAATGAATTATCTTTTAAAAATCAAAAAAAGACTATCCAAACATCAAACTTTTAAATACAGACATCACTAGTAGTATTGCTCACTGCTGTTCCTTTGTACCAGGCTGCACTGCGGCTCTTTGATACTGTCCATGGGGTTCTGCTGTTAAACTGCTGTGTTCAAACTGGTCACCAAATCTGGAAAAATCAGCTGTGGCCACAGGACTGGAAAAGATCAGTTTTCATTCCAATCCCAAGGAAAGGAAATGCCAAACAACATTCAAACTACCATACAATTGCACTCATTGCACAAGCTAGCAAGGTTATGCTCAAAATCCTTCAAGCTAAACTTCAGCAGTATGTGAACCAAGAACATCAAGTTGTATCACAAGCCAGATGAATCACAAGCTGGAATCAAGACTTCCCAGGAGAAATATCAACAATCTCAGACAATACCACTCTAATGTCAGAAAGCAAAGAAGAACTAAAGAGCCTCCTGATGAGGGTGAAAGAAGAGTGAGAAAAAGCTGGCTTGAAGCTCAACATGCAAAAATCTAAGACCAAGCCATCCAGTCTCATCACTTCACGGCAAACAGATGGGGGAAAACTGGTAGCATTTTATTTTCTTGGGCTCCAAAATCACTGCACACGGTGACTGCAGCCTTGAAAAAGACGCTTGCTGCCTGGAAGGAAAGCTATGACAAACCTAGACAGCATATTAAAAAGCAGAGACATCACTTTGCCGACAGAGGTTGGTATAGTCAAAGCTATGATTTTTCCAGTAGTCATGTAGGGATATGAGTCTTGGACCATTACGGAGGCTGAGTGCCGAACTGATGCTTTCAAACTGCGGTGCTGGAAAAGACTCTTGAGAGTCCCTTGGACTGCAAGGAGATAGAACCAGTCAATCCTAAAGGAAATCAACCCTGAATATTCATTGGAAGGACTGTTGCTGAAGCTCCAATACTTTGGCCACTTGATATGAAGAGCCAACTCACTGGAAAACCCCCTGACGCTGGGAAAGATTGAAGGCAAAAGGAAAAGGGGGTGGCAGTGGATACGATGGGTTAGATAGCATCACCAACTGAATGGACATGAATCTGAGCAAACTCGGAGATAGTGGAGGACAGAGGAGCCTGGCGTGCGTTACAGTTCACTGTTCAGTCGCTAAGTTGTGTCGCTTACGGTCGCTTAAGGTCACAGAGGGGGACACAACTTAGCGCCTGAGCAGCAACCAACCACTGTGGCTTGGATCAGCATCGCCAAGCAAGATGCACATACCCAGCAAGGTCTGATGCTCTCCAGGCCTCTACAAACCAGAGTGGAAGGACAAAGGAGATGAGACGCAAAGGCAGAGAGTAGAAGCAAGAGCTAAGCTAAGACCTAAAGACAGACAACACAAGGACCAAAAAGTAATAATATAACTTTAAAACCTATGTACACATAAAACTCTGCTAGGGCAAACTGCTGTTCTTTCTCTTACTAAGGACAAACATGTTCTTTTACAGGCAAATAACAAATATTCATTAAATAAAATAAATATCTTTTAAGGCTTACTACTGTAATACTTTCATGTGATTTTAATTTCATTTTTATAAAAACCCCAGAGACCTGTTATTATATATGATTAAACTGTATTCTCAGTTTATCTTCTATCCATTTTATCCCACTGACAGTGCCAAATGTGATATTCTAATATACCAGAAATCAGACTTTTTTCCAGTAACATTTAAAAGTTAAACCTGTAACCAGTATTTGTTTTATCATAGTTATCTGATTTTTATTTAATTTCCTACTTTTTAGTAAAGGAAATAAGATTTTTTCAAAGATGGTTTTACATATATCCCTAGAGTAATTCTTAAGAGGTAGAGCTACTCCCACTAAAGAGGTAGAAGAAAGGGTGTTTAACCAACTCTCCAACCTGTTTTACTTAAAAGAAAGAGTAATAATATAGAATTTAAATTATTTTTCTCATTTTAAATCACACTGGAAACTGATTCATTTCTGGAACTAGTACCCTGCCAATCTGACATGACAACGTTCTCTATCAAGATAAACACCACTATCACTAGGTCTAGGAGCAACAGCTGTGATTTTTAAACTTTAAAAATATAAAATAAAAAATAATATGCTAATGTAAACAAATATCACCTACAAATGTATCAGTTCAGTTCAGTCGTTCAGTTGTGTCTGACTCTTTGCAACCCCGTAAATTGCAGCATGCCAGGCCTCCCTGTCCATCACCAACTCCCGGAGTTCACTCAGACTCATGTCCATCGAGTCAGTGATGCCATCCAGCCATCTCATCCTCTGTCATCCCCTTCTCCTCCTGTCCCCAATCCCTCCCAGCATCACAGTCTTTTCCAATGAGTCAACTCTTCACATGAGGTGCCCAAAGTACCGGAGCTTCAGCTTTAGCATCATTCCTTCCAGAGAACCCCCAGGGCTCATCTCCTTCAGAACGGACTGGTTGGATCTCCTTGCAGTCCAAGGGACTCTCAAGAGTCTTCTCCAACACCACAGTTCAAAAGCATCAATTCTTCGGCGCTCAGCCTTCTTCACAGTACAACTCTCACATCCATACATGACCACAGGAAAAACCATAGCCTTGACTAGACGGACCTTTGTTGGCAAAGTAATATCTCTGCTTTTCAATATTCTATCTAGGTTGGTCATAACTTTTCTTCCAAGGAGTAAGTGTCTTTTAATTTCATGGCTGCAGTCACCATCTGTAGTGATTTTCAAGCCCAAAAACATAAAGTCTGATACTGTTTCCACTGTTTCCCCATCTATTTCCCATGAAGTGATGGGACCAGATGCCATGATCTTCGTTTTCTGAATGTTGAGCTTTAAGCCAACTTTTTCACTCTCCCCTTTCACTTTCATCAAGAGGCTTTTTAGTTCCCCTTCACTTTCTGCCATAAGGGTGGTGTCATCTGTACATCTGAGGTTACTGATATTTCTCCTGGCAATCTTGATTATAAATGTATAGATAATATTAATTTTTAATTATAAATGTTATTATATATCAGATAAATTTTCAACATACAGATATTTAATAACACTTTAGAATCTTACAATTTTTCCTTGATTTGAATGAAAACCAAGAAGGAATTTAATTGGTTTCTCTGCCAAGGAAAGTAGTACTGATTTCAGAATACACATGCGGGTCATCGCAGCTTTTGAGAACACACTTATTCCACTAGAAGCATCACAGTATAACAAAAAAGTCCTTGACTGGGAGACTGCTGAACTGAAAGTCTGCCACTCTCCTATCTAGGCTGCAACCCAGCAAGGCAATTAACTACGGCAGGACTCAGGTCCCTTATTAGCAGAAACAGGAAGTGAGTAAGATGAGCCCAGAGTTTCACCGAGGGCCCTCAAGGACCACACCAGGGCACCCAAGAGCGCGATGGGTTCAGCTCCACTCAGCTCACTTCCTTCTTAAACAAAGCACTTTATTATTTAGCCTCTTTAGATATACGGGAATTTACATAGTATGTCTTTAATAAAAAAAGATTCAGTTGCTTTTAAAAAAACTTAAAAACTAGATCAGAAGTCCTCCAAGATCCCTTCTAAGGCTAACACACAATGAAATTATTTTACATATTGGAATAAAGCAATTACAGACACTAAAAAGAGTCTTAAAGGTACCTAAATTGACAGACAAAGGTTTTTTATAGTCCTAGGATTGCTGAATAGAACTGGCAGGAGAGAAAGCATCTCCAAACCTTGCTGCTGAAATAGCTGACAGGAAGAAGAACTGTGACAAGCTCAGCTGCCATACACTGCTGCTAGGAGAAATCAGTAGGATTAAAACCCAAACTCACACGCAGGCACAGGCAGACACCAGCTTGCACATCAAGATGACAGGACGCCACGTGTGCATGCTCAGCTGTGTCTGACTCTTTGCAACCCCATGGATTATAATCCACCAGGCGCCTCTGTCCGTGGGATTATCCAGGCAAGAATAGGGGAATGGGTTGTCATTTCCTTCTCCAAGGGATCTTCCTGACCCAGGGAATGAACCGGAGTATCCTGCAGTGGCAAGTGAATTCTTTACCACTGAGCCACATGGGAAGCCCCAATAGGCTCCATCTGTTCAGTTCAGTCGCTCAGTCGTGTCCGACTCTTTGCGACCCCATGGACTGCAGCACGCCAGGCTTCCCTGTCCATCACCAATTCCCAGAGTTTACTCAAATTCATGTCCATTGAGTCGGTGGTACCATCCAACCATCTCATCCTCTGTCATCCCCTTTTCCTCCTGCCTTCTATCTTCCCCAGGATCAGGGTCTTTTCCAAGGAGTCAGTTCTACACATCAGGTGGCCAAAGTATTGGAGTTTCAGCTTCAACATCAGTCCTTCCAATGAATATCCAGGACTGATTTCCTTTAGGATTGACTGGCTGGATCTCCTTGCTGTCCAAGGGACTCTCAAGAGTCTTCTCCAACACCACAGTTCAAAAGTATCAATTCTTCAGTGCTCAGATTTCTTTACAGTCCAACTCTCACATCCATATATGACTACTGGAAAAACCATAGCTTTGACTAGATGGACCTTTGTTGGCAAAGTAATGTCTCTGCTTTTTAATATGCTGTCTAGGTTGGTCATAGCTTTTCTTCCAAGGAGCAAGCATCTTTTAATTTCATGCCTGCAGTCACCATCTGCAGTGATTTTGGAGCCCCAAAAATAATGCCTGTCACTGTTTCCATTGTTTCCCCATCTATCTGCCATGAAGTGATGGGACCAGATGCCATGATATTAGTTTTCTGAATGTTGAGTTTTAAGCCAGCTTTTTCACTCTCCTCTTTCACTTTCATCAAGAGGCTCTTTAGTTCTTCTTCACTTTCTGCCGTAAGGGTGGTGTCATCTGCATATCTGAGGTTATTGATATTTCTCCCAGCAATCTTGATTTCAGCTTGTACTTCTTCCAGCTCAGCATTTCTCGTGATATACTCTGCATATAAGTTAAATAAGCATGGTGACAATACACAGCCTTGATGTACTCCTTTCCCAATCTGGAACAAGTCTGTTGTTCCACGTTCAATTCTTCATTGTCAATGAAAGAGTCCAAAATGCAGAAATTGGACGCAATCTCAAAAACAACAGAATGATCTCTGTTCGTTTCCAAGGCAAACCATTCAATATCACAGCAATCCAAGCCTATGCCCCGACCAGTAATGCTGAAGGAGCTGAAACTGAACAGTTCTATGAAGACGTACAAGATCTTCTAGAAATAACTCCCCCAAAAGATGTCCTTTTCATTATAGGGGACTGGAATGCAAAAGTAGGAAGTCAAGAGACATCTGGAGTAACAGGCAAATTTGGCCTCGGAGTATAAAACAAAGCAGGTCAAAGGCTAACTGAGTTTTGCCGAGAGAATGCACTGGTCATAGCAAACACCCTCTTCCAACAACACAAAAGAAGACGCTACACATGGACATCACCAGATGGTCAACACCAAAATCAGACTGATTATATTCTTTGCAGCCAAAGATGGAGAAGCTCTATACAGTCAGCAAAAACAAGACCGGGAGCTGACTGTGGCTCAGATCATGAACTCCTTATTGCCAAATTCAGACTCAAACTGAAGAAAGTAGGGAAAACCACCAGACTATTCAGATACGACCTAAATCAAATCCCTTATGATTATACAATGGAAGTGACAAACAGATTCAAGGGATCAGATCTGATAGAGTGCCTGAAGAACTATGGATGGAGGTTCGTGACACTGTACAACAGACTCCATAATAAGTGTTTATCCACATGCCTGGGTGGATAGCTAACAAACGAATTACAGAGTGTGCACAATCTAGTTAACTTTTAAAAAATGCTAGACCTATTAAAGTCATTTAAAAGAAAGATGGAGGCAGCACTGACCAAAGAATCCTCTATGGCACAGTACTTTATCACCCCCCAAATACAGATGTTTTTATAAGTGCTCTATAAGAAAAGGTGCTCCCAGAACTGGTTCAATGGTAGAGTGTATCTGAAAGAACGAACATGCAAAGAGTAAGTTCAGGAATGCTCAGAAAGAACAGTAAGGGCAGGGACTTGTCCTATCATTAATTACAATAGATCAGAAAGCAAGCCAGTGAAAACTAAGAGTGCTGCAGTAACAGGGCAGTGGAGAAAGCTTGAAGAATGAGAACTGGGATCAAGAAGGAAAGGCATGTTATTCAGCAAATGGCTGTGCATGCATGCTCAGTCATGTCCAACTCTTTGTGATCCCATTAGGCTCCTCTGTTCACGGAATTTTCTGGGCAAGAATACTGGATTGGGTTGCTATTTCCTTCTCAAGGGGATCTTCCCAACCCAGGGGCCGAACCCATGTCTCTCGTGTCTTCTGCAACGGCAGGCAGATTCTTCACTACTGCGCCACCTGGGATCCCCTAGAACACCTGACTGAGTAAATGGTATAAGCGGACAAACCAGCCACCTAGGATTTTTAAAAAAGAAATTCAACAAGCTCCAACACAAAACGGTGATGTCTGTAACAGGAAAACGCCAACAAATACAGCCAAGGATATAGTCTGTTTAATGGCAGATGATGCTGAAACTTGTCTGAAAAGGCAATGCCACACAAAGCAGAATTCAGAGCAGCATGCTCCCAGGGGGAAGCTTCCCAGGTCAGCAACATATTCCCTGAGAACACACAGGGAGATGGCTACACCACTCTCCGAGTGAGAGAAGCACGCACCCTCCTGTTCTCAGGGCGTCTCTGTGCCCTTCTGGACGCTCCCATCCTGGACGCACGACCATGTGTTTGCTGCTTACCAGGTCCAAGCAATAACTTGTTCAAAAGAGCTCTAGGACTTTCCTGAGTGATCAATGCAAGACCAGGGGAGCTGCAGACCAACTTCCCAGGCTTCCTAGATAAGTGGCGATCAGGCCTCAGGACCAGGCCTCAGTCTGCCTAAGGAGTCCTCCTCTAAGATTTCCATCTCATTCCTCACATTAGACAACTTCCAATCGGATTAAAGATTTAAATGTAAGAATATCCGTAATAATCGTTCTAATGTTTAAAAAAAAAAAAGCTCTGAGAAAAGCATGAGTAACAACACATTTGAAAAATGGGCAAAGAATACGAAGATAATTCAAAGAGGGCAAAACACAATGGCAAATACAGTATGAGAAGACACTATAATTCTCAATTACTATCAATGTATTTCCAAACTAAGAGGGAGAAAGAAAGAGAGAGAACTGGAGCAGAGAATCAATTCAATGAACTCCCACGGCACATATATGTTACCTACAAGACACGTGTTCCCTGCCTGCCTTTGGGGCACTAACTCATATACACGGGTGCATTAGGAAACCAGCAGGGCCTCACCATATGCGTATGTCAGGGCTTCACTGCACGCTGATGAGCTGCACTGTGCAAATGTCTGCTGTCAGGTGTCACTGTAACAGGGTGAACTGAATCAAGAAGCCAACTGTATTTAATTATATAATCTGGAGCTGCTCAAATTTAATTCTATAAGATGTATAGAACAATACCGAGGGTTACTGACAAGAAGCACCAAGGAAAGAACATCTCTAGGCATAATTGACTTATTTTTAACTCCTAACCAAAACTGATGAGCCAAATGTGAGACCTTCTTAGAACCTAGGTAGTGATGAATGAAATTCTAGGAGTATCATAAGGATTTTTTTTAAAAGAATAAACAATGAAAGGACAGCACAAGCATAAAACATACAAACAAGTGAACAGTGAAGGATTAAGAAAAGTAATAGCCACCACAAAATTATAAAATAACTTTCTTTTTAAAATATATCTAATTAACAGTACCACTCAAGACAGAATTTCTCACTCATCCATTTGATGCACCCTCTTTAAGGGAAGACTGGACAAAAATGATTTGGTAGTACAATGAAAAGAGCTCACATCAATTCTTCAGTTAGAGGCCTCTTACATAGTGTGATCCGCTGTGGCCCCTGACCCCCGGTTAAGAGAAAACGACTTTCACTTTTGAAAACAGACCAACTTGAGGCATAAGTTCTCTTCACGCTGCAGAACCACCACTGTCTCAAACTTGCTTTGCTTGCTTCCAACAGATTTTACACGAGGAGAATATTTATCAGCTTCTATAAAAAGTTGATTTTCACTTCATTTCCTTCTAGCATTAATCTATATTTAAATACATGTATATAACAAAATACATAAATCTGCATTTTTTTCCTTCCACAGACATTTGATAAACAAATGCCTATATGTGTATTTTTCTCCCTCTCTTAAAAAAAATAATTTTAGTTTTAGGATTTTTATTTAGGATAGTTTAAGATTTACAAAACCAATGAAGAGTCCCCATATTTCTTCCACACACCCAGTTTCCACTATTACTAACACCTAACATTACTATGGTACAGTTGTTCTAATTCAATCAACATTACCATTAATTGAGGTCCATATTTTATTCAGATTGTTTAATTTTTAGGCAATGTCCTTTTTCTGTTCCAGGATTCCGTCTAGGGTGTCACATTAAAGTTGTCACGGCTCCCTAGGCTGTTCCTGGGTATGACAATTTCTCAAACTTTACTTATTCTTGATGACCTTGATGAGTATGTGTTTTGTTTCAGGGCTTTCCTCATAGCTCAGCTGGTAAAGAATCCGCCTACAATGCAGGAGACCCTGGTTCAATTCCTGGGTCAAGAAAATCTGCTGGGGAAGGGATATGCTACCTGTTCCAGTATTCTTGGGCTTTCCTTGTTGGCTCAGCTGGTAAAGAATCACCTGCAATGTGGGAGACCTGGGTTCAATCCCTGGGATGGGAACATCCCCTGGAGAAGGTAAAAAGGCTACCCACTCCAGTATTCTGGCCTTGAGAATTCCATAGACTGTATAATCCATGGGGTCGCAAAGAGTCAGACACAACTGAGCAACTTTGACTTTCTTTCACTTTCATGTGTTTTTAAAATGTGTTAGCTTTTAATGCAGAGACGGCAATGGCACCCCACTCCAGTACTCTTGCCTGGAAAATCCCATGGACGGAGGAGCCTGGTGGGCTGCAGTCCATGGGGTCATGAAGAGTTGGACACGACTGAGCGACTTCACTTTCACTTTTCACTTCCATGCATTGGAGAAGGAAATGGCAACCCACTCCAGTGTTCTTGCCTGGAGAACCCCAGGGACGGGGGAGCCTGGTAGGCTGCTGTCTATGGGGTCACAAAGAGTCAGACACGACTGAAGCGACTTAGCAGCAGCAGCTTTTAATATAACCTAATTTTGTAAATTTCCTTCAATAGAGCTATATAATCTTTATTTGCCCAAATATTTATATATCTTTATGTCGTCTGTAATCGCAGTATTCATTTATTTTATACTCTTCCCTTTACATTTTCTCTTAGAATGACTACTATTAAAAAGACAAGATATAACAAATGTCGGAGACGATGTGACAAAAGGAGACCCTTGCACACTGCTGGTGGGACTGTAAACTGAAACAATCACTTGTGGAAAATAGTATGGAGATTCCTCAAAAACTTAAGACTGGAATTACCATGTGACTACACTATACTTAGACTGACCGGGTTAATTTTGGAGGAATCTGATGGGTAAGAAATTGTATCTTGTTTTCATCTGCATCTCCCTGAAGCAAACTGAAAAACAATTTATCTAGAATATCGATCCTGCTGAAAAGTCACCAAGTCAAACACTGGATGTAGCAATATAGATTTCCTGTTACTTTGACAAGGTAGGGGCACACACCAGACCACAACTGATTAAGGAGAAGATGGAAGGAAAGAGGGACAGCAAGTACAGGCAAATCTTTGGAGTTTTGATACAAGGAACAGCAAAGAAGTAGGGCAGTAGGCAGAAAAGAAGTGGAATCAAAGGAAAACACAGTTTGGGTTTTCAGATTTTTTTTAGGATGGGTGAAATGACTGCTAGTAGAAATGATCTGGTAGAGTCAAAAACTGATGAGGTAGAAGTAGGAATAGAGAACTGCTAGAGAGACGCCGTAAGTGGGCATGAGAGGACAGAAACTATCATAAACAAACATACGCAGTACTTCTGTACTAAAAAACACAGAACACTGATGAAAGAAATCAAAGAAGATCTAAATAAATAGGCAGACGTACCATATTTATGGACTGGAAGACTAAAAACGGTTAAGATGTCAATTTCCCCCACACAGAGAGATAAATTTAAGGCAAGTCCTATCAAAATCCCAGCAAGATGTTCTGTATGTATATATAACACTATTCTATTAATAAAACTTATATGCAGGGCTTCCCAGGTGGGAGTCTCTGAGTTGGGAAGATTCCCTGGAGGAGGAAATAGCAACCCACTCCGGTATTCCTGCCAGGAAAATCCCATGGACAGAGGAGCCTGGCGGGCTACAGTCTATGGGGTCGCAGCGAGTCGGACACAACTGAGTGCATACACAAAATTTATATGGAAAGGCAACTAAAACAGCTAAAATAATTTCAAAAATTAAAAAAGGAATTGTACAAAGAAGCAGCCTGTTCAAGACCTAGTACATAGCTCCAACAATCAAGACTGTGTAGTACTGGGTGAGAGGTAGATACATAGATCAATGAAATAGAATCCAGAACCCAGAAATGAAAACATACAAATATGCTCTCCTGATTTCTGACAATAACATAAAAGCAATTCAATGGAAGGATGATAAACTTTTCAATAAATGGTGCTAGAGCAGCTGGACATTTATGGGGCGGGTGGGGGGGGTAATGTTCAACCTAATTTTCACATTTCATACAAAAAAAACCCTCAAAATTGATCCTGAACTTAAAACATAAATGTTACAAGTAAAACCATAAACTGAACAAGAAAAAGAAAAAAACAAAACTCTTGGATCTATTGCTAGGCAAAGAGAACTTAAACTTAACATCAAAAGCACAATCCATAAAAGGAAAAATTTATAAACTGAAATTAATCAGAATTTAAATATATATATATGGTCTCAGTGAGTCTTCCCTGGTGGCTCAGATGGTAAAGCATCTGCCTGCGATGCGGAAGACCTGGGTTTGATCCCTGGGTTGGGAAGATCCCCTAGAGAAGGAAACGGCAACCCACTCCAGTACTCTTGCCTGCAAAATCCCATGGACGGAGGAGCCTCATAGGCTACAGTCCATGAGGTCGCAAAGAGTCGGACACGACTGAGCAACTTCACTTTCACTTTCACTTCATGGTCTCAGAAAGACCCAGTTATGAGAACGAATAGACAAGCTACCCTGGTGGTTCAGATGGTAAAGAATTTGCCTGCAATGCAGGAGACCCGGGTTCAATCCCTGGGTCAGGAAGATCCCCTGGAAAAGGGAATGGCAACCCACTCCAGTATTCTTGCCTGGAGAATCCCTCGTGGGCTACAGTCCATGGGGTCACAAAGAGTCGGACACAACTGAGTGACTTCCACTTTCAAGTTTAATCAAACTTTCACAAACAAGCTACAGGCTGAGAGAAAATGTTTGCAAACCATAACAAAAGACTAGGGCCTAGGATATTAAAAACAAAAAACAAACTTCTCAAAACTCAACAGTAAAACAATTTTTAAAAAACTGGAAAAGGACACTGTTATGGCTGAACTGTGTCCCCCCAAATCCATCTGCGGAAGCCCGAACTGGTCAAGTTAAAATGACGTCATCAAGGCGGGCCCTAATCCAGCGTGACTGGCGTCCTGTCAGTCGCTCAGTCGCACCCGACTCTGCGACACCGTGAACTGTAGGCTCCTCTGTCCATGATCCCATGGACATGCCAGGCTCCGCTGCCCATGAGACTCTCCAGGGAGGATACTGGAATAGGTATTTCCTGCTCCAGGGAGAAAATCTGGACATGCCGACACCAGAGAGACGTATACACTCAGAAACAGACACGTGGAGGACACAGCAAGAGGGCTGCCATCTGCTAAGCAGAGTGACACCTCAGAAGAAACCACACCTGCCAACCTTGTTCTTGGATTCCTTGCTTCCAGAACTAAATAAATGAGAAAATAAATTTCCATTATTTAAGACATTTCATATGTGATATTTTGTCATGGTGGCTCTAGCAAACTCACACCAAGAAATACTTAACCCAGGAAGATACAGATGGCAAATAAGCACATTGAAAACAAAGTCAGCATCATTAGCTGTTAGGGAAATGTAAATTAACAACATAATGACTTACCATCACATACCTATTAAAATGGGCTAAAATTAAAAAGTGACCACACCAAATGCTGGAAAGGAGGCAGAGAGATCAGATTACTCATACACCACTGAGTTGGTTGGAATGTAAAACGTACAGCCACTCCAGAAAACAGTCTGACAGTTTCTTAAAAATTTCAACATACAACTATCATATGGCCCAGTAACAGTACTCTTGCGTATTTATCCTAGGGAAATTAAAAACTTACGTTTACACAGGATCTTTACACAAATACTTAAAGCAGCTTTATTTAGAACCCCAAACTGGAAACAATGCGGATGTATATCCACATCCTACCCAGTAAGAAGGAATGAACTACTGATACATGCTAAAACCTGGATGAATCTCCAAACTGTTATGCTAAATGAAAAAAGCCAGTCTCACAGGGATACACACATGATTTCATTTAAAAAACATTCTTTACATTACAAAATTATAGAAATGGGAGAATAGGTTGGTGTATACAAAGGCAATATGAAAGATCTTTCTGGTGATAAAAATATCCTGTAACTTCACTGATTCAATATCAATTTCTCGGATGCGGTATTATAATTTTGCAAGGTGTTACCATTTGAAAAACCTAGATAAAAGGGTACACAGAATCTCTCTGCATTTTTTCTTGCAACGACATGTGAATCTATAATTATGTCCATATAAAAATTTTTTAGTTCAAAGAAAATCATTAACTTAAAATGTTTAAAATGTGTAATTTATAAATACAATATGCCTCAATAAAAATAGCTATGTGATTAAAAAAAAAGCTTTAAAGGATATAAATTAAAACAAAAACTATACAGACCAGTGTTGTCCCATAGAACTTTCTGCAATTACTGATACATTCTATATTTCTGTGCTATCTATAATAGTAGTCACTAGCCACACATGGCTAATAAAACACTGAAAATGTGACTAATATAACTGAAAAACTCAAATTTTTATTTTACTCATTTTAATCAGTTTAAATAGCCACAGGCCATTGGTGGCTGCCAGACTGGATAAGGCAGATCTAGACATTTTATAATGGGAAAGGTCATTATGTGCTAAGATGAAACTATGGCAAAAGTGTCTTCAGAAAAAGTGTGAATTTTATATCACTGTATGATACCAGTAGGGTTTCCCGGGGAGCTCAGTGGTAAAGAGTCCATCTGCCAACGCAGGAGATGTAAGAGTCACAGGTACAGTCAGGGAGATCCGCTGGAGGAGGGAATGGCAACCCACTTCAGTATTCTTGCCTGGGAAATCCCACAGTCAAAGGAGCCAGGTGGGCTACAGTCCACGGGATTGCAGAGTTGGACTTTGCAACTAAGCAATAACATTCAGTTATCCTCAGGAAAAAGGAGACAAGTAAGAAAATAACAAGTATTACATCAAGTGTTAAATCGAAAGCAAAACTTCCTTAGAAAATAATGTCTACATTTTATTCATGATTATAAAAATTACAGAATTATGAATGAAGACTAATGCATATTTTTAATTAGAGTGAAGGGAGATAAAATCTCCAAGGCAGAAACAGATTCAACAACACTGAGCAATTCTCTCTCTCATAATCTTGAACAGCAGAAAGAAAGGGAAGACTGTAAAACAAGTAACAGCTAACTCCGTGCCAAGTGCTACTCTAAACTTTACTTAGAGGTAGGATTCCTCAGAATCAAAGACGCTGTTGACTGTAAGATGTACATTGTTGTCCACTGTTCAGTCATTAAAGCATGTCTGACTCTGCCACCCAGTGGACTACAACATACCAAGCTGCCCTGTCCATCACCATCTCCCAGACTTTCCTCAAACTCATGTCCATTGAGTTGATGATGCCATCCAACCATCTCAATTCTGTTACCCCTTCTCCTGCCCTCCATCTTTCCTAGCATCAGGGTCTTTTCCAATGGTTGGCTATTCGATCAGAGGGCCCAAGTATTGGAGCTTCAGCTTCAGCACCAGTCCTTCCAGTTAATATTCAGGATTGATTTCCTTTAGGATTGACTGGTTTGATCTCCTTGCTGTCCAAGGGACTCTCCAAGAGTCTTCTCCAGCACCACAGTTCAAAAGCATCAATTCTTCGGTGCTCAACCTTTATGGCCCAACTCTCACATCCGTACATGACTACTGGAAAAACCACAGACAGACTAGACAGACCTTTGTCAACAAAGTAACGTCTCCACTTTATAATACACTGTCTAGTTTTGTCAGTTTTTCTTCTAAGGAGCAAGCGTCTTTTAACATCACAGATGCGGTCACCATCTGCAGTGATTTTGGAGACCAGGAAAATAATATCTACCACTGTTTCCACTGTTTCCCCATGCATTTTGCCATGAAGTGAAGGCACTGGATGCCATGACCTTAAGTCTCTGAATGTTGAGTTTTAAGCCAGCTTTTTCGCTCTCCTCTTTCACCTTCATCAAGAAGTTTTTTAATCCCTCTTTGCTTTTTGCCATTAGGGTAGCATTATCTGCATATCTGAGGTTGATATTTCTCCCAGAAATCTTGATTCCAGCTTGTGATGCACACACAAGATGCACATGGTACTGTAGTATTTAATACTGAAAAAAAATCCATGCGTAAGTAGATTTACACAGTTCAAGCCCATGTGTTCAAGGATCAACTGTACATGACATTATGATAAAGGGATAACTATGGAAACAGCAAAAAGATCAGAGGTTGCCAGAGTTAGCAGAAAGAGAGAGGGATGAGTAGACAGAACACAGAGCATTTTTAGGGTAATGGAACTATTCTGTAATAGTAGATACATGTCATTATTCATTTGTCAAAACCCATATGAAAACCTAGAAGAGAACCGGAAGTAAAGTACAGATTTTGGATAATGATGGGTCAATGCAGGTTCAATGACTGTAACAAACATGCCACCTCCAGTGCAAGTTGTTGACCCCTGGTATATGGGAATTCTCTGTACTTTCTGCTCAATGTTGCTGCGAACCGGAAACTATTCTAAAAATTAATCTGTTAAAAATATTTTTTATAATATCAAGGACATTTGCTATCACAGCCAGCTATTCAATTAACTCTGTATCATCACTATCACAAGCTGCTGCACAATACTAAAGGGGCAACTGGATTTAAGCAGCTTAAAAGTGAAAGTGAAAGTGAAGTCGCTCAGTCGTGTCCAACTCTTCGCGACCCGTGGACTCTAGTCCACCAGGGTCCTCCGTCCATGGGATTCTCCATGCAAGAATACTGGAGTGGGTTGCCATTTCCTTCTCTAGGGGATCTTTCCGACCCAGGGATGGAACCCAGGTCTCCCACATTGCAGGCAGACACTTTAACCTCTGAGCCACCAGGGAAGCCCTGAATTCAAATTCAGTTCTGCTACTTACCACCAAGTTACCCTCTCTATGCCTCAATCCTCTCCTTTGTAAAAGATGTATTTAAAAAGGTGTGGGAATTAAATGAATGAACATATATGCAAAACTGCTTAGGACAGTGACCAGCTCATAGTTATAATTTGATAACTTAGCAATTACACTTGTGATTATCAGAAGACTGAGGAAATAACAAGAAAAGCACACAATACAACACCTTATACTTTAAATCTCAAATTAGCATCCTGCTTCCTTCTTGTGCAAAAAAGAAAAACAAATAATAAAACTTTTCCCACATATCAGGTGTGTATCAGAGAGGGCAGGATAAAGTATGGAATTGTTTACAGTATCACCTCTGAAAGTTTTTCAAAACATACATACCACAAACCCAAATACTAAATTAGAAACTTTGAAATGTGTATATGGAAGCATAAGTCCTCCATAAGGTTCTAATAACACACACACACAGACACACACATTCTTATTTTACCCAACCCATCTCCCAGGCTGATGGGAGATGAAATTATTGCATACCAGCAGTGAATGGGGTTTAATGCACTGAACTATATATTTTAACATAAATTTCTTGGAGTTCTTACATATTATCTAGATCGGGGCTGGCAAATAGAGCCTATAATTCAAATCTGGCCCAGCACTTAAGTTTACATATAAAGTTTTATTGAAACACAGCACACTCATTCAATCCCATATTGCCTACAACTGCTTCCATACAATCACCACTGAGCTGAGTCGCTGCTCCAGAGACTACACGGTCCACAAACTTGAAAATACTTTCTATCTGGCCTTTACAGAGAATGTTTCCCAGTCGTGGTCTGGATTATTCATGCAGAATGCTATTCAGTAGCTCAACTAGAACATTTACTGTTAACAATGAGTGCAGTGTAATTAGAGTCCCGAAGTACGCAGAAAATAAGAAGACTGGAAAGAAGCAAAGAAACAGTTCTTCACATTAAGTGTACAGAGCACAGAAACAGTTTCCCTGCAGCATTCCTTCTTTAAGGAAACTCTTCCTCCTCCGATTCCAAGCAAGAAATCTTGGCCAAGTTTACGCCCTCTCCCATGGTCACAGGAGTGGGCACACAAACTAAATCACGAGGACCTGCTTCCACTTTCCAGTGTGGAATGAGGAAAGACATGCAGTCCCTCTCTGATGGTTAGCTGAGGTTTTAGACATGATGCTGGCATCCATGTCCCCACTGCAGAGAACACAGAACCTACTCTGCATAAGGAGAAAATGAAGCTGAAAGGCAGAGATGAGACGAGAGAGAAGACCGTCTTGGTGACATCCTCAGCTCAGGTTCCAGCTACCCTTGAGCCCAGCTGCACTGCTGGCATCCCAAGTGTGGGCTATGTGAATGAGGAAACTCCCTTTCTTGCCCAAGGAGATTTTTAAAAGGCTGGTGACATTTGCAGTCCAAGGATTCTAACTAACACGACAAGCAACTTCTTCAGGCACGGAACAGTTTGTTCCTTTAATCACTCATTCATCCATTCATTTATTTTCACGAGAATGAGAATAGTTCTGGTCACCAATTTGGTTCATCCTTCATTAAATCTTTCATAAATTAATAGATGTTCATAATTAGAAAGCTATTCTAAAAAACTGAACGAGGGTACAGTAACTTCTCAACCATTAGTTATTATTTCTCAGTTGATTGTTCCTAGTATAAAACAACTGAGAAAAAAACATAAGTTATCTGATATATATACAAAAAAACCCTTCAGGTATACTCATCCCTACTGTTTCCATCTCAACAATAATTGTTGATAATCAGAAAAATGAGCCTAAGACACTATAATATTCTGATTTATCAAAGAAAGATTCTATCATATTTAATATGTATTAACCCTAAAAAGTCAAAGTAACTCACTTGGCAAATCTTCAACAACTGAGACAAAAACAAAAAATATTTTGTTAACCCTCTATAATTCAGGAAATTAAGTTTTTCATAATATCTCACAGAAAGCTCAAGTTTCACTCTACTTTCAAATTAGCTTCTTGTAGCTAAGGAGAATTTAACAGAAGATATCATCCTACAAATGTACAGTTATTGCACTGGGTGAGAATTTTACCTGCATATTTTGTAAATACAAATACTGCCTTCAATCAATTTTTTAAATTCCACAGTTTAATCTATTTGATATTTTATTCTTAAATTACCTATCTGTAACAGAATCTAATCATAAAATAATATTAGAAATAGATGATGCTTTGAAAGAAAATTTCACATAACCTTGAAATAACATCTTTAAGGATTACATGCCTGTTGGGAGTTCTGTTAAAGGCACACTACATCAAGACACCTTAACTGACTAACCAACCCTAAGACACCCTTAAAGATACTCTCTAGAGGAAAGGAGGTCCACAATGCATTTAAAAATTTTAACAAAATACACACACACAGGTGCACCTTCATCTCTCCAGAGGGACCTGAAGGCCGCCAATTCATCTTTTGTTATTTTATAATGACTTACTCTGTGGCCTATCAAAGCATGAAGACCATACTTAGCTTTTCAATAAACACTCTTAGATCAAAGCACACATCTTTAAGAAAACTGTTGTTGTTTAGTCACTAAGTCATGTCCAGCTCTTTTGTGACCCCATGGACTATAGCCCACCAGGCTCCTCTGTCCATGGGATTTCCCAGCAAGAATACTGGAGTGGGTTGCCATTTCCTTTCACAGGGGATCTTCCCAACCCAGGGACTGAAGCCCATGTCTCCTGCTTGGCAGGCAGATTCTTTACTATTGAGCCACCTGGGAAGCCCTTGGTGTTGGTTTAGTTGCTAAGTCATGTCCAACTCCTTTAGAGCCCATGGACTGTAGCCTGCTAGGCTCCTCTGTCCATGGGATTCTCCAGGCAAGAATATTGGAATGGGTTGCCATTTCCTTCTCCAGGAGATCTTCCCAACCCAAGGATCAAACCTGGGACCCCTGTATTGCAGGTAGATTCTTTACCAACTGAGCTATGAGAGAATGGGAAGCCCTTAAGAAAATTAAATAGTGCAAGCAAACGTTTATAATAAAAAGCTGCCTGCCCATCCTCTCTTCAAACCCCAGACAACCAATTTTCTTTATCTTAGCTACTTAGTCAGTTGTCTCAATATCTAATATATGAATACTACTCTTGCCTGGGATATTACTAACTTAACACAACATTAACAGCTAACATGCATTGTGTTACCAAGTGCCAGACACAGAACTTTACATACGTTTTCTCATTTAATCTTCACAGCAACTTCATGATATAGGGGCTATTATGTCCCCATTTTAGTCTGGGAAACTGGAACACAGTACTCTGGAACTTGCCCAGAGTCACATGGGTAGCAAGTAGAAAACTAGGATTTGAACGGAACCACTTGTAACCTATACACTCCTATATGTACCTACTGAACAGTCCACTCTTAATAAAAATTTTGTGGATAAGTCTCACAAATTAAATAAAAACAGTGATCAAAACAGTAAGATGGCCCTTCTCACAATCAAATGTAATTTTTTTGTTCTACAGATCAGTAATTTTCAATTTTGGCTTTGCCACAGTTCATGAGGTCACCGATTAATTGCATTTTCATTTTATATTTATTGAATCAGTGGTTACTATGCTTGAGATATAGTATTTTTAAACCTAATTACAAGTATATGGCCTATAGCTGAATTTTTGTTGAATAAAAAAAGGGATCAGATCCTAGAAGACTGACAGAAAGACCCGTTTTGAAGGGAAAGAACGTGCCAGCAACCTATTAGAAAAAGAAAAGCAATTTTCAGTACTTCAGTTTAATACTCTAAACAAAGAAAAAATGAAACACTGCTGCTGCTAAGTCACTTCAGTCATGTCCGACTCTGTGTGACCCTATAGATGGCAGCCCACCAGGCTCCCCCGTCCCTGGGATTCTCCAGGCAAGAACACTGGAGTGGGTTGCCATTTCCTTCTCCAATGCATGAAAGTGAAAAGTAAAAGTGAAGTCGCTCAGTCGCGTCCGACTCTTTGCGATCCCATGGACTGCAGCCTACCAGGCTCCTCCATCCATGGGATTTTCCAGGCAAGAGTACTGGAGTGGGGTGCCATCGCCTTCTCCAAAAATGAGACACAAATATACACAAATGTAATGTGAGGCAATTATAAGGGCTCTCTGTTTGAGCAAGAGCTGACTTAGAGCTTTGAACTGGATTGCCTAGATGATGTAGAACTTTCATCTCTTGATTGCTTCCTTTTTTCCCCCCTCAGTTTCACAACTTCTATTACTGCCTTTTCTCTAGTGTCTCATTTTTTTTTAATGCTTTTTTTGCTTCACATTACATTTGTGTAAAATGAGACCCAAATATACACAAATGTAATGTGAAGCAAAAAAAACAGCATTAAAAAAAATGAGACACTAGAGAAAAGGCAGTAATAGAAGTTGTGAAACTGAGGGGGGAAAAAAGGAAGCAATCAAGAGATGAAAGTTCTACATCATCTAGGCATTCCAGTTCAAAGCTCTAAGTCAGCTCTTGCTCAAACGGAGAGCCCTAATAATGATACTCTGACTGAAGGGAGTATCATGGCCTCATTATATGAAAGAGCAGGGGTGGCTTACTGAGGATGTATTAGCAAGTGAGACGGAAGGCTGGTGACAGACGGCAAGTCAGCTGGATCTAGAGACCAACATATGGTATCCATCCACTTAAGTTTTACTTCTAACCAGTGTAGATAACGGGAATCCAAACTTACTGACTACACTTCTCCTTTCAGCAGTTACTTGGTTTCGCCTATCTTCCCAACTAGGTCATTAACTTCTGGACAGCAGAAGCTATTTATTACATTTTCACCCATAAAACCTAGCACAGTGCTGTGCATCTAGCAGAGAGATGACCAAGCCTATCAACCTTGAAAAATTACAACATACATCAGAACATTGAAGTCTGACGAAATCTGAAGACAGCATATAGTCTAGCCTCTTTATCTTAAAAGCAAAGAAACAAAGTATAATTCAAATGTCTACTGGCCTAAAGTAGAAAAGCTGGGATTAGCAGCCTAATCCCCTGATAATCAGTTTATCTTTTTCCAAATAGCCTCTATTTTTTTCCATTAAAATAAAAGTCTATCTCATCAGAAAACAAAAGTCAACAGCATCAGTACTCACTTTCTGTTAGGGCCCAAGGCCCTTTAGATTTGGTCGGCAGTCTATGTACCTAGATCTGCGATGACTGCTTTATAAACGTTATTCTACTTAGAGGTAGGTACTATGAACCTAATTTCACAAAAGCATAAAATGTAATTTGACCATGATGATAGTAAGAGGCAGAATCTAGATTTTCCATTTGTCACTAGTCTTGGCTTTTAACCAGTATCCTATACTGTTTCACATTGACTTTATCACGAATATCCTGAAGTCTCAAGATAAACAAATAATTAAATGACTTACTAAATGAATGAATTATTTAATTAACTGAAAAGTAAGGTTCTCTCACAGCAAATACTTCTAAAAAGGAGGGTTCATTGTTCATCTAGTTACATAATCCCCTAAGAAAGGTTTTAACAGTGAGCAGTCTGCATATTAACAGATTTAAGGAACAGATAATGTCTTTACCTCACAAATGATCTATTCAACAAATAGTGAGAAACAATTTTTGTGACACAGTGCTAAATTTGAACATAAAAGTAAAATAAACTTGTTCCTGCAAGATCCTATTCCATTAAATTAAAACCCAAACAAGTTTCTGAACCATTTATCAAAATCAAAATAAATATATAACACCATTCTCCTTCTGGTTGGAGAAAGGAGAAACATTAGCTGAGCACCTACAATGTGCCAGTTCTTCAAGCTCAACAAAGCTCAACACAACCTGATCCCTTAAAGCCAAATGAACTAGGCAGCATTTCCATTTTCTGGTGAACAAACTGAGGCTTTAAGAGGCTAAGAGCCTGTCTCAGGTCACTTGGCTCATTACTACAAATCCAGAATTGGAACCCAAGTTTGTCTAGCCAAAAGTCCATGCTAAGCAAGTTAAAGCTACTATTATCCTATTTGCTCACCAAAGCAAATAAAGGTTTGTTCAGTTTCTTTCCAAGGAAGAATGAAGACACTGCTTACTTTACCAACAAAAAAGGATACATTATCTCACTTAATCCTTATTATAGCTTATATTACTTCATCCCATTATTAAAAATCATGAACCTAAAACTCAGAGAAGTAGCTTGCCCAAGAACACACACAGAATTATCCCAGGTCTATTGTTTAGTCCCTAAGTCATGTCCAACTCTTTATAACCCCATGAACTGCAGCATGCCAAGCTTCCCGGTCCTCCACTACCTTCTGGAGTTTGCTCACTCATGTCCATTGAGTGGGTGGTGCCATTCAACCACCTCATCCTCTGTCGCCCCCTTCTTCTTTTGCCTACAGTCTTTCCCAGCATCAGGGTCTTTTCCAATGTGTCGGCTCTTCGCATACCAGCTGTGAGTGCAAAACTAACCACATGAAAAATGCATAGCTCTGGTATTAACAGTTATGAGCTTAAGACTCAAAATATCTGAACTAAGCAAACCCCGTGTTTGCCAAGTAAAAAGGAATGGTAACTGTCATGTATTTCAACTTTCACTTTCACTGATGAGGAAGTTGATTTTCTAGTTAAGAGTCTATCAAATGGTAACCTGAAGCCTGGTCTCTGAATTTCAAGCCTACAGGCCATTCCATCACACCAAGCAATCTCTGGATTTGTCGCCTGTTGAAATTATTCCTAAAGTACCAAACAATGAACTACTTCACAAAGCAAAAGTTTATGAAGAAAGAAAAGTTATGTTAAAATACACAGAATCAGTATTTATGTATTTAAAAATACTTTCACAGGAATAGGTGATTAGAAATATTCCTTAGCAACATTTTCAGCGCGTCTTCTGAAAACTTTGTCTATTTCTTGATACAGTTTTAGGGCCTGAAGCGTGAACTAAAAGAGAGATATCTCCAATGCCAATTCTGAGAATTTTTTTACCATTTGGTCAAAAAAGAACGTTTAGTTTTATTGTACAGCTCTGTTTGTTAGAAATCCAGGGTAGCCTTTTCACTTAGAGTGGCCCAGGTATGCGCCTAAGGAACTGTCCCACTGTTTTTGATAAGTCAAAGTGACAAATGAGAAGGTGGCGAGTATTAGTATATAACATGGGTAAGTGCTTGTATTTATATTTTACTAAGTAATATAAGCATGCTATGGGCTTCCCTCCTGGCTCAGTGGTAAAGAATCCACCTGCCAATGCAGGAGACGTGGGTCGGATCTCTAGGTGGGGGAAGATCCCCTGGAGAACGGGGATGGCAACCCACTCCAGTATTCTTGCCTGAAGAATCCCATGGCCAGAGGAGCCTGGCGGTCTACAGTACAAAGGGCTGCAAAAAAGTTTGTACCGACTTAACCACTAAACAACAAACAATACACCGGGTATAATCTCAACTGCAGAAATAAACAGAATCATTCTAATGCATGATAACCAGTTAGAGGCTTCCATGTTTGTTCACCCTACCACGACACAGAAATTGTCTTCATCCCTTAAAAGGCTCATAAAAACTATACGAGTTTTTCAGGAAGCTTTGCTGCTGCCCTCCGCACATCACTGTGGGCCGTTCAAAACCGGGAGGCGTCGAGAATCGCTTCCAGGCCTGAATGAGCACTCCCTCAGTTATGAACTAAGAAGTAAACACGTCCAGAATGCTACTGATCCTGGAGCGGAGCGCTGTTTACTTCCAGGGAAGATACTCATGTGATGGGAAAACGTGTTGCACTATCCTCTTCTGGCTCCTGCCCCCCTTAAAAACAAGACACTTTGACAAGCTACTGTGAGCGTGGGTCTATTCCCAAAAGTTTCGACCTCTCTTTTTAATCGTTTAAGGATAAACGCTAAAATACGGACATCCGACACAAGGTGCCCCGAGGTGCTGCCTATGGCACAACAGGAAGGACATCACTTTGGCCAAGAAACTGTGTCCGTACCCTACACATCTCCAGAGAGCCAAATGGGAAGAACAGACACGGTCGTTCACTCTGGTGAAGGGAAACTGAAGAAATCAAAACCAAACGCGCTTCCTTCTCCCCCCACCCCCGCGGGGAGGCTTGAGCAGAACTAGGCGCTCAAGCTGCGGTTCCAAACCAGCACCAGGCCCCCGTCTCCAGCGGACCGGCGAGCAGCGCAGCGACAGCGGAGACCCGTCAACACCTCCACCCCTGCCCTCCAGGCACAGCCGGGGACGGCGTCCCGGAGCACGCCCCGGCCGGGCCCGCCCCGCTATCTCCTCCCCCGTTATCCGCTCACAGCCCGCTCGGGCCTGGATCTGCCTGCCCGCCCTCCCCAACTCCGGCACGCTCCACTACCCCACACGCGCAGGCCGCCGCCCAGCCGCGCGTCCGGGGGCGAAGGGCCGGGGGGACCGTGGGGCGAGGACTGCGCTCGGAGCCGCTCCTCACCTCTGGATGGAGAAGGGGCACGCAGCCCGCTTCGCTCTCGTACTCATCCGGGCCGTCCGCCATCTTGGTGTTAAATCCCTCCTCCCGCTGCATGCCGGGAGAAAGCGTTTCACCCTCGCGGGGCTCGGGCGAGGCGGAGGGCGAGCGCGAGGGCGAGCGCGAGCCCCGCCGGAGGCGACGCGGTCGCCGCCTCCTCCTCCCCTTCCCCCCGTGCCGCCCCCTCTGCCCCCTCCCCCTCGGAGCGCGCGGGTCCCTGCGCGCGTGCGCGCGTGTGGGGCCGGCCCGCGCGGGAGCGCGCTCTGCTGCACTGCGCCGGGGCCGGCGGGCCTGAGGCTCTGGGCGTGGGCGCCGCCGCGCGGGGGCGGGCCCCGGCCTCCCGCAGCTGTGCGCCTCTGGCTGCCGGGGGGATTCGGCCGCCCAGCAAGGGGGTAACCGGGTCCTTCACGTGGGAAACCTTGCGGCGGCGCAGCCACGAGGGCAGGGCTCGGAGCCGTGCAGCCGGGACTCGGGGGCCCGGGCAGTCGGGACAGCCCACGCCAGCAAATCCCGCTGTCCCGATCCGAGACCCCCGGGACCCGTCCTCAGCGACCTGGGGTGCAGCCATCACCCCGCTCCAGGTACTAGCTTTGGGACGCTCAGGCTTGAATCCAGATGTGCATCGCTCCTGGAAAAAGAAAGACGCACCTCTTCTTTCGCCCTCAGAAAGATCGTCCCGCAGTTTATGCCTCCGGGGGGACCCCGGAAAACACGGATAAAGCTTGGGATTTCTTCCTGAAGAAGCCTTTTTAAAATGATCCCAAACTGCCCTGTCTTGAATGACGAATAACCACATTTAAAATGAACGCCCTCAAAACCCGCACGCCCCCTTCTGCTACATTTTAATGTAATCCAGGAATTCAGAACTGAAGTTATTTAAACCGAATTCGCTGAAATGCGAACCAGAGAAAAAGACGTTTTTTAAACGGATATTACAGCTCCATGGTGGGTAGCGGGGATTGGGTTTTAGAAATGTGCTGATGGCACTGTTAGAGAAAGTAGTTATTTATTAGCTATTAAAAATCGAAAATCTAAACTGCTCAGAGAACGATTTAGCAACAAGCATTATTTCACAGGGATCCTGATACTAACCTGTTTTGTGTTAAAGCCAAATCAGGAAGAAGCCTGCAATCCGACAGTATCAGATTTATTTGTAATCAGGAGGGAGGGCCCTCCGAGGAAGCTTGGATACCGCTCAGAAAGGTAGGAGAAAGCATCTTCTGTGAGGTTTAGGTTCCCGCCAGAGGAGGTCTGTAGGGTCTGGGTGAGCGGGGATCGGTTCTGGATTGGACGCTGTTTCTGAGGCGGGATTTGGAAAAGAGGGGTAACCGGGGATTGGATGCTGTCAGTGGGAGAGGGCGGCTTAGTAATTGGGTAGTGTAGTAATAAAAGAAAAAAGCAAAGTGTCTGGGCATCATTGGCAAGAGAAAAGTATCGCTCAGAGCGGGGTGAAAATGGCATTTTACAGACGCTGCATGGCTGGGGGGAAAAAATAGCATCTCTGTTAACTTTGTGGCTGGTTTTATCAGTGTCTGTTCTCCCAGCACAGTTGCTTTTTCTCATTTTGGTCTGAGCTGATTTTCATTCATTTGATCCTGGCCCAAACCAAAAATTTTGATTCTGACTCCTCCACCCATTATGCAGAGTTAAACAGAATTAGGGTCCTGCTTTCGGTGCTCCAAACTGCTTTCAGACACATTTTCACATGGACAGAAATAATTTTCGCTACAACAATTCAGTTTTCATCTTGTCCCATTGGTGTAGATAAGATCGAATTAGAGAACTAAAGGAGTATGTGAAATTTGACATGTGTTTAACTTGGGGATGAGGTGCGGTTACTGACTAGAGTTCTTGGACCCTTTAATAAATGGAAATTGATAAGAGGCCAGGCTTCAGGCAAAGCTTTATTGGGACTCACAGCAGGAGGAAGTGAATTCAAGTAACAGGTGCCCTTGCTCTCCTAGGAGGTCAGGCTGGTTCCTTAAATGCAGTAAGTGTTGGGCTGATTGGTGGGATGGCTGGGGGATGGGGTGTTTAGGTGGTCTGCTCACCCCCTTGGTGGTACTGTGTGTAGGGATGATACAAAATACTCTGCTCCCCACACCACCAAAATGGCAGTTGGTTTATGCCCTGTTTGTGTCTTATTTTTGACAGTTGCCCTAGCTGCACGTGTAGTTAATTTTAGCCCCTTATGTTTTCTCTATATCCTGCTGCTCGAGGAGACTTTTGTCCAGGTATAAATGCAAGCAATCTGGTAGAGAGTCCCAGGTCCCAGTTACCTCAGTGCTAATGGTGCTCTGATTCACTATGCTGGACCCCTGCCAGGTTTCCTGTTCAGAAGGATATTAAAAGAGCAAACTTACATGAGGGCTTCCCTGGTGGCTCAGACAGTAAAGACTCTGCCTGCAACACAGGAGATGTGAGTTTGATTCCTGGATCTGGGAGATCCCCTGGAGAAGGAAATGACAACCTGCTCCAGTATTCCTGCCTGGGGAATTCCAAGGACAGAGGAGCCTGGTGGGCTACAGTCTATGGGATCCCAGAGCATCGGATGCAACTGAATAACTTAACACACACACACACATGAGGATTTTCATTAGGACAGTTTGGATGTGTGGTAACTTACAGGCCCAGACTGTGACCGGGCTGCTTTCACAATGCTCCCTGGCAGTGCTGCCGCTGACCTCTTCCCCAAGCTCCTGGCCCATCACTGCATGGATGTATCCTGATTAGTTTATGTCCCCTAAGGTATCAGATCAGGCTTCCAGGGTGGCTCAGCGGTAAAGAACCTGCCTGTAACGCAGGAGCTGCAGGAGCTGCAGGTTCGATCCCTGGGTAGCAAAGATCGCCTGGAGGAGGGCATGGCAACCCACTCCAGTATTCTTGCCTGGAGAATTCCATGGACAGAGGAGCCTGGCAGGCTTCAGTCCATGGGGTCACCAAAGAGTCAGACACAAGAAACTTGGCACACACGCAAACACGCTTGCAAGGTATTAGATCAGCAACTCGGGGCTCCTCTCTCATTGACTTATTTATACCTAAGAATCAGACTGAGAGTTGGAAATTGAACTAAAGTTGGTTCAGCTGATTTATATTATTTAGGAAACATTCTTCTATCCAGATTTCCCAGGCTAGTCAGACCACCTGGGTTTGAATCCTGTTTCTGTCATCTTTACTTTCTTCCTTACATATCTGAGTCCAGTTTCGTTTCTACTCTTAGTTCCTATTTGAGGACAGAGTATTTCTTCTTCTGTTTACTTTTTCCTTTCCTTGAGGAAATGGTGGTGGAGACAAAAGCCCTGTTGAGGCAAGATACAGCCTGCGTGAGAAAACCAGGGTTATTTTATCTTTGCTGAAAGTTTATTCTAGCTCATATCTCTTATCTCTTTCCCATAAGGAAATGCCCTGAGACTTCAGATTGTCTCCCCATCTTAAAGTCCTGGAACTTTCATTTCATTGTAAACCTCAGCTCCGTGGTTCACTTTCTCTACCTCACCAGACTTTCTTGCAGCTATTTCTAGTAATGTACAGTCACAAAATGAAACACAAAACCAAACTAGGTTGGTTTCTCTGCCAATTAGTGTGAATCTCAGATATTTGCTATCTTTATCAGTGTAGCTTGAGTTAGGTAGGTGGATGAAAGGGCACAGTTAAGAAGTAAGCTCATTCATTCTTCTCTGCTTTGTTTCAGAATATTATGCTCCTTTGTGTCCCTGTCTATTTTTTTATTTCTCTCTCTCTCTCTCTTTTTAACTTTAGGATATGCCACTTTCATTTTTTGATTGCTAAATTGGTGAATTTTCTAGACATTTTTTTTTTTTAACAGGTACTAAGGGAGAAAATCTGTAGTGCAGTTTTAACTGACCATCTGGACATTTCAGAAATCCCCCACAGCTGAAAGTTTTCCTCCATCCTCACTCAGCTTTAAATCTGCTAATATAATTAGATACTAGAGCAGGGGTCCCCAATCTCTAATCTAATGCCTGATGATCTGAGATGGAGCTGATGTAATAATAATAGAAGTAAAGGGCACAATAAATGTCATGTGCTTGAATCATCCCCCCTACCCTGGTCGGTGGAAAAATTGTCTTCCAAGAAACTGGACCCTGGTGCCAAAAAGATTGGGAACCGCTGTTCTAGAGACTGTTCTCAGATTTCTGAACCTGAGAGTTCCCTGACACCTCCACCCCTCATTGGTAAGTTTGGGTTCTTTCTACGATTGGTTACCTCATTCACTGCAAGACTTTTTTCCTAATTTCATCCCCTGAGATTCATCTCAAATTCAACTTTTGGGATACTTGCCATTAGATTAGTCAATTATGAGAAGACAGTGGGAACTACAGATTTCCAAACATACATACACACAAGTTTTCATAAATATTAGAGAGTTCAGGACTTTCTCAGCATAGTCCAGGGATCCCAGTTTGGGAAAAAAAAGAAAAATCCTGATTGTGATAAATGAAGACTCTAGTTCTTGACTAATAACTTCAACCTTTAAAGGACTTTGAGAAGTCATCTAGTTTATCCTAGGTTAAATAAAATTAAAATAATTCTCAGTAAGTATATGGGCTTCCTTGGCAGCTCAGCAGTAGAGAATCTGCCTGCCAATGCAGGAGACACAGGTTCCATTCCTGGGCTGGGAAGATCCCCGACAGCAGGAAATGTTAACCGGCTGTTGACTTTTTTTGTGATTACACATACAGATCAAGTAACGCCCTAGTGGATGCTCTTTAACTTGCTTTGAGACTCACTAGGGTCTTGATGAAAGCGAAAGAGGAGAGTGAAAAAGCCGGCTTAAAGCTCAACATTCAGAAAACAAAGATCATGGCATCTGGTCCCATCACTTCATGGCAAATAGATGGGGAAACAGTAGACTTTATTTTGGGGGGCTCCAAAATCACTGCAGATGGTGACTGTAGCCATGAAATTAAAAGACACTTACTCCTTGGAAGAAAAGTTATGACCAACCTAGATAGCATATTCAAAAGCAGAGACATTACTTTGCCAACAAAGGTCCGTCTAGTCAAGGCTATGGTTTTTCCAGTGGTCATGTATGGATGTGAGAGTTGGACTGGGAAGAAGGCTGAGTGCCGAAGAATTGATGCTTCTGAATTGTGGTGTTGGAGAAGACTCTTGAGAGTCCCTTGGACTGCAAGGAGATCCAACCAGTCCATTCTGAAGGAGATCAGCCCTGGGAGTTCTTTGGAGGGAATGATGCTAAAGCTGAAACTCCAGTACTTTGGCCACCTCATACGAAGAGTTGACTCATTGGAAAAGACTCTGATGCTGGGAGGGACTGGGGGCAGGAGAAGAAGGGGATGACAGAGGATGAGATGGCTGGATGGCATCACTGACTCAATGGACGTGAGTCTGAGTGAACTCCGGGAGATGGTGATGAACAGGGAGGCCTGGCGTGCTGCGATTCATGGGGTCGCAAAGAGTCGGACACGACTGAGCGACTGAACTGACTGACTGAGGGTCCACTAGTCATTATTACAGAGCTCTGTGGATGAAGATATTCTGTTGTCATTCTGGCCTTGCAGCCCATTATCACAATTGTGTCCACTTTCCTTCTGTAGGTTAAGTGCTACCACCAGGCCTCCGCTGTTTTGGATTCCTGTCAATCCAGATAATGTTAAGGAACCCAGTCCCGCAGCAGCATCTCTTCACTGTCACCTATAATGGATAACTGCCACTGGGCTTCTTGGAGATGTCAATGGTACCCTCACCACCGACTTTCTTACTGCCTTTGAGGTGGGTGCACCCACCGGACTCTTACAGAGAACACAGTCAGATGGTGAGTTCTCAGGGATAATATTATAAATTTTTCTTACATTCTAACCTCTCTGAGCCTTCGGACACCTTCCTCAAGGCAGTCAAGGCACTTCTAGAGTCTGTCCTTCATTTCCTATAGGTCTTCACCCTATCCAAGGTCTAAGGAGCCATCCTAGCAATATATTAGACTTAGCTCATGTGTCCTGCCACATCGTGAAACTCCAGATAGTTTTCAACCTCAGTGAGTTCTCTTCTGTCCTTCTTTGCCTTCCCTGATCTGGCAGTTTCAGGATTCACTCCTCTGTTCCTTCAGGTAAGTAAATGTTAACCAGGTCTTACAGATCTTTGTTTCTGTGTCTGTTGCTTCATACAGGTTTACTGTAGGGTCTCCAGAAAAGGGAGGCTATTCTTAAGCAAAGCAGAGGAAGCTATTTGTACCAACACAGATTTCATAAGACATTTTGACAATTTCTCAGGCTTGTTCACCGAAATGCTACTGTTCAGAGTCTCAGGATTCTACCTTTTCCCCTTATAGGGCCCTGCCTTTAGCATAGAAAACTTGTCGAGACAGTATATTCAGTCTTCTGTGTAGCTCTGTGTCCTTCCAACTCAGTCCTGGATCTGATTATCAGCACAGTTTGCTTTGTGGATACAAAAAATAAGCATCCCTTTAAGTACCGCCTTGGAGGCTTTCTGATTTTCATAGCCTGCCTGGAGTTAAGTGTTGGTAACATGAGTCTATCCTTTCTTTAAGTCTTCATGCCCTGCCATGCATGTGTGCTCACGTAGCCCACTAGGCTCCTCTGTCCATGGAATTTTCCAGGCAAGAATACTGGAGCTGGTTACCATTTCCTTCTCCAGGGGATCAAACCCATGACTCTTGAGTCTCTTGCACTGGCAGGCAGATTCTTAAACACTGTGCCACCTGGGAAGAAAGTCTTCATGAGTCCTTAACAAAAATAAGTCACTCTACAGGTCTTACAACTGCCATTGTCTTCAGGCCGTTCAAGGGCCATCCTTACTTAGTTCATAGATGAATGCTTGACTTTCTACGTGTGATTTTGCACATGGCACTGTACATATGTCGGTGCCACTCAGTGCATCCAACCCCCACCCCACCCCCCGCCCCCATGTCTTTCTGTTGTCTGCAGGCATAGGTTTTGAGCTGGTTGTCACTCTGGGTGCCTGGAGCTTTGTCCAGATGAGAGCCTTTGGAGAGCTGTGTACATTGTCCCTCGGAATTGTCAGGAGTGCCTGACGTGGAGGAGCTGATGATGTATTCTCTGGCTCTACCCTTCAGTGTCAGCTCCTTCCACCTCCCCGTCTGTGCCTGTGCTAAAATAGCTGGCTGGGCTTCTGTAGGCATCCCAGGTGGTGGCAGCAGAGAGTTCCTACTGCAGTAGCAAGAGATGTCCCAAGCAGTTGACACAGACCGTGGCAGAGCAGAGTTGGCTCCAGCAGAAATGGCTGGAGCAAAGTGGTAAGCCAAGAAAGTATGAAGAATGAATGAATGTGTCTACATTCATGTACATCTGACTTATTGTGATGATCAGACTATACCAGGATTATTTCTCTGTGTCCTGTCACAAATGCTAGATGCTAAGTACTTTAAAAATAGGAACATGGAATAAATTCGTATTGTGTGTCTCCTGAAATGATGCCCTGAGAAGCCAAGGTCACTCCTGTGATATTCCTACCAAAAGTCATATCCTGAATCTAATCATGAAGCAGAAACATCTGACAAACCCAAAGTGAGGGACATTCTACAAAATATACAGCCTGTACTCCTTAAAAATGTCACTGTCATAAAGGACAAAGGAAGAGTGAGGAATTGTTCTGAGTTAAATAGAAATTGAATGCAATATGTGACCCAGAATCTTATGTTGCATTAGCAGACAACATATGTTGCTACTGGAACAACTGGCAAAATTTGAATACGATCTGTATAGTAGACAGTACTTTTGTGTCAATGCTACCTTCCTGATTTTAATCATTGCCTTATGACTATATAAAAGAATGTTCTTGTTTTTAGGAAATTTATGCTGAAATATTTAAGTATAATGGAATGTTATGACAAAGTCTCAAGGAGAAAATAATAAAATGTTAATGTTTGAGGAATCTGGGTAAAGGATATGTAGCAATTTTGTATTCAGTTACCACAGCAAAGATCTGAAATTAAAATTATGAATTTTAATTTTAAACAAATGGTAGATACTTATTTATTCACATATATGTATGCTGCTGCTGCTGCTGCTGCTAAGTTGCTTCAGTCGTGTCCGACTCTGTGTGACCCCAGAGATGGCAGCCCACCAGGCTCCCCCGTCCCTGGGATTCTCCAGGCGAGAACACTGGAGTGGGTTGCCATTTCCTCCTCCAATGCATGAAAGTGAAGTCAATCAGTCGTTCTGACTCTTCACGACCCCATGGACTGCAGCCCACCAGGCTCCTCCATCCATGGGATTTTCCAGGCAAGAGTACTGGAGTGGGGTGCCATTGCCTTCTCTGACGTATATGTATATATGTGTATAAATGTGCATGTGTAATTAACTAATTAATTATCAAGCACCCAGAGCAATGCTTGCTGTCATGTACTAGATTTTCAGTAAATATTGTATCAATAGAAATCAGCAAAGGAGTGCTCTGAAACAAAGCAAGGGTGGGTTTCTATGTGATCCAGTATTTCCTTTCCCCATCGTGATAATTCCAGACACCATGCTTAGGATTCAAGCTGCTTTACCATAAGCTACCACATAATTTCCAAATGCAAACTGTACTTTATTTTAATTAATTAATTAATTAATTATTTTACTTTACAATATTGTATTGGTTTTGCCATACATTGACATGAATCCGCCATGGGTGTACATGTGTTCCCCATCCTGAACCCCCCTCCCCATCCCATCCCTCTGGGTCATCCCACTGCACCAGCCCCAAGCATCCTGCATCGAACTTGGACTGGCGATTAGTTTCACATGTGATAACTTACATGTTTCAATGCCATTCTCCCACATCATCCCACCCTCCACCTCTCCCACAGAGTCCAAAAGACTGCTCTATACATCTGTGTCTCTTTTGCTGTCTCACATACAGGGTTATCGTTACCATCTATCTAAATTCCATATATATGAGTTAGTATACTGTATTAGTATTTTTCTTTCTGGCTTACTTCACTCTGTATAATTGGCTCCAGTTTCATCCACCTCATTAGAACTGATTCAAATGTATTCTTTTTAATGGCTGAGTAATACTCCATTGTGTATATGTACCACAGCTTTCTTATCCATTCCTCTGCTGATGGACATCTAGGTTGCTTCCAACTCCTGACTATTATATAAACAGTGCTGTGATGAACATTGGGGTACACATGTCTCTTTCAATTCTGGTTTCCTCGGTGTGTATGCCCAGCAGTGGGATTGCTGGGTCTTATGGCAGTTCTATTTCCAATTTTTAAAGGAATCTCCACACTGTTCTCCATAGTGGCTGTACTAGTTTGCATTCCCACCAACAGTGTAAGAGGGTTCCCTTTTCTCCACACCCTCTCCAGCATTTATTGCTTGCTGACTTTTGGATAGCAGCCATTCTGACTGGCATGAAATGGTACCTCATTGTGGTTTTGATTTGCATTTTTCTGATAATGAGTGATGTTGAGCATCTTTTCATATGTTTGTTAGCCATCTGTATGTCTTCTTTGGAGAACTGTCTGTTTAGTTCTTTGGCCCACTTTTTGATTGGGTCGTTTATTTTTCTTGAATTGAGCTGCATAAGTTGCTTGTATATTTTTGAGATTAATTCTTTGTCCGTTGCTTCGTTTGCTATTATTTTATCCCATTCTGAAGGCTGTCTTTTCACCTTGCTTATAGTTTCCTTTGTTTTGCAGAAGCTTTTAATTTTAATTAAGTCCCATTTATTTTCACTTTTATTTCCAGTATTCTGGGAGGTGGGTCATAGAGGATTCTGCTGTGCTTTATGTCGGAGAGTGTTTTACCTATGTTTTCCTCTAGGAGTTTTATAGTTTCTAGTCTTATGTTTAGATCTTTAATCCATTTTGAGTTTATTTTTGTGTGCGGTGTTAGAAAGTGATCTAGTTTCATTCTTTTACAAGTGGTTGACCAGTTTTCCCAGCACCACTTGTTAAAGAGATTGTCTTTTCTCCGTTGTATATTCTTGCCTCCTTTGTCAAAGATAAGGTGTTGATAGATGTGTGGATTCATCTCTGGGCTTTCTGTTTTGTTCCATTGATCTATATTTCTATCTTTGTGCCAGTACCATACTGTCTTGATGACTGTGGCTTTGTAGTAGAGCCTGAAGTCAGGCAGGTTGATTCCTCCAGTTCCATTCTTCTTTCTCAAGACTGCTTTGGCTATTCGAGGTTTTTTTTGTATTTCCATACAAATTGTGAAATTATTTGTTCTAGTTCTCTGAAAAATACCGTTGGTAGCTTGATAGGGATTGCATTGAATCTGTAGATTGCTTTGGGTAGTATACTCATTTTCACTATATTGATTCTTCTGATCCATGAACATGGTATATTTCTCCATGTATTTGTGTCCTCTTTGATTTTTTTCACCAGTGTTTTATAGTTTTCTATATATAGGTCTTTTGTTTCTTTAGGTAGATACATTTTTAGGTAGAATAGTATGTTATTCTTTCATTGCAATGGTGAATGGAATTGTTTCCTTAATTTCTCTTTCTGTTTTCTCATTGTTAGTGTATAGGAATGCAAAGGATTTCTGTGTGTTGATTTTATATCCTGCAACTTTACTATATTCATTGATTAGCTCTAGTAATTTTCTGGTAGAGTCTTTAGGGTTTCAAACTGTACTTTAAAAGTGTACCTTGACCTAACATTTAAGGAGAAAGTTGCACTGATTCTCTACAATCTTTTTTAGAGGACAGAAGCAGAAAGAATACTTCCTAACTCATTCTAGTTCTAATTCACTAGCATTACTCTAATATCAGGATAAGACAAAGATGTTATTAACACCAGAATGGAAGGATTCAGAGCAATTTCTCTCATGAATGCCAGTGCCAAAATTCTCAACAAAATACTAGCAAATTGAATCCAACAATGTATAAAAAGAAGTATGCCCTACAACCAAATGGGAATTATCCCTACCACTCTGGTGATTCAATGGAAATCAATTAACATAATCCATCACATCAAAAGGCTAAAAAAGAGAAATAAGATCATATCAATAAATGAGGAAGAGGCACTTGACAAAATCCAATACCCATTCATCATAAAAACTCTCAGCAAATTAGCAATAAAGGGAGAACTTCCTCAATTTGATTTTAAAAACTAAAAAAAAAGTATGATATAGATAATATCATACTTAGTGGTGAGAAACTAGAAGCTTTCACACTAAAATCAGAAATAAGAAAAAGATATTCCCTCTTATTGCTCCTTTGCCACACTATATTGGAGATACTGGCTAATTCCATAAAACAAGAAAATGAACTAAAATGTGTACATCTTGGGAAGGAAGAAATTAAACTGTCTTTGTTTGCAGATGGCATGATTGTCAGAGATTTTACAAAAAGAAACCTCCTGGAGGTAATAACTGATTATAACAAGGTTGCAGGACACAAGATTAATACACATGAATCAGTTGCCTTCCTATATACCTGCAGTGAAACAAGTAGAATTTGAAATTCAAAACACAATGCAGTTTGCAAACATGAAATAACTAGGCATAAGCATAACAAATAACTAGGCATAAACATAACAAATATGTGCAAGTCCTATATTAGGAAAATGGCAACCCTCTGATGAACAAAATTAAAGAACTAAATAAATGGGAAAAGATTTCATGCTCATAGGTAGGAAGAGTCAATATTGTTTTTCCTAAATTGATATATAAATCCAATGCAATCCCAATCAAAATCCCAGAAAGTCATTTGTGTTGATGTTCAATTGCTAAGTTGCATCCGACTCTTTGTCACCCCATGGACTGCAGCACTCCAGGCTTCCTTGCGCTTCACTATCTCCCAGAGTTTGCTCAAACTCATGTCCATTGAGTCAATGATGCCATCCAACCATCTTATCCTCTGTCACCGCCCCCCACCCCTTCCTCCTGCTTTCAATCTTTCCCAGCATCAGGGTCTTTTCCAATGGGTCGACTCATTGCATCAGGTAACAAAAGTATTGGAGCTTCAGCTTCAGCATCAGTTATTTTCTGGATGTTGACAAAATGATTCTGAAGTATATATGGAGAGACAAAAGGTAAAATAGTCAATACAATATTGAAAGAAAAGTACAAAGGTCAAGAATGACACTACCCAATTTAAGACTAACTATAAAGCTATAGTAATCAAGACAATGTTACTGGTGAAAGGCTAGACAAGTAGGTCAATGGAACAAAATAGAAAGCCCAGAAACAGAGCCAGAAGTATATAGTCGATTTATCTGACAAATGAGCAAAGGCATTACAACAGAGCAAAAAAAGGGTTTTCAACAAATGGTACTGGAACAACTGGATATCCACATGCACAAAAATAATAGTGAATCTAGACATAGACCTTATACTCTTCACAAAATTTAACTGAAAATGGATGACAGATCTGAATGGAAACTATAAAAACTTCTAGAAGATAGCACAGAGAAAACTTAGATGACCTTTCTTATGCTGATGACTTTTTAAATACACCACCAAAGGATGCTACATTAAAGAAATAATGGATAAGCCAAAATTATTAAAATTAAAAAACTTCTGCTCTGTGAAAAGTAATGTCATAAATATGAGAATACCAGCATCAGACTAGAAAAAAATATTTGCAAAAGACACATCTGTTAAAAGACTATTACCCAAATTAAACAAAGAACTCTTAAAATTCAACAAGAAAACAAATAACATGATTTAAAAATAGGCCACAGATCTGAATAGACACATTACCCAAGAAGATATACCAATGACAAATATACTTATGAAAAGCTGCTCCACATCATATGTCATTAGGGAAGAGCAAATTACAACAACAATGTGATTTCACTATATACTTATTAGAATGGTCAAAATCGTGAACACTGACATCACCTAATGCCAGCGGTGATGTGGAGGAGTAGGCACTCTCATACCTTGCTGGTGGGAATACAAAATGGCACAGTCACTTTGGAAAATAGTTTGGCCATTTTTTCCAAAATGAATGATATCCTTACCATAACATCCAGCAATCATGCTTGCTGGTAGTTATTCAAAGGAGTTGAAAATTTATGTCTACGCATAAAACCCTTCATATGGGTGTTTACAGAATCTATTCATAATTGCCAAAACTTAGAAGCAAGCAAGATGTCCTGCGGTAGGAAATGGACAACTTGTATACATACAGACAACGGAATACTATTCAGTGCTAAAAAGAAATGAGCTAACAAGCCATTAAAAGACATTAAGGAAACTTACATGCATATTACTAAGTGAAAGAAGCTAATTTTAAAAGGCTACATATTGTAAGATTCTAACTATATGACATTCTAAAAAAGGCAAAACTATGGAGACAATAAAAAGATCAGTGGTTGCTCAGGCTTGTGGGATGGGTACAGGTGAGAAAAAAATCAGCAAAGCCCCGAGAATTTTTAAGGCATTGAAAATACTCTCTGATACTATCACAGTGGATACATGTCATTAACATTTGTCCAACCCATAGACTGTACACTACCAAGAATGAACTGCAGTGCAAACTGTGGACTTTGGGTGGTGATGTATGTCCATGTAGCTTCATCAGTTGTAACAAGTATACCACCCTAAAGAGGGATGGTGGTAATGAGGGAGACTATAATGTATGAGCACAGGAGATTTATGGGAAATCTCTGTACCTTCTCCTTCATTTTGCTGTGAACCTAAAATTGCTCTAAAAAAGTAAAAGTATTTAAATATGAAAAAAGTGCATATTAAAGTAACAGCCAATTAGGATTCAGTTCCGTTCAGTCGCTCAGTTGTGTCCGACTAGTTAAAGCTATGGTCCCAACAGTCTTGATTCCAGCTTGTGCTTCATCCAGTCCAGCATTTCTCATGATGTATTCAGCATATAAGTTAAATAAGCAGGGTGACAATATATAGCCTTGACATACTCCTTTCCTGATTTGGAACCAGTCTGTTGTTCCATGTCCAAGTCTAACTGTTGCCTCTTGACTTGCATACAGATTTCTCAAGAGGCAGGTCAGGTGGTCTGGTATTCCCATCTCTTTCAGAATTTTCCACAGTTTGTTGTGGCCCACACTGTCAAAGGCTTTGGTGTAATCCATAAAGCAGAAGTAGATGTTTTTCTGGAACTCTGTTGCTTTTTCGATGATCCAACAGATGTTGGCAATTTGACCTCTGGCTCCTCTGCCTTTTCTAAATCCAACTTAAAAACATGCATTCTTGGGCAAGTGCAAATGAAATAAACTGGGAAATATGCTTTTGTGAAAACAGAAAAAGTTAAGTATATTCTGGAATGTACTGTAATGGTTCTATGTAGTAGAGAACAAAAATCCTCCAAGAAACTGAATTAGTTTAAGTAAACGAGATAGAGGTGAATTCTCTGGAAATGACCTTAATAATAAATTTTTACTGAATGAAATAAAAGAATAGGGATGATGTCTTATCCGTCTTTATATTCTCAGTACTTAGGAAGTCACCTGGCCTTGTTAGGTGCTTTCTGCTGCTGCTGCTGCTAAGTCGCTTCAGTCGTGTCCGACTCTGTGTGACCCCATAGACAGCCTCCCACTAGGCTCCCCCATCCCTGGGATTCTTCAGGCAAGAACACTGGAGTGGTTGCCATTTCCTTCTCCAATGCATGAAAGTGAAAAGTGAAAGTGAAGTCGCTCAGTCACGTCCGACTCTCAGCAACCCCATCGGCTGCCGCTGACCAGGCTCCTCTGTCCATGGGATTTTCCAGGCAAGAGTACTGGAGTGGGCTGCCATTGTCCTCTGAGGTGCTTTCTAGTAAAGCCCAATACTGCTGCTGCCATCTCTTCTACCTTATACTCAGGGAGAGCCCACCTGAGAAGGAACCTAAGCAGAGAACAGCAGGCAAGAGTTGGAGGATAAGATATAGCCCTCTAGTTGTTGTTGCTTAGCTGCTTATTCATGTCTCACTCTTTGCAACCCCATGGACTGTAGCCCACCACGTTCCTCTGTCCATGGGATTTCCCAGGCAAGAATACTGAAGTGAGTTGCCATTTCCTTCTCCAATAGCCTTCTAGAGTAAGCCCTGAACTCACTGATGCTTAAAAATGGTTAATCCCTTAACTTTCTTTTACATAAACCCAGGAATTCTTTTAGCCCGAACTAGCCCAAACTTATTTGAGTCACGGAAAAGGCAATGGCACCCCACTCCAGTACTCTATGGTTTACTGTAACTCAAAAATATGAGTCGTAGAGGATGGGCTGGCTCAGGGCCAAAAGCACAGGAAACAGTTTTTTGGACGTTATGTAAGATGGAGGTAAGAAACAGCGTGATTATGCCATGTGTGAAATTAAAAGGAGGGATTGGCCCAGATCTCAACTGCAACTGGGAGAGACACAGGAGGCAGTAGCCAAATGCAAAGGAGAAAGTCACCAGTAAACTAATAGTTACAGTAAACCATAAAAGCATCATTGTGCAGCTTTTTAAAGAGGATGTGAATGTCTGAGGCTATCATTCCTGGGTCTGGTGAATGCAAGTAAACTGATGCAGTGTGAAGATCCAGATGGACTGGGGAGCTTTTCCTCAAACCAAAATCATCATGTTATTATACATGACCCTGGCACCCGTATAATTCTAATTTTAATAGTAAGCTTTAAAATTTTCAGGCTTTTTAAATATGAAACTCAATAACGTGCACTCTTTCTTGGAAATCGTCTGCAATATAAAGATTCAGTCTCAAAAAGAATAGAAGTCAGAGAAAAAGAAAAACAAATTGTTAATAAATACATGAGAAGTGCTAGATCTCATTCATGATTAAAGCAGTGCATAGTGAAATAACAACATTTTATCATGTTTCACTACCAGATTGACAAAGATTTAAAACACATGCTCACAGACACACGCTCTTTGTAAGAGCTCGGGCTGGCCTAGCCTTTCTAGATGGCATTTTCATGGTATCTGTCTAAATATCAAGTACATCTACTCTTTGACCCAGCAATTCCATTTCTAGAAATTTGCCTTATGGATTGGAAAAGGCAATGGCACCCCACTGCAGTACTCTTGCCTGGAAAATCCCATGGACGGAGGAGCCTGGTAGGCTGCACTTCATGGGGTCACAACGAGTTGGACACGACTGAGCGACTTCACTTTCACTTTTCACTTTCACGCATTGGAGAAGGAAATGGCAACCCACTCCAGCGTTCTTGCCTAGAGAATCCCAGGGACAGGGGAGCCTGGTAGGCTGCTGTCTATGGGGTCGCACAGAGTCGGACACAACTGAGTGACTTCACTTTCACTTTTCACTTTCATGCATTGGAGAAGGAAATGGCAACCCACTCCAGCGTTCTTGCCTGGAGAATCCCAGGGACGGGGGAGCCTGGTGGGCTGCCGTCTCTGGGGTTGCACAGAGTCGGACACGACTGAAGTGACTTAGCAGCAGCAGCAGCCTTATAGATACATAAGCATGCAAGAATATATATTAGAGTTACTTGTAGCAGTGGTTGTAATAGTGAAATTGTATTTTAATTGTATTTCAATAGATAAATATTATTAGTTAAATGCATTACAGCACATCCGTACTATACCTCCATCCATGGGATTTTCCAGGCAAGAGTACTGCAGTGGGGTGCCATTGCCTTTTCCAATCCATAAGGCAAATTTCTAGAAATGGAATTGCTGGGTCAAAGAGTAGATGTACTTGATATTTAGACAGATACCATGAAAATGCCATCTAGAAAGGCTAGGCCAGCCCATCTGTATGACATGGACAGATTGTTAGCAAAAAGCTAAGGATAAGAGTGTGTGTGTGTACAGGCATAAGCTCATTTGTGGGAAACAACTGTACATGCTTAAACACCTGGAATGACACATATCAAACAGTGTAACTTCCGGGAAGTGGGATTGGAGAACAAAGAATAGGATGATTTCTTTTTATTTCTCGACTTTTTCTATTTGTCCAACAAGCATATACTACTTTTATAATAAAACGTATATATTTAAATTCAGTCACAATTTGCCATTACTGCACAATCCATAAAATGATGGATTAAACTGTGAAACTACAATTAAACTGTGCTATAAAATTAAACAGTAAGTAAACCATGCCTCTTTGCCACTGTCAGAGCAGGTGGTATTTTAGGATGATAATCAATTGAAGTATTAGAGGAAAGTAAATAAAAGTGTATGAAACTTAAATTTAAAGATTAGGCATTTTTTAATCTACACAGATTATATGTGTTCAGTTGCTAAGTTGTTTCTTACTCTTTTGCCACCTTGTGGACTGTAGCCCGCCAAACCTCTCTGTCCATGGGATTTCCCAGGAAATAATACTGGAATGGGTTGCCATTTCCTTCTCCAGGGGATCTTCCTGACCCAGGGATTAAACTGATGTCTCCTACACTGGCAGGTGGATTCTCTACTACCAAGCCACCAGGGAAACCCAAAGATTTAATAGTGCTAATATAAATGAACTGCTGACTTCAGTTTTATGAGAGCAACTTTATTGCATGGAATTATACTCTCAACAGCCAGCAGTAGTCACTGATGTCATTTATCTTCAAGTTCACGTGTCTTCCTATTGCCCTGCCATTGCTATCTCTGATAGGGCAGTAGAAATTATTTTGCAAGAGCAGTTCAATTCAGTTCAGTCGCTCAGTCGTGTCGGACTCTTTGCAACCCCATGGACCGCAGCATGCCAGGCCTCCCTGTCCATCACCAACTCCCAGAGTTTACTCAAACTCAGGTCCATTGAGTCGGTGATGCCATCCAATCACCTCATCCTCTGTCATCCCCTTCTCCTCCCACCTTCAATCTTTCCCAGCATCAGAGTCTTTTCCAATGAGTCAGCTCTCGCATCAGGTAGCCAAAGTATTGGAGTTTCAGCTTCAACATCAGTCCTTCCAATGAACACTCAGGACTGATCTCCTTTAGGATAGACTGGTTGGATCTCCTTGCTGTCCAAGGGACTCTCAAGAGTCTTCTCCAACACCACAGTTCAAAAGCATCAATTCTTTGGTGCTCAGCCTTCTTCACAGTCCAACTTTCACATCCATACATGACTACTGAAAAAACTATAACCTTGACTAGATAGACCTTTGTTGGCAAAGTAATGTCTCTGCTTTTTAATATGCTGTCTAGGTTGGTCATAACTTTCCTTCCAAGGAGTAAGCGTCTTTTAATTTCATGGCTGCAGTCACCATCTGCAGTGATTTTGGAGCCCCCCAAAATAAAGTCAGCCACTGTTTCCTCTGTTTCCCCATCTACTTTCCATGAAGTGATGGGACTGGATGCCATGATCTTCATTTTCTGAATGTTGAGTTTTAAGCCAACTTTTTCAGTTTCTCCTTTCACTTTCATCAAGAGGCTCTTTAGTTCTTCTTTGTTTTCTGCCATAAGGGTGGTGTCATCTGCATATCTGAGGTTATTGATATTTCTCCCAACAATCTTGATTCCAGCTTGTGCTTCATCCAGCCCAGTGTTTCTCATGACGTACTCTGCATATAAGTTAAATAAGCAGGGTGACAATATACAGCCTTGATGTACTCCTCTTCCTATTTGGAATCAATCTGTTGTTCCATGTCCAGGTCTAACTGTTGCTTCCTGACCTGCATATAGGTTTCTCAAGAGGCAGGTCAGGTGGTCTGGTATTCCCATGTCTTTCAGAATTTTCCACAGTTTATTGTGATCCACACAGTCAAAGGCTTTGACATAGTCAATAAAGAAGAAATAGATGTTTTCTTTGGAACTCTCTTGCTATTTGATGATCCAGCAGATGTTGGCAATTTGATCTCTGGCTTCTCTGCCTTCTCTAAAACCAGCTTGAACACAAGATCAGCATTGCTGAATTCTCCCAACTTCCTATCCTTGCCCTAGAGAAAGCCAGGTTCCCTAGAATTATGGCCAGGGTTCTGGTTTTATGGTGCATCTATAGAGGAAGGCACTATGTTATAGTTGTGGACAATTGTTCTTCCTTTGCTTTGTAAGCAGAGATATGAGAAGTGTTTGAGTTACTAGAATTTGCCTCTGACTAGGAGACTGAATTAAGTGTCCCTGTGACACCCCTTTATTGTCTATGCCAAAGCCTTTGACTCTGTGGATCACAATAAACTGTGGGAAATTCTGAAAGAGATGGGAATACCAGACCACCTGACCTGCCTCTTGAGAAACCTATATGCAGGTCAGGAAGCAACAGTTATAACTGGACACAGAACAACAGACTGGTTCCAAAGAGGGAAAGGAGCATGTCAAGGCTGTATATTGTTACCTTACTTATTTAACTTATATGCAGAGTACATCGTGAGAAATGCTGGACTGGAAAAAGCACAAGCTGGAATCAAGATTGCCGGGAGAAATATCAATAACCTCAGATATGCAGATGACACCACCCTTGTGTCAGAAAGCAAAGAAGAACTAAAGAGCCTCTTGATGAAAGTGAAAAAGTTGGCTTAAAGCTCAACATTCAGAAAACTAAGATCATGGCATCTGGTCCCATCAGTTCATGGGAAATAGATGGGGAAACAGTGAAAACAGTGGCTGACTTTATTTTTCGGGGCTCGAAAATCACTGCAGATGATGATTCCAGCTGTGAAATTAAAAGATGCTTACTTCTTGGAAGGAAAGTTATGATCAACCTAGACAGCATATTAAAAAGCAGAGACATTACTTTGCCAACAAAGGTGCATCTAGTCAAGGCTATGGTTTTTCCAGTGGTCATGTATGGAGGTGAGAGTTGGACTATAAAGAAATCTAAGCACGGAAGAATTGATGCTTTTGAACTGTGGTGTTGGAGAAGACTCTTGAGAGTCCCTTGGACTGCAAGGAGATCCAGCCAGTCCATCCTAAAGGAGATCAGTCTTGGGTGTTCACTGTTAGGCCTGATGTTGAAGCTGAAACCCCAATACTTTCGCCACCTGATGCGAGAGGTCTTTCATTGGAAAAGACCCTGATGCTGGGAAAAATTGAGGGCAAGAGGAGAAGGGGATGACAGAGGATGAGATGGTTGGATGGCATCACCGACTCAACGGACATGAATTTATGTAGACTCCCGGAGTTGGTGATGGACAGGGAGGCCTGGCATGCTGTAGTTCATGGGGTCACAAAGAGCCGGACACGACTGAGTGACTGAACTGAACTGATGACACCCCTGGGAGGGAACTTGGTAAGTACCACAGGAAAGAAAAGGTAAGAAACACTAAGGGACTGAGACAAGGTTGCTAGGCCAACCAGATCATGGCCTTGCTAAATGGGGCTGGGTTTAACAATTATATATTAAAGTGTTTCCATGTCTGTCTTCCTACCAACCTAAAAGCACCTGGGAACAACTGGAACAATAATTGACACATAGTAGGTACTTATTAAATATAGATTTGAATAAATAGATAAATCAGTGAATAAATATCCAAGACAGAAGAAAGACTCACGAGAGAGTGGCTCCCTAAAGAAGAGGGGAGAAAGGTCAGGTGACATGAATGAGAGGATGGCATAAAAGCCAGGAAGACTTAGAATGGGATGCTCTCAACAGAGTGGCACACTTGGGAGGTCTTATCCTTGCATAACCTAGGAGACGGGCTTCCCAGACGGTGCAGTGGTAAAGAATCTGCTTGCCAATGCAGGAGACCCATGCAAGAGATCCCTGGGTCAAGAAGATCCCTAGAGTAGGAAATGGCAACCCACTCCAATAGCTTTGCTTGGAACACTCCATGGACAGAGGAGCCTGGTGGGCTACAGTCCTTGGGGTTACAAAGAGTTAGACAGAACTGAATGCACACATGTCACCTGAGTTCAATGATAACCCTGAGAAATATGCAGCTGGATTCAGCTTAAAGCTAAGATAGAATGCCCAGATTCTTCCCCGGTAAGAAGTCCCAGTGTTCCCAGGAAAGGGGAGTTACACCCTTGTAAACTCCCTTAGAGTTTGTGTAGAATAACTCATGCAGTTTGTCTGCTCGGATTCTATTATTCCATACCAGCTATGAGTGCTATACCATCTCCTTTCCCAGACACTGAGCCCCACCTCTCCTGCAGAGGAAAATCACAACTAGGATAACTTCAGGACATCCAGGCACTTTCCGGCACACCCAGGAGCAGTGCTGCTGCTGTGCTGTTTTTACAAAGATGAGCCCTCTTGTCACCACCATGCCATCCCCACCATAATCACCATCCCTAGCTAACAGTGAAATCATCCAATAATAAATCATTACCCTCAATGTATCTGGGGTCCTAACTAATCGGGGTGGTATATCTTCCTTTCCTCCTCTGGGTGGGGTAACCAGGAGAGAGGTGGGCAGAGAAAGGCCAAATGTTCCCCACAGTTATATCTCTATAGCTATGTCTGTATTATTAGAAATATGTTGTTAGAAATATACTAGGAAAATGTTGAGATTTGACAGAAGACCTTCAGGAACCAGATAGGTTCTGGAGCTTCACAAATTCAAACTGGGACTCAGTACCATCAGGATTTTCTTTCTTGTTCACTCCGTCGCTCATGTTTACTTACTTCTACTTGGCTTCGTTCTCTCCTATAACAGATGGGCTTTTTTTCCACTGGCAGAAAAACCTATCTGCCAGCAGTTTGGAGCTTATATCATCCCAGTTATCTTTCCCAGAAGAGGAGATATTTTTTCAGCTTCATTTTGAATATTTCCAGGGAAAATTCCAAGTGGCTTGACTCACTTACCTATCCCTGGACCAACCATCATGGTCAAGAAGATATTACACTCTGCTTGGTCCTGCCTGTGTCCACCGTTAGGCCAGGGAGTGGGGTCCTATGATTGGCAGCTTCACAAAACCATATGGTATGCATAGTTGGGTGGTGATGACTGTAGCTGAAGAAGGGGAGGATGTTATTGAAAGAAGGGAAAAGAGACGCTTTGGATGTCCACAAAGTTAAGTAAGTGAAAGTCGCTCAGTTGTGTCCAACTCTTTGGAACCCCATGTACCATATAGTCCATGGAATTCTCCAGGCCAGAATACTGGAGTGGGTAGACTTTCCTTTCTCCAGGGAATCTTCCCAACCTAGGGAATGAACCCAGGTCTCCTGCATCGCAGGCAGATTCTTTACTGGCTGAGCCACAAGGGAAGCCCAAGACTACTGGACTGACTGGGTAGCCTATCCCTTCTCCAGGGGAACTTCCCGACCCAGGAATTGAACCAGGGTCTCCTGCATTGCAGGCAGATTCTTTACCAACTGAGCTATGATGTCCACAAAAGTAACCAGTTATCTCTATGGGAAACTGGCTAATTTGGTGACTATACAGATGACAGTTACACGTGTTAGTGAATCATTATAGGGTCTAATGTTTGTTCTCATTGTTTCCAAAAGATTAATTGTTTTGCTGTTCTCTCCTGTTCAGTTATTCAAATGCATAAACATTATGTCATATTTCAAAAAAGGAAGAACCTGTTGATATCTTAATTAGAACTGATGACACTTAGTCATTTTTACATTAGACTTCCCATCCAATGTATAGCATAGCTTTCCACTTGTTCAATCTAAAAAAATTTTGTCGGTCTTTTATGTAATGTAGGTGGGAGATTATTAGCGAAACAGCTGACACCAGAACAGCCTTTGGTTAAGAAACTACCTTAATAAAGTGAAAGTCGGGCTGCCACATACTGCTGCTCTGCCCTGCACTGCACAACTCTAGGGAACGCCATTTACATGGATGACAAAGTAAGTGGGGCCCCTGGAGTTATGCAACAAAGCTGTTCCGGGATGAATGTGAGATTGGACAGGAGTCAAAGCAATGAGAAAAGTGGTTAAGCTTGTCTGCATGAGAACATCAGAAAATTTTGATTCAGCTCTTGAGAGAGAACAGAAAAGAAAATAGAAAAGGATGAGAAAGGCATCAGGACAAAGAGAGAAGCTTACGTGATGGTGGAAGGCTGAGTGGTACATGGGTGAGGACGCCAGTGAGAAAACCTTGGCAGCAGGATACACAAGGAACATTTCAGAGCAGGAATGGTCTCAATTTTCAGTTTTTTGAAGTGGGATATGCAGCCTCCTATCTTCAGTAAAATTTCTGTTGCTGGATACAGCCTTTTGTACAAGGTAATTTTGGAATGGGAGAGGGGAACAGAGAGCGTGGGCAATGGCCCAGCTTGAGTCATTGTCACAGCAGAAGTAAAGAGATAGACGCTACCATGCAGAGCATAGAAGAACTTAAGGCATGCAAATGGAGGGTTTGAGCCAATCCTTTCTGGAATTCAGGGTTCTGGGCTGAGGGCGCTCCCTCAACACCCAAGTTGCTTTCGTAATGACTCCATACCACTCTTCCTAGCATTCCGTAAATTGTTATTGTTGTTTAGTTGCTAAGTTGTGTTTGACTCTTTTGTGACTCCATGGACTGTAGCCTGCGGGGCTCTTCCATCCGTGGAATTTTCCAGGCAAGGTTCCAGGCAAACTGGAGTGGGTTGCCATTTCCTTCTCCAGGGGATCTTCTTGACTCAGGAGTGAACCCACATCTCCTGCACTGGTAGGCAGAGTTTTAACCACGGAACCAGGGAAGCCCATTCTGTAAATTTACTGTGTGGTTATTTCTTGTCCTTAGAAATGGGACCCTATTTTCCATAATGTTTTCTTGGCAGTTTTTGCAAGTTACTATAATTTGTATCTATCTATCGATGAAGTATACATTTTATATATACATATATAAAGTAAGGAAAATTTTTTTTAATATAATAAACTTTCCTGCTGGTCTGGCTTTTATCTGATATTATTTCCAATTAGACCAAAGAATTTATTTTACTATTTCTTGTAGTTTAGATCAGTTATCAGCAAATGCTCTCATCTTCTATCTAAAAATGTTTTTACTTTGTATTTCTTTTTAAAAAATCATCTGGGTGACTTTTTCTCTTTAAGCACTTAAAAAATACTGTCAGTTCAGTTCAGTCACTCAGTCGTGTCCGACTCTTTGCGACCCCATGAATCGCAGCACGCCAGGCCTCCCTGTCCATCACCATCTCCCAGACTTCACTCAGACTCACATACATCGAGTCCGTGATGCCATCCAGCCATCTCATCCTCGGTCGTCCCCTTCTCCTCCTGCCCCCAATCCCTCCCAGCATCAGAGTCTTTTCCAATGAGTCAACTATTCGCATGAAGTGGTCAAAGTACTGGAGTTTCAGCTTTAGCATCATTCCTTCCAAAGAAATCCCAGGGTTGGTCTCCTTCAGAATGGACTGGTTGGATTTCCTTGCAGTCCAAGGGACTCTCAAGAGTCTTCTGCAACACCACAGTTCAAAAGCATCAATTCTTCGGCACTCAACTTTCTTCACAGTCCAACTGTCACATCCATACATGACCACAGGAAAAACCAAAGCCTTGACTAGACGGACCTTATTCGGCAAAGTAATGTCTCTGCTTTTGAATATACTATCTAGGTTGGTCATAACTTTTCTTCCAAAGAGTAAGCGTCTTTTAATTTCATGGCTGCAGTCACCATCTGTAGTGATTTTGGAGACCAAAAATATGAAGTCTGACACTGTTTCTACTGTTTCCCCATCTATTTCCCATGAAGTGATGGGACCAGATGCCGTGATCTTTGTTTTCTGAATGTTGAGCTTTAAGCCAACTTTTTCACTCTCCTCTTTCACTTTCATTAAGAGGCTTTTTAGTTCCTCTTCACTTTCTGCCATAAGGGTGGTGTCATCTGCATATCTGAGGTTATTGATATTTCTCCCGGCAATCTTGATTCCAGTTTGTGTTTCTTCCAGTCCAGCGTTTCTCATGATGTACTCTGCATAGAAGTTAAATAAGCAGGGTGACAATATACAGCCTTGACGTACTCCTCTTCCTATTTGGAACCAGTCTGTTGTTCCATGTCCAGTTCTAACTGTTGCTTCCTGACTTGCACACAGATTTCTTAAGAGGCAGGTTAGGTGGTCTGGTAGTCCCATCTCTTTCAGAATTTTCCACAGTTTATTGTGATCCACACAGTCAAAGGCTTTGGCATAGTCAATAAAGCAGAAATCGATGTTTTTCTGGAACTCTCTTGCTTTTTCGATGATCCAGCGGATGTTGGCAATATGATCTCTGGTTCTTCTGCCTTTTCTAAAACCAGCTTGAACATCAGGGAGTTCATGATTCACGTATTGCTGAAGCGTGGCTTGGAGAATTTTGAGCATTACTTTACTAGCATGTGAGATGAGTGCAATTGTGCAGTAGTTTGAGCATTCTTTGGCATTTCCTTTCTTTGGGATTGGAATGAAAACTGACCTTTTCCAGTCCTGTGGCCACTGCTGAGTTTTCCAAATTTGCTGGCATATTGAGTGCAGCACTTTCACAGCATCATCTTCCAGGATTTGAAACAGCTCAACTGGAATTCCATCACCTCCACTAGCTTTGTTCGTAGTGATGCTTTCTAAGGCCCACTTGACTTCACATTCCAAGATGTCTGTAGTTAGACTATAATATTCATATATGTGTTTTCTTTGTATTTATGCTGCTTGTAGTTTACTGAGTTTCTTGGTTCTGTAATCTGATGTCTTTAAAATTTTTGGAAAATTTATTAGAAATTATTCTACTTTCTCATCTCTCTTTCTTGGGCTCCAATTATATGTTTTAGATAATTGGTATTGTTCCAAAGGACTTAGTTGTTGTAACCTTTTTTTATTTTAATCTCTCTTTTCTTTTTGTGTTTTCATTTGAGTGATGTCTAGTGACCTAAATGTCTTCAAGTTCAGTGACTATTTTCTCCACTTAAAGGCAATCTCCAGATTGCCTTTGTTCTTTGTAATTTACATCAGATTTTTCACTTCTAGCATTTCATTTGATTTTTTTGTTTGTTTTTATATCTTTTCAAAACTTCTCCTTTCATTTACACATACTGTTGACATTTTCCAAAGTTGTGTCTGACTCTTTGCAACCCTATCTACTGTAGCCCGCCAGGCTCCTCTGTCCATGGGATTCTCCAAGCAAGAATACTGGAGTGGGCTGCCATTTCCTTCTCCAGGGGATCTTCCTGACCCAGGGATTGAACCTGGGTCTCCCACATTTTAGGCAGATTCTTTACCATCTGAGCCACCAGTTACACACACACACTAAATATGTATGTGTGTGTATAATTTTATATGTATGCATGTATCTCATCTGCATACCAGAGGCCTCTCTGGTTGGCTTATTTTAAAATGACAACCCACTTGCTAACAGTGAGACAGAATAACACTTAAGCCCAAAGACAGCCAATCAGGTTGCCACGTGCATAGAGAAAGTACTTCAACTCAAATATGAAGGAAACATCTTATTTTCAAGTAAGGAAAAACAAAGTCTGTTTTCTTTTATTGGTAGATATCCCCTCGAGATTATAGAGAGGCATTTTGGCAGTGTTTGAGTGGAAGAGTTTGATTTCAGGGAAGCTGGGGTTGAATTCCTAGCTCTGCTGCTTATAAATAAGCTCTTCAGTCTTGAGCAAGTTAGAAATTCCTCCAAGTCCCAGTGTATCATTGGTGAAATGTGGATAATTATAAAAATACATTCTGCATAGAGTTTCCGTGAGGAAACTATGTGTGAGCATACATGGATAGTAATCAGTACATGAGCTGGCACAGAGGCCCTTAGTTAACACAAGTCGTTTTCTTTCCCTTACACATGGCTCATCCCCATCCCCTCCCCTCCAGGCTGAAATTGTCTGAAATTGTCCCCTCCTTGTCTGAAATGCAAAACAGAGAACCAGCTTAGTCTTGGTCATTGATGTAGCTCTAGTATCCATCCCATCACAGACACTCAATAAATATTTGTTGAAAGAACAAATCCCTAAAGCTCTTCTCTGAGTAAGGTAATCCAAAACGTTGAGCTCAGCAGGGATCAGGCTTGCCTTAAACAATATTTTCATAAGTCATCCAGAAAAGGGAGTGTTTTGTCAAATCTATTAGGCTTCAGAAGACTCTAAAAATGGTAGTGAAATGTTTTACTCATACACAGACACTTCAGAGAAAATGTGCTATCATGGGGGCAAAGCCATGGTAAAGTGACACTATGGACACATGGAAGTGGTGCTTTTTGAACGTTTACTTCATATCATGAATGAGAACTGGGAATCACGAAGTTTCTGCTTAAAGATATGAGATCAATGTCTGGCTTTAACCAGAAATGGAAATGAAAAGGTTGTCAGGAAAATCAGCAACGTATACATTCATTTATCCTTGTTATCCAAGTTTTATCCTTGTCTGTAAAGCAAGTCTAATTCTACAATAACGAATGCCAAAGAATCAGGGAGATGCTATTTCTTGAAACTAACCCACCAAGGAAGAATAATTAGAAGTGTGTCTCTTTGTTTCACAGGAGTTTCTAAGAAGCATCTGAAGAAATGTGGAGTATGTGCTCCCTGGCAAAGAAAGAGTTAGTCATTTTATAAAATGCTTAAAAATCAGTTTATTTTTAGAATGTTCCCTTTTGTCATTGACATCTTAATGTACTGTAATTTGAAGTGTTTGCATGTCGAGTGAGCAGAGCACAAGCACTTCACAGCAGTGAGGATAATTGCTACTTACATGTGCTATAAATCAATATGTAATGCACGCATGCACAGTAACAGCTCAGCCCACTTACTGTACTTTAACGGTAGTAAAACACAGTTTAAAAAATAACAAGAGGTGCCGAATGGAATACTCATTTTAGTTTGAAATATATTCTCTAGTTCTTTTATTTATTCTCTATTTGTCAATTTGTTAACTCACACCAGTGAAATTCATGATTGTAAAGATGTGTGTACATAAACCCCATACTTTTTAGAGAATCTCAGGGAAGATGTCATTTGTTGTGAAGAAATATAAATCAAAATCTATGATCAAAAGGAAGAATGAACCATATTGTTTCCAAATTTAAACATCTCTGTATGTCCTTAAAAACAGCAATTTTATATACAGTTGAAATCTTTCTAATATAATGGTCATGTACAAAAATTCTACAAGCAAAAGAGCTTCCTTAATATCTAAGAAATGATCAGAACAAGAGAGTTCCAAAAATTGGAGGAGAAAGGCAGATAGAACGTTAGGTGAGGTGATTTCTCTCGATTTATAAGTACAAAGCTTAGTCCTTTATAGAAAGGCCTTAGAAAATGTTTGAAATAAATAAATCTTCTCTCAGGATGGACTTCTCTTTCATTTCCTTACATTCTCCTGGAGTCTGGCCCATTAGACTATGAAAAGCTAAAAAGACAAATATTCTTTCATAAATAATGTAGAAGGCATTAATCTAGATAGCACAGTTTGAGTATCCTGCAAGATAACCTCTAAAAGGCACCCAGCATGCAGTCTGATCTGGCCTCTATCCAGCACCTTTAGTCCAGCTGCTCAGTGATGTCACTTAGGTTCCAGGCTCTTTTCATCTTGCTGTTGGCATGTTTGGTATGTCATAAAGTGTTCTTCATGGTAACAAAATAGCTGCCTCAGCTCCAAACCTCACAGTCTCAAACAACAAAGTCAAAAAGCAAGCAAGATGGAAGAGCTAAGAGCTTCTCTCATGTATCTCTTTCTGTGAGGAAGGAAAATCTTTTCCAGAAGTGCCCCACCTAACTTCTCTTTTCTCTTTTGTTCCTCAGTGGCCACAGCTGTGTCACATGACTTCCTTAAACCAATCACATCAAAAAGGAATGGATATTCCCACTGAGTCAGAACACTCACGAATTGTCCCCTGGGACTAAGGAGGGACTCACCTTCCCTGAGTATACTGCCACCACCTCTCTGAACTAAAATTGGATTTGTTAGGAGGAAACAGAGGCCAGATGGTGGTTTAGTCAGTATCCAGTAGTGCCCACCACACCACAAAGACATGTATTCACAGCTAAATGCCACTGTATTCATTTACACTTAGAAATATGATTTCCAGGAGAGCTGGGGCCTTGAGTTCTCTGGACAACATGCTCTTTCCTTACAGAAAAAAGAATTTCAAGTTATTACAAATTAAAATGGGAAAGTTACTAGTTGAGGATAGAATCAGTGGAATCGTTACTTCTCTGTGCTCAGGTTGCCTCCTCTGCCTGCAACGCCTTTTCCCTTTTTAAACTCCCACATATTTTTAACAATTCAGCTTAAACATCGTCCCTTTTAGAAAGCTTTCTTTGTTACCCGTACCTTCTCCACCTGCACTTCCCACCCCCAAGCTGAACTGCATGCCTCTCTTCTATATCACCATGACATACTGTGCATAGCTGTATCATTACACCTACTCTATTGTATTGTACTTATCAACTTATGAGTCCTCTTCTGCAAATGTGAGTTCCTTATAAGCAGAAACTGGGATAGCTTGTTTTCAGAGATTAAGTAGTTAGCACACAGGTCAGAATGTGGATATCAAGAGAGACACTTCTGGTAGGCAGAATAATTGCCATGCACCAAAATGTCCAAATCCTAATCCCTGAACTCTGTTGTGATGGTTAATTTTATGTGTCAAATTGGAGAGTGTTTTTGAATGCAATTAATGTTTACATGCATGAACACAGATTACCTTCCATAATGTGGGTGGGTCTCATCCAATCAGCTGAGGGCCTGAATAGAACAAAAAGACTAGCCTCCCTGAGCAAGAGAAAATTCTCCAACAGACTGCCCTTAGGCTTTATGTGCACCATCCTCTCTCCTGGGTCTCGAGCCTGTCGGCCCATACTGCAGATTTTGGACATGCCAACATCCATAAGGAAGGCAACGCCTTCAGTTCAGTTCAGTGGCTCAGTCTCAGGGCTTCCTGCTGGCACTAGTGGTAAAGAACCCACCTGCCAATGCAGGAGACTTAAGAGACATGGGTTCAATCCCCGGATCAGGAAGATCCCTGCAGGAGGCATGGCAACCAACTCCAGCATTCTTCCCTGGGGATCTCATGGACAGAGGAGCCTGGCAGGCTACAGTCCACAGCAGCACAAAGGGTTGGACACGCATGCACACAATGCAAATGTGAAGATTACGTTCTTCAGTCCAGTCGCTCAGTCGTGTCCGACTCTTTGCGACCCCATGGAACGCAGCACGCCAGGCCTCCCTGTCCATCACCAACTCCCGGAGTGTGCTCAAAATCATGTCCATTGAGTCGGTGATGCTATCCAGCCATCTCATCCTCCGTCGTCCCCTTCTCCTCCTGTCTTCAATCTTTCCCAGCTTCAGGGTCTTTTCAAATGAGTCAGTTCTTCACATCAGGTGGCCAAGGTATTGGAGCTTCAGCTTTAACATCAGTCCTTCCAATGTATGTTCAGGACAGATTTCCTTTAGGATGGACTCGTTGGATCTCCTTGCAGTCCAAGGGACTCTCAAGAGTCTTCTGCAACACCACAGTTCACAAGCATCAGTTCTTCGGCGCTCAGCTTTCTTCACAGTCCAACTCTCACATCCATATATGACCACTGGAAAAACCATAGCCTTGACTAGATGGACCTTTGTTGGCAAAGTAACGTCTCTGCTTTTTAATAAGCTATCTAGGTTGGTCATAACTTTCCTTCCAAGGAGTAAGCGTCTTTTAATTTCATGGCTGGAATGACCATCTGCAGTGATTTTGGAGCCCCAAAAATAAAGTCTGACACTGTTTCCACTGTTTCCCCATCTATTTCCTATGAAGGGATGGGACCAGACGCCATGATCTTCGTTTTCTGAATGTTGAGCTTTAAGCCAACTTTTTCAATCTCCCTTTCACTTTCATCAAGAGGCTTTTTAGTTCTTGTTTGCTTTCTGACATAAGGGTGGTGTCATCTGCATATCTGAGGTTGTTGATATTTCTCCTGGCAATCTTGATTCCAGCTTGTGCTTCTTCCAGCCTCACGTTTCTCATGATGTACTCTGCATATAAGTTAAATAAGCAGGGTGACAATATACAGCCTTGATGTATTCCTTTCCTGATTTGGAACCAGTCTGTTGTTCCATGTCCAGTTCTAACTTTTGCTTCCTGACCTGCATACAGATTTCTCAAGAGGCCAGTCACATGGTCTGGTATTCCCATCTCTTTCAGAATTTTCCATAGTTTGTTGTGATCCACACAGTCAAAGGCTTTGGCATAGTCAATAAAGCAGAAGTAGATGTTTTTCTGGAACTCTCTTGCTTTTTCGATGATCCAGTGGATGTTGGCAATTTGATCTCTGGTTCCTCTGCCTTTTCTAAAACCAGCTTGAACATCTGGAAGTTCAAGGTTCATGTATTGCTGAAGCCTGGCTTGGAGAATTTTGAGCATTACTTTACTAGTGTGTGAGATGAGTGCAACTGAGCATTCTTTGGCATTGCCTTTTTTTGGGGTTGGAATGAAAACTGACCTTTTCCAATCCTGTGGCCACTCCTGAGTTTTCCAAATTTGCTGGCATATTGAGTGCAGCACTTTCACAGCATCATCTTTTAGGATTTGAAATAGCTCAACTGGAATTCCATCACCTCCACTAGCTTTGTTTGTAGTGATGCTTTCTAAGGCCCACTTGACTTCGTATTCCAGGATGTTTGGCTCTAGGTGTGTGATCACATCATTGTGATTATCTGGGTTGTGAGGATCTTTTTTGCACAGTTCTTCTGTGTATTCTTGCCACCTCTTCTGAATATCTTCTGCTTCTGTTAGGTCCATACCATTTCTGTCCTTTATTGAGCTCACCTTTCATGAAATATTCCCTTGGTATCTAATTTTCTTGAAGAGATCTCTAGTCTTTCCCATTCTGTTGTTTTCCTCTATTTCTTTGCACTGATCACTGAGGAAGGCTTTCTTATCTCTTCTTGCTATTCTTTGGGACTCTGCATTCAAATGGGTATATCTTTCCTTTTCTCCTTTGCTTTTTGCTTCTCTTCTTTTCACAGCTATTTTTAAGGCCTCCTCAGACAGCCATTTTGCCTTTTTGCTTTTCTTTTTCTTGGGGATGGTCTTGATCCCTGTCTCCTGTACAATGTCACGAACCTCTGTCCATAGTTCATCAGGCACTCTGTCTATCAGATCTAATCCCTTAAATCTATTTCTCACTTCCACTGTATAATCGTAAGGGATTTGATTCAGGTCATACCTGAATGGTCTAGTGGTTTTCCCCACTTTCTTCAATTTAAGTCTGAATTTGGCAATAAGGAGTTCATGATCTGAGCCACAGTTAGCTCCTGGTCTTGTTTTTGCTGACTGTATACAGCTTCTCCATCTTTGGCTGCAAAGAATATAACCAATTTGATTTGGGTGTTGACCATCTGGTGATGTTCATATGTAGAGTCTTCTCTTGTGTTGTTGGAAGAGGGTGTTTGCTATGACCAGTGTGTTCTCTTGACAAAGATCTATTAGCCTTTGTCCTGCTTCATTCCACATTCCAAGGCCAAATTTGCCTGTTACTCCAGGTGTTTCTTGACTTCCTACTTTTGCATTCCAGTCCGCTATAATGAAAAGGACATCTTTTTTGGGTGTTAGTTCTAAAACGTCTTGTAGGTCTTCATAGAACTGTTCAACTTCAGCTTCTTCAGCGTTACTGGTTCAGGCATAGACTGGGATAACCGTGATATTGAATGGTCTGCCTTGGAAAAAAATGGAGATCATTCTGTCGTTTTTGAGACTGCATACAAGTACTGCATTTCGGACTCTTTTGTTGATCATGATGGCTACTCCATTTGTTCTAAGGGATTCCTGCCTGCAGTAGTAGATATAATGGTCATTGGAGACATATCATGTCTTAGAATATGATAATTTAAAGAGATTTCTAATATGAATAATTTAGAGTTTGTCTGTATAAACCAGTGTGCATGGCCTCATCACTACTACCTATGACTCACATTCGGAACATTTTTTTTTTCCAGAGCATTTTTAAAATTTTAAGAATTAAGTATTTGCCAACCACAAAGAGTTTACTTGGTGTACAAACATAAAATACAGGTAGCTTTACCAGTCTTTTTGTAAACATGTTAATTAATTTACTCCAAAATCTTAAATAGAATGATAAGGAAGCTTGTAATTAAGAAAAGTTCCCTTCTCACTGTTTGCTGACTTCTAATCTCAAACACAATTTACAGTAGTAAATTTGGGGGAAAAAATTAATACAATCGAGATTTCTTTAAAATGCTTGTTTGGAATAAACATTACATCAAAAACATACATGGTATAAAACTTCAAAAAAATAAAATAAAACACATCTTTTTGATAAGCTTTTCATTTTCTCTTTGTCAAACCAGTCTCAACCCTGACTCCTTCCTTTCTGTAATTCTGCACTTTCTTTTATGAAACCATTCACTGAGTTACTCTGTCACCCATACCAGCCCCTGAGAGCTAAAGGGTCTGGCTTGATTTATCTATATCTGTGTTTCCAAGGCTCCTGGTAGTTGTCAACGATGTTTCACAGCTGTACCTTAAGAGATATGCTGTGGTCAACTGACCTGGACTGGTTCTGACTTGACCGCAGGAACACCTGTACAGATGTGCCCTGAAGGTGCTGAAATCTGCCTTTGCTTCATCACTATGCTAAGATTTCTGCCAAAGGCGAGGATTCGTAGAGCCGGCTAGGCGCAAATCCTGCCGCGTGTGGAGAAGCATGGAAGGCTGCACCCGCCCCAGTGGACTTCCTCTGCCCCTGGAACTCTCTGCCCCTTTTCTAGAATGCTGATAACTTGTCTGCCTCCCACTATCTCTTAAAAGTCCCTTATTCCTCTCATCTTGGGGAAGAGGTGTTTTTCTAGTATGAACTCTCCCTTCTTCATTCCCTGATGAAGGAACGAAGCTTCTGCTCTTTCATTCTGAAACTGTTTTTTGCTTTTTTTACTTGATAATTGCATTTCTGGGCAAAGGACCCACTGAGAAGTCACCAACCCGTTGGCGATGGGTAACACTGTTAATTCCATATCCTGTTTCAAATCCTGAAAGATGATGCTGTGAAAGTTCTGGACTCAATATGCCAGCAAATTGGAAAACTCAGCAGTGGCCACAGGACTGGAAAAGGTCAGTTTTCATTCCAATCCCAAAAAAAGGCAATGCCAAAGAATGCTCAAACTACCAGACAATTGCACTCATCTCACATGCTAGTAAAGTAATGCTCAAAATTCTCCAAGCCACGCTTCAGCAATACGTGAACCGTGAACTCCCTGATGTTCAAGCTGGTTTTAGAAAAGGCAGAGGAACCAGAGATCAAATTGCCAACATCCGCTGGATCATTGAAAATGCAAGAGAGTTCCAGAAAAACATCTATTTCTGCTTTATTGACTATGTCAAAGCCTTTGACTGTGTGGATCACAATAAACTGTGGAAAATTCTGAAAGAGATGGGAATACCAGAACACCTAACCTGCCTCTTGAGAAATCTGTATGCAGGTCAGGAAGCAAAAGTTAGAACTGGACATGGAACAACAGACTGGTTCCAAATACCCAAATAGGAAAAGGAGTACGTCAAGGCTGTATATTGTCACCCTGCTTACTTAACTTATATGCAGAGTACATCATGAGAAACGCTGGGCTGGAAGAAACACAAGCTGGAATCAAGATTGCCGGGAGAAATATCAATAACTTCAGATATGCAGATGACACCCCCCCTTATGGCAGAAAGTGAAGAGGAGCTAAAAAGCCCTCTTGATGAAAGTGAAAGAGGAGAGTGAAAAAGTTGGCTTAAAGCTCAACATTCAGAAAACAAAGATCATGGCATCCGGTCCCATCACTTCATGAGAAATAGATGGGGAAACAGTGGAAACAGTGTCAGACTTTATTTTGGGGGGCTCCAAAATCACTGCAGACAGTGATTGCAGCCATGAAATTAAAAGATGCTTACTCCTTGGAAGAAAAGTTATGACCAACCTAGATAGCATATTCAAAAGCAGAGACATTACTTTCCCGACTAAGGTCCTTCTAGTCAAGGCTATGGTTTTTCCAGTAGTCATGTATGGATGTGAGAGTTGGACTGTGAAGAAGGCTGAGCGCCGAAGAACTGATGCTTTTGGACTGTGGTGTTGGAGAAGACTCTTGAGAGTCCCTTGGACTGCAAGGAGATCCAACCAGTCCATTCTAAAGGAGATCAGCCCTGGGATTTCTTTGGAGGGAATGATACTGAAGCTGAAACTCCAGTACTTTGGCCACCTCATGCGAATAGTTGACTCACTGGAAAAGACTCTGATGCTGGGAGGGATTCGGGGCAGAGGAGAAGGGGACGACCGAGGATGAGATGGCTGGATGGCATCACGGACTCGATGGACGTGAGTCTGAGTGAAGTCTGGGAGTTGGTGATGGACAGGGAGGCCTGGCGTGCTGCGATTCATGGGGTTGCAAAGAGTCGGACACGACTGAGCGACTGAACTGAACTGAACTGAGTAGGATTTTGGCCTGTCTGTCTCCATCTCTAGTGCAGCTACCTTAGTTCTGGCCACCTTTAACTCTTGGCTTGGTTTGCTGCTACAGCCCTCTAAAGGGTTTCTCCATTTCTTTGCCTCTAACCTCCACTACCAACCTCCTAACCACAAACATCCTCTAAAATTTTGACAGATCTATTATTCTTTGTAAAATGGAAAGCTAGTTGTACCACTCTGCCACTTAAATCCTTCAACAGCTTTTCATTGTCTTCAGAATAGATTGCAAACCTCTGAGGTTGGGACAAGAGCCTTAGGTGACTTGGACCCCATTTATATCTTCATCTCTATAGGTCACTTAATAAGAATTTGAAGGGAACTTCCCAGGTGGCTCAGTGGTAAAGAACCCACCAGACAATGCAGGAGACACTGGTGATGTGGGATGGATACGTGGGTCGGGAAGATCCCCTGGAGAAGGAAATTTTGGCAGTCTGCTCCAGTAGTCTTTCCTGGGAAATCCCATGGACCGGGGAGCCTGGCAGGCTACAGTCTATGGGGCCGCAGAGTCTGACACAACTTAGCGACTGAACACACACACATAAACTTGAAAGGCAAAGAATATAGCTTTCCCCCCACCCCCTTAATTTTTATGTTTTCATCACCAGCTCAGTGCCAGGTAGAGAGTAGATGCTCAATTCATATTTGTTAAGGAGTTTCTGGCCTGATTTTGTGGTTTAAAACATATGCTCTCAATCTATGGAAGCATCTATGAAGTAGACAAGTTTCCAGAATTCTCCATCAGCTCTTTCAGACCTATCTTTATTATTATTTCCTAAGCTCTCACTAACATTTGCTTCCTCATACTATGATACAATGCTTTTTGACTCATGTAACTCAGTAACATTAGATTATAGCGGGGGGTTGCTTCCCAGAGTATTGCCTTAAACCTACCCCCTCCCCATCAAGTGAAAACCAGCTTTCCTTATGTTTCATGAATAGAGTATATTTAAAAATTAGTATATTTTGTTTTTAATGAACTTTGCTATTTAATTTTGCTATTATGATATAAAGAAATAGCATTTTAAATATATTTGCAAAACCCCAGAAAGTTGTTTTAACATTTAGCTACTGCATAAAGAAACACATGAGTACGATTAAGTCAGAGAAGTTTTTAAGTTTTAAGTCAAGCTTCCCTAGTGATTTTTATTTTAGCTCTGAGCTACTTAGTTAGCCATTTAGATGTTCTCTGAACCTCTCATCACTAACCATTCTCCTTTTCTTGCCTGTTTAAGTAGTCCAGTAAAAATACCAATTATGAATCAGATGGTACTCAGTTCTATCATGAAACAAATATCATTGCTTAACATTGGGATTCACTGAATGAAAGGTGGAGACAAACATAATTTAAGTGATGAGACTAACTAAATATGTTACACCATTAATGCAGAGCAATTATATACTTAGCATCTTTGACTATATTATCACTAAATGATTATTACTTTTAAAATAATTAATATATTAATACATACTTCCATTTATTCATCTGTTCTTTTGCTGGAAATGTTTTCCTGAATCTTTTTAAATTATTTCTTGAGACTCTACTATATGCCAAGTTCTGTTCAAGGTAGTGGGCATACAAGGCCTGGTATCTAGGGGGTAGGATGTCTACTCTGATGGAATTTATGTTCAGTGGATACAGACAGACAAGAAATAGGAAACAAAATGTAGAAAAATAAAGTTTCAGAAATTGCTAACTACTATAAAATAAATAGACTTTCCTGATGGCTCAGATGGTAAAGCAGCTGCCTACAATGCGGGAGACCCGGGTTCAATCCCTGGGTCGGGAAGATCCCCTGGAGAAGGATATGGCAAATAAAATAAATAATTAAAATATGGCAATGTGAATCGGCAGGGAGAGGACAACTTTAGTTAGGGTGATTCAGAAAAGTCATCTCTAAGGAAATAAAGGCTCCCAATGATAAGGATCTCATCAATGAGAAGGAGCTATGGGAAAATCTGGAGGAACAGTGGTCTCCACAGGAGAGACGAGTACAAGGGCCCCTGACATGGGAATCAACATGCATATTTCTTGTAAAAGGAAGGACTGGCATGACATTTTATGTAATGAATCTGTGCCTGGGCCAGAGATAATGATGGCTTGAATTAGTTGTAACACTGAAGATTTTAAGTGGTTGAATTTGGTACGTATTCTGGAGTTCCAACCAACAAGACTTACGTGGGAGGTATGAGGACAAAAGAGGCCCCTCGGGTTTTGACCGAGCTGTGTAAGTAGTGATGCCATTTCTTGAAATGAGGAATATCAAGGAGAGGTTTCTTTGCAATTTATTTATTTTGCATGGAATTTGAGAACTATATAATACATTCAAGAAGAACTGTCAAAGAGGAAGTTGAACACATGAATATGAAACTCAAGAGCCAGGAGTAGAGTTTTCATCAAACATTTCTCTGTTACCAGCTACTTTGTTCATCAACTTACAAAGTTCCTGAGAGCTGCGGCCACCTGCATCAGTATGATATAACTAAAAACTGAGACCACCTGTGTCAACATGACAGATACTCGTTCCAGGAAACTTTGTTCAGAGAAGATAAAACCATAAGTCAATAAACAACTCCGCTGTTTGCTTCAGGAAATCACTGCAAATCCGTTTATCTGAGACAACAGTCTCCCTCATCAAACCATCGTTTATTTATGAAGACTCATCTCACCTCACTGTGCCCACCAATCCTAAAGTTTTATTTCACAAAATAGCCCAATCACAATCTGCCGCCCACGTTGAAACACCAGCCATAATCCCTTGAGTCCAGAGCCCCGTGCGTGCTTGTGCTCAATCATGTCTACTTGCAATTCCAAGTGTGCCAGGAAGCTCTGTTCACGGGGCTTCCCAGGCAAAAATACTGGCGTGGCTTGCCATTTTCCCCTCCAAAGGATTTTCCCGATGCCCGGATCAAACCCACTCCTCTGTGTTTGTGGTATGGTAGGCTGGTTCTTTCCCCCTGAGCCACCTGGGCAGCCCTGCAGACCTTCCAGATCCTGTATAATCCTTCTCTGATGCCTCTCTCTGGATTCTGCTAAGGCACTGTTCTCCCAACTGCAGCAACTTCAAATGAACTGAGTTCTGCTTTGATAACAGTTTGTATCTTGGAGTTCAAGATTCTTTCCTCTTTTTACTCTCATGCTTTTAGAGTAAGTGTTAGTCCTGTAAATAAGTGTTTACCCACCTGCTCTGAGATCTACCATTAGCAAAATGAGATTTTTGAAGTCAGGAGGACCCTTAGACTTATTCGAATCAATTTATTTTACAAACAAAACTGAAGCCAGAGCAATTGGAACTTGTCTAGTGTCACAGAGTGTAGCTTCCAGATCCTGAGACTGATAACTTCCAGTCTGGTAGTCTTTTTGGAGGAACACACAAGTACATGTTGAGCAAGGTGAAACATATAATATATATAATAGTATAACTTATTGTCTATAAACTTTCTAAGAGGGGAGAGAGTAGTTTGACTTTTGTTTTTGTTTAATTGCAATACTTTTGCAACACTTGCCCAGCTGGCTTGGACATCAAATGCATGGACTCATAAAGATATTAGTAAATCTTAATTTATATTTATCAAAAATTCAGATTTTTAAAGTTCATTAATTGCCAAAAATATATAGAAACATCAGCTTCCAAATCATACAATTACTGATGTAGCTTCAGTTTTCATCTAATCTAAATACAGAAGAAAGGAATAAAGAGAAAAAATAAACAAACAAAAAACCCAACTTATTGAATCAATTGTATATCTTTCTCAAAGAGCAGGATTTGACCTGCAAAACATTCAAGAAATTAGAATACTCATGCTAAGGGGTATATTTGAAGAAGTTGATATATTCAAAACTGTTATGGGTACATCTTGCCAAATTTGAATGGAATCTGATAAACACTGGAAAACTTCAAATATTTTCCACCATAATATCGTACCATTGCAGTGGATACCTGTGACATTTCTTTCTCCTCATTCCTTTATTTCAGAAATTGCTTCAGCCCACTTCATCCATATTATGGCAGTAGGAGCTGCCCCATGATGACTCCATGCCTTTATGTCTTCACGGCTCCATGTCTATGCAATAATTGATTAGACTGGGGGTGGACATCTGGCCTGTGTTGGGCTAATGGGCCAATGAACTGGAGACCTCAAAGAGTTAAGGCCACCTCTCATCGCCTGGATTGTAAATGTATAAAACTCAGGAGCTGCTGTTAGCTGTGTTCTGCCATTTGCCCCAAGGAGCAGGGAAGCCACATTTCTGCGTGAAAATTCTCTAGACACTACAGCCCAAGTATTAAGGGTGGGTGAAGCTGTTCGAGTCAATACGCACTTATCCACCCTAATTACCAAATTAATACCAGCCATTTAAAAAGAATAAAAAGGGAAACAAAAAGGAAACACTGCCAAATATCTGCCCTACCCTTCATGCCCTGGAACCAAGGCAGGGTTTATCATTATTTATCATTTTTAACATTAACTTTATTATTAATTATCATTTGTACATTTTCCCTGTGCCAGGCACTGTTCTAAGCACTTTATATGCAATTGTCCTATTTCAAACTTATTACAAGGCTGTGAGAAACGTACTTTTACTATCCTCATTTTATAGGTGAGCAAGGGGAGGTTTCCCTGGTGGCTCAGTGCTAAAGAACCCACCTGCAATGCAGGAGTCATGAGTTCGATACCTGGGTAGGGAAGATCTCCTGGAGAAGGAAATGACAGCCCACTCCAGTATTCTTGCCTGGAAAACCCCATGGACAGAGGAGTCTGGCAGGCTACTGTCCATGGGGTCACAAAAGAGCTGGACACAACTAAAACAATAACAGCAAAGAGGCACAGAATCTTGAGTGATAGACCCAGTGCTCAGTCCAGGCAGTCTGACTCTAGAACCTGGAATCATAAACATAAGGTTATGCTGCCTTTCAGTGAGAGAAACATAGCCAACTTTGTATTGTAAATAGCCTTCCCTGGGGAGATAGAAAGTAAACAGTAAAATACATGGAATGTCAGGTGATGTTAATGAGTACTATGAAGAAATGAAAAGCAAAGGATAAGACAGAGCAGGCCAGAAAGTAGAGCTTGGGGGCAGCTGTAATTTACATAATTACAAGGAAGGTTTCAATGAGAAAGGAAGGTTTCGGTGAGAAATGAAGGTCAAGGAAGGTTTCAATGAGAAATGGTATCTGAACAAAGGCCTGAAAGAAGGTAGAGAGAAAGCCAGGCAGATGCCTGAGCACAGAGCTTCCAGACAGAGAGATCAGGAGTGCAAACACCTCTAAGTGAGAGTGTGCTTAGTATTATACTAAGTGGCAAGCAAGGAGGCAGGAGAGATCAGGAAGAGGAAGTGAGAGGGGAGGTTCGGATTCTACTGGGAGATCAGGGCAGATCACATGCGGCCTGAAAGCCTAAGGGCTCTGACTTTAACTCTGAAAGAGATGGACAGTCCTTGCAGGATTTTGAGCAAAGGGATCACATGATCTGACTTGTTTTTTTTTAATAAAGATTGTCCTCACTGCTGTGTTGAGAATAGATATAGGAGGAAAGTACAAAAGTAAAAAGATTAGCTGGCTAGAGGCAAGAGACAGTGGAAGCTTGAAACAGGGTGATGGCAGCGCTGAGGTGTGGTGTGAGTCTTGACACACTTTGAGGTTAGCGCCAACAAGATGTGCTAATGGATTGAATGTAAGAGAAAGGTGTGAGAGTGGAGATGAAGATGGTTAGTTTTGACCTGAGCAATGAGAAACGCTGGACTGGATGAAGCACAGGCTGGAATCAAGATTTCTGGGAGAAATATTAATAATCTCAGATATGCAGATGACACGACCCTTATGGAAGAAAGCAAAGAAGAACTAAAGAGCCTCTTGATGAAAGTGAAAGGAGAGACTGAAAAAGTTGGCTTAAAACTCAACATTCAGAAAACGAAGATCATGGCATCTGGTCCCATCACTTCATGGAAAATAGATGGAGAAACAGTGGAAACAGTCACAGATTTTAATTTGGGGGCTCAAAAATCAGTGCAGATGGTGACTGCAGCCATGAAATTAAAAGAAGCTTACTCCTTGGAAGAAAAGTTATGACCAACCTAGACAACATATTAAAAAGCAGAGCCGTTACTTTGCCAGCAAAGGTCCATCTAGTCAAAGCTATGGTTTTTTCAGTAGTCGTGTATGGATGTGAGAGTTGGACTATAAAGACAGCTGAGCGCCAAAGAATTGATGCTTTTGAACTGTGGTGTTGGAGAAGACTCTTGAGAGTCCCTTGGACTGCAAGGAGATCCAACCAGTCCATCCTAAAGGAGATCAGTCCTGAATATTCATTGGAAGGACTGATGCTGAAGCTAAAACTCCAATACTTTGGCCACCTGATGCGAAGAACTGACTTCTTCAAGGAAAATACCCTGACGCTGAGAAAGATTTAAGGTGGGAGGAGAAGGGGCCAACAGAGGACGAGATGGTTGGATGGCATCACTGACTCAATGGAGACGAGTTTGAGTAAGCTCCAAGAGTTGGTGATGGACAGGGAAGCCTGGTGTGCTGCAGTGCATGGGATCACAAAGAGTCGGACACGACTGAGCAACTGAACTGAACTGAACGTGCATATTCGTGAGGGGGCTTGAGCGGAGAAGAATTCAGCATTAATTTGGGGCAAAGGTCAACAGGGCTTTAGCTGATTGAAGCCAGGAAGGTCAGAAAAGTTCATCAGGTTAGGTTCCTGTTGACCTGGTGGTTGAATTCCTGAGAAGGATTAACCCCTGCAGATCAGCTAAAGAAAGTGCTTCAGGCTAATCTTTACTACTGAAACCAATCTGGGAGCTTACAACTGATTTTTTACCTTTGCTGTTGTTACTTGTTGTGTGATAATTTTTTTTTTTCTTTTACTCCCTGAAGATGATTACTATTGAGATCTGCTTAAGGGTAAACATTGTGGCAGGCTTAGATCACAACAAGGTTTAGGCCAAAAATGGTTTCTCATATATCGAGAAATCTATGTCTGATTCTTTTTCTTCAGGGGCCCCTACCTTATCTGCTTACACTGAGTGAATACAGATAGTGAAGAAATCTGAATACTAAGCTCTGGGATATTTCATCTTAAAAAAAAAAAAAATGTTGCTCAATTGTGTCTGACTTTGACTCCATGGATCATAGACCGCCAGGCTCCTCTGTCCTTGGAATTCTCCAGGCAAGAATACTGGAGCAGGTAGCTATCCCCTTCTCCAGGGGATCTTCCTGATCAAACCCGGGTCTCCCGCATTGTGAGCAGATTCTTTACCAATTGAACCACCAGGGAAGCACTGAAAAAAGGGCATTAAAACTAACAGAATTTTTTACAAAAGACTACATTATTTTTCAGAAGTATAAAGTTTTAGGGTTGACACCTGCATAGCTGGGGCAGTTCTCCTTACCAGGATGAGGCACTTTTATAGACATAGAAACAAGGACCCTTGCGATTGTACAGACATCTGCACTGTTTCATTCTGGCTTCGTCCTCCAGGATTTAAAAAGGAAGAAGAAAGAAAGAATTCCATAAAATACTGAAACCATAGTCAGGAACTTCTATGGCTGGAAGAGTTTGGGTTGCATAAATAAGGCCATGAGATAGAACCTTTGTCCTTCCCCTGAGTAAATATCACTTGGATTTAACACTATCGATGCAGCAAATTATAGCAAGATGAGACTGAAAAGCATTCACTCTGATTGATCTTTTTCAGAATGGTTTCAATATAGGATTGATGAGTGCAAGATATGTGTCTATTGGTTTGGGGTGCAGTGCAGAAGATAGATTTAAATGGATAATTTGAAAGTGAGAAAGTGAAACTAGAAAATATAGAACTTCCATCTTTCAAAAGCTTATCTAGTTGTTAAGAATCATTTTCAAAAAAAGGTTAAGTCAAGACTCTCATATAGATACAAACTGATGAGATGTCAAAGATTATTACATATTTTTAATGAGGAAATTATAAAAAAGTTACAACCAATTTGAAGTCAGAGAACCAGAAATTTTTACGAAGTAATAAGAATATTGAAGTGAATTTAACAAAAGACTGCAAAATTTGCTTTATCCATAGGGATATCAAGTTCAGTTCAGTTGCTCAGTCATGTCTGACTCTTTGTGACCCCATGAATTGCAGCACGCCAGGCCTCCCTGTCCATCACCAACTCCCGGAGTTCACTCAGACTCGCGTCCATTGAGTCAGTGATGCCATCCAGCCATCTCATCCTCGGTCGTCCCCTTCTCATCCTGCCCCCAAATCCCTCCCAGCATCAAAGTCTTTTCCAATGAGTCAGCTCTTCACATGAGGTGGCCAAAGTACTGGAGCTTCAGCTTTAGCATCATTCCTTCCAAAGAAATCCCAGGGTTGATCTCCTTCAGAATGGACTGGTTGGATCTCCTTGCAGTCCAAGGGACCCTTAAGAGTCTTCTCCAACACCACAGTTCAAAAGCATCAATTCTTCGGCGCTCAACCTTCTTCACTATGGTTTTTCCAGTAGTCATGTATGGATATGAGAGTTGGACTATAAAGAAAGCTGAGCACTGAAGAATTGATGCTTTTGAACCGTGGTGTTGGGGAAGACTCTTGAGAGTCCCTTGGACTGCAAGGAGATCAAACCAGTCAGTCCTAAAGGAAATCAGCCCTGAATATTCATTGGAAGGACTGATGTTGAAGCTGAAACTCCAATACTTTGGCCACCTGATGCAAAGAACTGACTCCTTGGAATAGACCCTGATGCTGGGAAAGATTGAAGGCAGGAGAAGGGGGTGACAGAGGACGAGATGGTTGGATGGCATCACCGACTCAATGGACATGAGTTTGAGTAAGCTCTGGGAGTTGGTGATGGACAGGGAAGCCTGGCATGCTGCAGTCCATGGGGTCACAAAGAGTTAGACATGACTGAGAGACTGAACTGAACTGATAGGAATGGGAGGGTTGGAGAGGTTGGGTAGTTGGGAAGAATATGGTTTTCGGCCAACCAGAGAGAAGTTATTTGTATCACTATAGACAAGACTTAGTTACATGGACCTGATTATTTCCCTTGAATATGTTCCTGTAAGTGGAATTACTGAAATCAAAATATGAACATTTCAAGAACTCTCTAAAGCCAAGCAGCTCCCAAGAAGATTGTTTCCATTAATATTAATACTTCTATCAGAATATATAAAATGCCTATTGCCCTGCACCCTAGAAACTATCAAGTATTAGCAAGTCAATATTATTTATGAAAGACACTAACTAAAGTTAGCACAAAGCATCAGAATAGTAAGCTCCCAAAACAAAGCTGTTTTGACTAATTTGCCTTCATTATGAGAGAAGACAATAATGAAGCTTCTCAGTCTAAATACAAATGTCTTATCTTTATAAAGCTGTTTTGAGTGCATAAGGTGGCCAAAGTACTGGAGCTTCAGCTTCAGCATCAGTCCTTCCAGTGAATATTCAGGGCTGATTTCCTTTAGGATTGACTGGTTTGATCTCCTTGCAGTCCAAGATGGGGAAGAGATAGATTCTTGCTTTCCTGTGGTGGTTTGGTTGTACTTTGGTTATGTTTCATAACTTGTGCCAGGTTCTTTATATGTATTATCTCCAACAGTCACTAATTTTGGCAAGGAAGATTTTGTGGGTCTTTTTGTTGTTGTTGTTTTGATTTTATGGACAAGGAATCAGATTGAGCAGTAAGAAGTAAGTTCAGTGTTTGAGCCCAGATTTGTCTGATGACAGAGCTGGAATCATCCCACCAGGCTAGAGCAACTCCCAGAGAGATACTATAAGGTTTCAAATTGTATCTGAAATTGTATTTCAAATGGGGATCCATTGAAAAAGTACATACGAAGCACCTGCTATGTGCTGAGACTTGTCTGACTGTCTGAGGATAGAGAATTAACAAAACGGAGAGTTTATTTTGCAATGATGCACTTTAACCAAATATATATTAAAATGATAGATATTAAGTATAATGAAGAAAGATAAAGGAAAATAAAGGAATCAGAGTGACCGACAGTACTATTTTAGGTAGGCAGTCAAAGAAGAGCTCTCTGAAGAAGCAGTATTGGAGTAGAGACATGGATAAAAGTGAATGAGCCGGGCCACAGGTCTAGGGAAATAAGAACAGCAGACACAAAAGCCGGAAGTAGGGCCAAGCTCGGTGAGGTCAAGGAAGAGCGCAGTGCACAAATGCTGTGTGACCTCAGAAGGGTCAGCGAAGGTCGCTCCAGCTCAGATCATCCAGGCTTGTGGGCCTTGTTAAGGACTTTGTTAAGTTTTATAAGGACCTTGTTAAGACTGATATTAAGTGTGATCATAAGTGAATCAGGCTTCCCAGGTTGGCACAGTGGTAAAGAACCTGCCGCCAAATGCAGGAGACAGAAGAGATGCGGGGGAGGAGGGCTCGGCAACCCACTCCAATATTCTTGCCTGGGAAACCCCAAGGACAGGGGAGCCTGGCGGGCTACAGTCCATAGGATGGCAGAGTCAGTCATGACTGAGCATGTACACACACAGGGACATGTGCCAGTCACAGGAAACAGACGCTCATTACTCAATTCGAAAGAGACTGGGGGACGTCCTTGGTGGTACAGTGGGCAGGAATCCCTCCGCCAGTACAGGGGACACGGGTTCTGTCCCTGCATGGGAAGATTTCACGTGCCACTGAGCGCCTAAGCCCGCCTATGCTGCTGCAAGTACAGAGCCCTCATGCCCAGAGCCTGTGCCCTGCGACGGTAGAAGGCACTGCAATGGGAAGCCCGTGCAGAACAGCTAAGAGTGACCCTCACTCCCTCGCCACAACTAGAGAAAGCCCGGGCCCAGTAAAGACAACCTGTGCATCCAAAAATAAAGACATGTGTAAACACGCACTCTAGGGGGCAAATGGAAAAAGCAGTGTTAAGGGTTATAGAAGTAGCTTAGGTAAGAGATATACACACAGCCTTAGACTAAAGTGGTGACCGTGAAAAAGTAAGAAACTGAAATTATATATTTTGTAAGTAGAGCTTATAGGATTTGCTGTTGGATATAAGCTATAATTAAAGTAAGGACTCTAAAGCATCACTATGAACAAAGCTAGTGGAGGTGATGGAATTTCAGTTGAGCTGTTTCAAATCCTGAAAGATGATGCTGTGAAAGTGCTGCACTCAATATGCCAGCAAATTTGGAAAACTGGAAAAGGTCAGTTTTCATTCCAATCCCAAAGAAAGGCAATGCCAAAGAGTGCTCAAACTACTGCACAATTGCACTCATCTCACATGCTAGTAAAGTAATGCTCAAAATTCTCCAAGCCATGCTTCAGCAATACGTGAACCGTGAACTTCCAGATGTTCAAGCTGGTTTTAGAAAAGGCAGAGGAACCAGAGATCAAATTGCCAACATCCTCTGTATCATCAAAAAAGCAAGAGAGTTCCAGAAAAGCATCAATTTCTGCTTTATTGACTATGCCAAAGCCTTTGACTGTGTGGATCACAATAAACTGTGGAAAATTCTGAAAGACATGGGAATACCAGACCACCTGACCGGCCTCTTGAGAAATCTGTATGCAGGTCAGGAAGCAACAGTTAGAATTGGACATGGAACAACAGACTGGTTCCAAATAGGAAGAGGAGTACGTCAAGGCTGTATATTGTCACCTTGCTTATTTAACTTCTATGCAGAGTACACTGTGAGAAACGCTGGGCTGGAAGAAGCACAGGCTGGAATCAAGATTGCCGGGAGAAATATCAATAACCTCAGATATGCAGATGACACCCCCCTTATGGCAGAAAGTGAAGAGGAACTAAAAAGCCCCTTGATGAAAGTGAAAGAGGAGAGTGAAAAAGTTGGCTTAAAGCTCAACATTCAGAAAACGAAGATCATGCATCTGGTCCCATCACTTCATGGGAAATAGATGGGGAAACAGTGGAAACAGTGTCAGACTTTATTTTCGGGGGCTCCAAAATCACTGCAGATGGTGACTGCAGCCATGAAATTAAAAGACGCTTACTCCTTGGAAGAAAAGTGATGGCCAACCTAGATAGCATATTGAAAAGCAGGGACATTACTTTGCCAACTAAGGTCCGTCTAGTCAAGGCTATGGTTTTTCCTGTGGTCATGTATGGATGTGAGAGTTGGACTGTGAAGAAAGTTGAGCGCCGAAGAATTGATGCTTTTGAAGTGTGGTGTTGGAGAAGACTCTTGAGAGTCCCTTGGGCTGCAAGGAGATCCAACCAGTCCATTCTAAAGGAGATCAGCCCTAGGTGTTCTTTGGAAGGAATGATGCTAAAGCTGAAACTCCAGTACTTTGGCCACCTCATGCGAATAGTTGACTCATTGGAAAAGACTCTGATGCTGGGAGGGATTGGGGGCAGGAGGAGAAGGGGACGACAGAGGATGAGATGGCTAGATGGCATCACTGACTCGATGAACGTGAGTTTGAGTGAACTCCGGGAGATGGTGATCGACAGGGAGGCCTGGTGTGCTGCAATTCATGGGGTCGCAAAGAGTCGGACACGACTGAGTGACTGAACTGAACTTAGCTGAACTGAAGGAATCTAGGATGCCTTCAGGATTTTGACCTAAACACCTGGATCGATAGCAGTGATGTAGACCAAGAATGCTAGGAAACATCCCCATTTATCTCAAGCAATAAAGAAAATCTCAAAATTGTTATAGCAGTACATGACTCACAGCTAATATTCAGTTAGTAGTAGCTTTTTTTTTTTTTTAACTAAAATAATATATTTTGAGGTTGAGGTCACTGAGGATGAAATTGGATATTTATGAATGGCAGTCTTCCAGGTAGAGACAGCAAGACATACAAAATCTGGTATCCTATACTGCCTACTTACCAAAGCCGCAGTAACCACCACTAGGTTGCAAGTTAAAGTGTTCATTGATCAATTCCATCTGACTCTTTGCAACCCCATGGACTACAGCCAGCTCCTCTGCCCATGGAATTCTCTAGGCAACATCACTGGAGCAGGTTGCCATTCCCTTCCCCGGGGATCTCCCTGACCCAGGGATTGAGCCCCAATTCATTCCATATTCATTTCTGGAGCTGTGGATCTAAGCGCCAATGGAACTTGATGCTTCAGCTGAATCAAGACCGGTCCTTTTGCTGGGATTGGAGGAAGGCCTAGAGAGCTTGGGAGATGTCTCTTGGACTAGCACGAGAGGATGGACGCACACACACCCTGTGTTTGGCACGAACACGTGGAGTTCCATGAGAGATAATTCACAGAGACTCTAATGTGAAATCTAAAAAGAGGAGAATCTGAAAGGAGAAATACAAAAAGAAAAGGGGGAAACACACAAGTACAAAAGCATTTCCCCCCAGAGGATCTTAATAAGAGCTAACATTAAATATTAAACACCGCTGAGAGATTTTCATATACCACCTCTTAATCTTCACAAGAGTCTCTGAGGTAAGGGTTATGTCTGGTGAACCATCTTGATCCTAGAAGAGATCAACTTCCTGGTATCTGAATGCGTCTGTCCCCAATGGAATGTTTACTCTGCCTAGGACAGCGCCCTGTTGAGTTGTGAACGCATGCATGCGCTCAGCGCGGCCAATTCTTTGCGACCCCATGGACTGTAGCCCACCAGGCTCCTCTGTCCATGGGATTTCCTAGGCAAGAATACTGGGGTGGATTGCCATTTCCTGACCCAGGGATTGAACCCGTTTCTCCTGTGTCTCCTGCTTTGGCAGGTGGACTCCTTACCAACTGTGCCACCTGGGCAGCCCACAAGGTAAGGCTTATGATCCTCATTTAATAGATAAGGAATTGAGGTGCAAGAGCTCATGGCATTACATACCCTATTCAATACACTCTTACCAGAGACCTGTATCCATACTGGGGATGGATTGTATTGGAGGGCAGCATAGAGGCAGGCTATGGCAGTGGTTTTTGTGGGGGAGGCATTAGGTTAATCTAGGTTTAAGTGTGCCAACATCACTAAGAAATAATTTACAGACCCCTGTTATATTGGCTAAGGTAACACTAGCTGCCATAACAAACCTCAAAATGTACAATAGCTCAAACACAATGGACATTTATTTCTTGCATACAGAAGTCCAGAATAAGTGTTCTTGATGACAGAGGGCCCTCCTCTAATTGCTAGCCCATCATGTGGCTCCTTCATCTTCAGCTCACGTCTTCCGAGGCTGCCATGTTCACCTCCATCAAGCCAGAAGGGAAAAGGACATGAGAAAGTCTTATGGGCCAGTCCTGGAGGTATGCCTCACCTCAACACAGTTATCGGCTAGAACTCAGTCACCAGCTACATCTAAGTGCAAAAGAGACTGAGAAATGTTGTCTAGCTAAATGCCCAGCCAGCCTGCCTGTCACAACTGGTCTTATCTACGACATGATTTCTCTCAACTTTTTCTCAAAAGGAAACTAGACGTTTAGTTTGCGGATAACTGTGCTTTCTTTCTCATGTAAAAGTTACATCTAGGTCAAATAGACTCCATGACTTTTCCTTCACATTCAGTTTGCTTACAGAGAAGTGCTACGTTTATTTCTTCAAGATTTTAAAATTAATTGTTCTTCTTTGATGATGTTGTCCATGTCTTTTCCCATTACTTTCTTTTTTTTGGTACTTTAATAGTGCATTACATCTTGCAGAAAGTTGTAAAGCTTTCATGTTGTAAAGCCACCCTTAAACCTTAATTGATAAAACATTTAGAATTTTGTTGAAAGTGTTAATCACTCAGTCATGCCTGACTCTTTGCGACCCCATGGCTGTAGCCCTCCAGGCTCCTCTGTCCATGGAGTTGTCCAGTCAAGAATACTGGAGTGGGTAGCCATTCCCTTCTCCAGAGGATCTTCCCAACTCAGGGATCGAACCCCGGTCTCCTGCATTGCAGGCGGATTCTTTACTGTCGGAGCCACCAAGGAAGCCCATAAATCTTGTTAAGTTTATCTAATTTATTGATCCCTAAAATTTTGTGCCGTGATGTGGGCAAATATACAATAATGCCATTTTCACTCTGACAATTTACATATTAATTAAGAATATTCAGTTCAGTCACTCAGTTGTGTCCGACTGTTTGCAACCCCATGGACTGTAGCACGCCAGGCCTCCCTGTCCATCACCAACTCCCAGAGCCTGCTCAAACTCATGTCCATTAAGTTAGTGATGCCATCCAACCATCTCATCCCCTGTTGTCCCCTTCTCCTGCCTTCAATCTTTCCCAGCATCAGGGTCTTCTCTAATGAGTCAGCTCTTCACATCAGGTGGCCAAAGTATTGGAGTTTCAGCTTCAGCATCAGTCCTTCCAATGAGTATTCAGGGTTGATTGTCTGTAGGGCTGACTGGTTTGATCTCCTTGCAGTCCAAGGGACTCTCAAGAGTTTTTTCCAATACTACAGTTCAAAATGAAGAATATTAGGTACTAAGTCCTAATGATGATATCCTTATAAAATCTCATTAGATTTTGCTTCAGTTTTCAACAATGTCCCTTTATCTTCTCTAAGTTCCACACATTTCCCTGTTGTAACACATGTTGTAACTTTGATTTTCACAAAGGATTCTGCCTCACATTCCAATGCCTGGGGTATTCCCAGCACTGCCAAGCAATTCTCAAACATCAGCCTGGTGTCCTGTAATTCAGCTCAGTTCTGACACTGTATACCTGGAGATGGCATCATTCACAGGTCAGTCCTACAGACTGCCCTCCCCACACTAATATTTTTCTCTATAGTTTCTTCATATAGTATGAGCACAACCAAAAAGATACTAATTTACTCTCTTAATTTTTATTTTAGCTACCAACATTTCTGAAAACATCAAACTACATGAAAATATTTTCTCTTAGCACTGCCAAAGCATCCATTCATCCAACAACAATGAAAATTCATAATCTCGTAGGTAGCAAGTCATAAACAAACCGCTACAGTGCTTTGATCTAAAACAAAATAGACTGCCACTTATTTCTCCAGCAAAAATGAGTTTTTTCAGCATCAACAAGCAGTTGCAATTTGGGCATCTGCAGTCATGGTGAGCCGTATGCAAATCCCCTCTAGCACAGAGGGGAGGACTCCTTTGTAAAGGGGAAAAGGAGGTCGGGTGAGCTACAGGAAACAGTCCGTTGGAGGAATTTACACTTTGAAGTGCTGTGGCTTTTCCTTGGCTGAGCTGTGGCCATTTCTCATTGGCTGATCTCTTACCAGGCAGGAAGAGGAAGTGTTTCTTCTCCTGTTGGGCTCTGCTGTCACCGTAGGTGATGGGAGCTCCCTCTTCTGCTCTCTGAAATCTACTGTAATTGAGATTTCTGTTTGTTAATTTTTACATTGCCAAGAGCTAAAGCATACTCACGAATACAGTGTGAAGGTAGGATTAGAGACACTGATTAACTCATTTTAGAAGAGTCAAAGACAGCTGGTTAGAGGAACTGACAGCTGAGATTTTAGGTTGTAGAGACAGGGAAAGATTTCCAACCATAGAAAACAACAGAAGAAAAGGCAAGGGTTTACGCTCTAGGGCAACAGGCATTAGGAAAAACAAAATCTTCAGTGTTTCAACTAGTCACCGCTGAGTGGTATGTTGCTGGGTAAAATCCAAATGCAATTAGAAAAGCATTAGGGTTCTTTTTCCTAATCTAAAAATCTCCTAAAAGATCTTGAATCCAAATGGGCAATCTCTCATTCCATTAAATCCTCATATTTCCATATCTGTTGCATATGTATATAATTAATTGGGTATGGGTTCTCTGGTGATGCAAGATATTTGACCAGCAGCTGAAGGACTGACTACGTCTAGAGCATTTCTTCTCTCTTGTTTTCAGCATGATTTCTTTGGTGTCACATAAAATATGAACCAGAATCAAAGGTTTCCCCACACTCATTACATTAATAATATTTTATTCATATGATGTCCATAATTAAGACCTGATTTTTGACTGAAAGATCTTTTTCCTCATTATACAAATGTGGTTACTGCCTTATATGAACTCTTTGATATTTAATTTAAACCAATAAATAATGAATATAAAAAGGGGCTTCTTTGGCAGTCCAGTGGTTAAGACTCCATGTCCCGAATGCAGGGTGCATGGGTTCTATCCCTGGTAGCAGAACTAAGACTCTGCATGCCACATGATGTGGCAAAAAAAAAAAAGAGTGAATAATAAACAAGACATGTTTGGGGATTAGGTTTGCAGGGGGATACATATTGTGTTTCAATATGTTTCTTGGTTTCTTCAATGTTTTGTCTATGGCGATCTGGTCCTGGAAGTATTCACTCTTACACAGGAGCCTACAGAATCAGGACGATACTAAAATGAAGGCTAATACTGAGCCTTGGAGAAACTTTGGTGTCTCTTCTCTCAGCTGCTGCAGTCCCTCCAGGGCATAGAGCTTGGTGACAAGAGCACAGAGTTGGTGTCAGCCTCCATTCGCACAGGCTTCCCTGGTGGCTCAGCTGGCAAAGAATCCACCTGCAACGCAGGAGACCCGGGTTCCATCCCTGGCTTAGGAAGATTCCCCAGAGAAGGGAAAGGCTACCCACTCCAGTATTCTGGCCTGGAGCATTCCCATGTATAGCCCATGGGGTCACAAAGAGACGGATGTCCACTCCAGTCTTCCGGCCTGGAGCATTCCATGGACTGTATAGCCCATGGGGTCACAAAGAGACGGATGTGACTGGCGACTTTCACTTTCATTTGCAACCTGTCAGGCCTGATCCCCTTGAGCAGAACACAACCTATACATTTATCCACTGGGTACTTGTATGTGGGAAAGAAGGCCTTTTAGCATCTTCCAATGCCACTTACTGTAGTCAATCAAATCATTACTGAACATGCTCAAGATGAAGGACTTTGCCAAACTCAACCTCTCCCCAGTAAACAACCAAAAAAAAAGGTGAACATTGTTGATGCAAATACAGACCATCCTCTGCAGACAGTCTAAAGTCAGGGCTCTCCGTCTGCAGTTTTTATTGTTTCTATAACACTCTGGCTTCCATGCTGATCCTGCTTTCCAGTTCTAGGTGTAAGATTTTAAAAACTAAAAGACAAACAAATGGAAAGGACACCTGGGAGTTGACTGAAGATAATGAAGACCTCACAAATAGTTTTGGCACACTAAATGGTTGAGTAAAAGATGAAAATGGGGTGTTGGATAGTTAATATCATCTTGTCAGACTAAGTTGTACTGACCCAAGACACAAAACTCAAACTTCTGTCTGCCTGCAATGAGTCGCCATCTGCAGGCCACTTGTGACACCCTGAGGTTGGGAAGAATTGAAGGCAAAAGGAGAAGGGGCAGCAGAGGGTGACATGGTTAGGTTGGATCAGCACCTCGATGGACGTGAATCTGAGCAAGTGGGAGATAGTGGAGGACTTAGGAGACTGGCACTCTACAGTCCATGGGGTCACAAAGAGTCGGACGTGACCTACCTACCCAACAACAACAAGAGCAGCAACCATCATGGTCTTTTGAACAATGAGGCAAATACATGAAGTAACTTGGTGTGGTGAAAAAAAACCTTGGGCTAGGAATCGATTAAGTTAGTTCTAATTTCAGTTTTGCTACCAATGGATAAATATTTAGACTTTCATGGGCCTCAATCTCTTTGAGCTTAAACTGGACGATTACTGCAAGGCTTTTCAGCCATAAAATGATACTCACAGTCAGATAAAAATTTATTATTGAGGGATTGGCCCTCCATCTTTATTACTTATGCAAAACTTTGTCTCAGAAAGTACAGTGACAGTACAAGACGTGAATATTGTAGCTTGGAATATTTCCATAATTACAGAAATGAGAGGTTTATTTGCTATCTCAGGATTAGACGTTTTCTCCATAAGTATCTGTTCTCCACAAGAAAACAGTTGTCAAATATAAAGGGACAAGTTACATGTCTTTTCTCAAGAATGACAATTAGAAAACAACACTGCAGTCTCTCAAAAGAAAATGCAACCAATTTACTTCCTTGAAAGCAGAAATAAGGAACAAAGAGTAAAGAAATCTTCTTACCTTTACCAGAGATACAATGAAATATGAAGGAACTCAGAAAAGTCACATCTCTGAGCCAGGGATGTTTTACGGTAAGCTCATTAGAATTTTCCATCTCATGTTCCTTAGAGGATTGGCAATAAGTATTTCCTAATGGATTTCTTTCTCTCTTTGCATATTTATGGCTATTTCTATTCATAATGAATACACATATGCATTCTTTTCTTATTAAAAATGTTCCCTGTACTTTAGCAGGCTTCCCCAACCAGACTTCAGGCAGAACTTGGATGAAGAAATGGATCAGCTCCAATGTCCTCACTGGCCCTTTTTACATAGAAAAGAGACTCCCTGATCCTTCCTTTTTCTCCCCTCAATCAAACACTGATTTCATAGAAACATAGAATTAGGATGCTGTTTGCCAGGGCTGCAGGGAGTAGGAAATGAGCTGACAGTTCAAAACAAATTTTGTTATGAAAAGAAGGGACGGAGGAGGCTGGTGGGCTGCAGTCCATGGGATCTCGAAGTCAGACACGACTGAGCAACTTCACTTTCACTTTTCACTCATGCATTGGAGAAGGAAATGACAACCCACTCCAGTGTGCTTGCCTGGAGAATCCCAGGGACGGGGGAGCCTGGTGGGCAGCCGTCTATGGGGTCGCACAGAGTCAGACACGACTGACGCGACTTAGCAGCACCAGCAGCAGCATGATGACTATGGCATTTAATATGCTTCTGTATACTTGAAAGTTACTGAGAGTAGATTTTAATCATTTCACCGCACACACACACACACACACACACACACACACACTTAATTGCTCTAACTACGTGAGGTGACAGCTATGTTACTTATCTTGATCTTGGTAACTCCTCCACAATGTCTATGTACATCAAATCATTACACTGTAGACTTTGCATATACACTATTGTATTTGTCATTTATTTCTCAGCAAAGTTAAAAAGCTGTAAAGAAAAGAATACAGTTGTAGTTATTTGTCATTTTCAAACTAGAGTTAATAGGCTACATTCCCTGAGAGTAATCTGTGTCTTCTTACCTGTTGCTTTAATATTCATTGCAGAAATAAAAGCTTTGTCTCTTTGATGATGACATCTTCCCATGTCTCGAATTTCAGGCATCAGAAAAATCGGGATTCTGAGACTTTGAAAATGTTTGTTCTGACCTTTGTAGGCGTGTGAGGCATACAGTCACCCCAACATGGAATCACACCTGTATGTAAAGCCTGGCGCCGGCTTAGCCCCTCCTGCGCTTAACATTTGTGTGCAAAAGCTGGACAGCCTGACATCTGGCAGAATTTACCTGACTTTCCTCTTTTACTTTTGGTGAGGACACTTTCACAGGGAGGAAGTCTTTAGGATCTTAGAAACTGGGAACTAAAATTCATCAGCACTAGCGGTCATAGGTAGGATCGGGAGAGGGAGGCTGGGGGAAGGGCATACGTGTGAACACAGAGCTGACTCACTGTGTTGTTAGCAGAGACTAACACAACGCTGTAAAGCAGTCATCCTCAAAAAAAGGAAAAACAAGACTAGAGGTCAGCTTTTTCCTTCTGTTCTATACTATTTATTCATAGATACAAATCACCTTATCAATAAAATTTCTCAAGGGAGTGGGGATACGCATCCTCTGAGCACACAGACTGCGGGGGGCAGTGGGCAAGTTGGAGCTAATGTAGGCTTGCGGACAACCTTATACAACTGGGGGGTGTCCTTTAAGCAAAAGAATATGCAATTATGAATAAAATGTTAGCAAATGCCTACTTATAATGAGAAAGGATACCACAACACATTATAAACTTTTAAAAGCCGAAAAATACTACAAATACTATGAAATACAAAAAATAGTCTTACTAATTTTAGTTATCTGCTTGATGCACCTGTTATTCTATCCTACCTTTTTTGACTGCACACTATTTAATCATCTCTTCATATAATATTTCATACTTTTTCAATTGGAGGGAAGTGAGAAGTAATTTGATCTCTCTCCAAACATAGTTGAGCAAAGTTTATTTTTATTATAGTTGTAAAAGTTTCTTTCAGTTTTATAATTCTTTATTAGTGATATTTATACATTAATTTGTAAATTATATGTATAAATTTTTAGGACTGCTGTCAAATTTGGGAAAACCTCAATCAAGTTTCTTTCATGTATGAGCTATAAGCTTCTCAAGGCATATACATTTTGTTGAACAATGGCTAATTTTAAATACTGTTAAACTGATGACAGCTATTACCAGTTTGTGATCGATCTTCTCAATGTAGTTGTGCAAGTGAGTTTTGTATTTTTTCCCATAGGTATCAACATCTCATTTTGTGTCCGTCTGGGTCCAATCAGGGGAGAAGTCACACAGTAATTCGATAGGAAAGTTTAATAAAAGACATAAAGAGAATAAATGAATATATGCTATTTATAAATGACTTGGATCCATTCCATGCCACATTTTGGCCCCTGTTCTTTGACTAGCCAGCGGTTGAAAATTCCTCAGAATTCAGAAACAGATAAGTATTACCAATAAAAGCAGCAGCTCTGTCGAAAAAGGAGGGCTTATGAAGGAAAAAACAGTGCCTGTTGTAAGGAACACTATTGCCACGCAGAAATACCCACTCAGCCTAATTATATCTTTTGATTTTTCAAGAGAATATAAAAATCTGATTTTTATGTGAAATCTCCCAAATATCCAAGTTTGACAATTAGTTAAAAAAAAAATTAAGGTTCTTTGGGTCAAACAGTTGCTTTCTGGGTAAGTCTGATATTTGACAGGCCATTCAACCGACAGTGGCCGTCCCCTGCCCTTCCAGTCCCACCTCACAGTCACACCATCTTGTTTCAGTATCATAATGGCATTTATTACCACCTGACTTTTATTATCACACACACACACACACACACACACACACACACTCCATGCAAAGAAAGGTGAAGAACCCTGTGCAAACTCTTCACTGCTATAGCATAGCACCAAGAACAGTGCTGGCATGTTAATACAGTACACTCAAAGCTGAATGAATTGACTGAACAAATGATTTGGGATTTAATGCTTTTGAACTTGTCATCTTTGTTTCTTTTTAACGTGTGTATAAGAGCATTCTCTCTGGTCCTACAAACGTTGTCAACACTTTCCCCCAAGTGAACCCCCTTTCTGTTCAGGCCCCCAACAAACAGGGGAGAGAAACAAACATAATTCTCTTCATCCCTACCTCAAAAAGCCTAAGAGTTTATTACTGTTGGCTGTGTGAGGACTTCATTGCTGTGCGGCTTTTCTGGGCTTCTCTTGTTGCAGAGCCCGGACTCAGGTGTGTGGACTCCAGGAGCTACATGTGGGCTCAGTAGCTGTGGTTCCCGGGCCCTGGAGTGCAGGCTCAATAGCTGTGACCCGCAGGCTTAGTTCCTCCACGGCACGTAGACCTTCCTGGATCAGGGATCGAACCAGTGTCCCCTGCACTGGCAGATGGATTCTTTACCCCTGAGCTACCTGGGAATCCTTGCCATAGGTGTTTAATATGAAACATTATAAATCAAGGTTTTACATTTCAATTAAATAAAATTTCATTTAAAATTTTAATTATATTTTCATCAAGATTCTTATTGTCCTGATTGGAACTTAAGATTCTTTAGCCAAGAATATAAAGGGTGTGTGCTGACTTGCTGCAGTCGTGTGCAACTCTCTGTGACCCTGTGGACTGTAGCACACCAAGCTTGTCTGTCCTTGGGATTTCCCAGGCAAGAATACTGGAGTGAGTTGCCATTTCTTTCTCCAGGAGACCTTCCTGACCCAGGGATTGAACCCGTGTCTCTCAAGTCTCCTGCATTGGCAGGTGGGTTCTTTACCACTAGCGCCACCTGGGAAGTCCAATATAAAGGATAACTGACAGAAACTATAAGAAACATAAAAATCCAAAATTGCTATAGCTCCACGAAAGTGGTTTTCTGTCTTGTTTGACTTGGCGTGTTAATGTTTGGGCTTCTCACTATGGGGGATGAGTTTTAAGAAGCCAAATTTCAGTGGATCATCTTGACACGTCTCCTAATGTGTTCTCTTATATACACATCAATTACAGAGCCATATAATGCAGATTATTAGATCCATTCTTTTTAGAATGGAGCCAGGTAGCATGAAAAGTTCCTTTCTCTTCCTTTGTCTTCATTTGTCTTCAGCAGAAAGACAAAAAAGCTCTTTGTCGTGTCAATTTACTTTTGCTATGTTGAGTTGGTCTCTTTGACATTGGCATTGAAGTCGCTCAGTCTTGTCCGACTCTTTGCGACCCCACGGACTGTAGCCTACCATCCATGGAATTTTCCAGGCAAGAGTACTGGAGTGGGTTGCCATTTCCTTCTCCAGGAGATCTTCCCAACCCAGGGATCAAACCTGGGTTTCCCGCATTGTAGGCAGACGCTTTATCATCTGAGCCACCAGGGAAGTCTTAAGCCTGAAGCCTAATCCACAATATGCTTCATGTGGACAGAACAGATGGATGACCACTCTCACAGGAAGGGACAGTTCAAGGGCTGAGCAACTGTGGCCCCTTCTCCAGCACTGAGCAGAAGAGAGAGCGTTATTCTAGACACACCAGCTCTACCTAATATGGATCAATAATCAGACATTCGAAATATGTGGGAGTTCCCTGGCAGTCCAGCTGTGAAGACTTCCCCTTGCAATCCAGGGTGTGCAGGTTCCATCCCTGGTCAGGAAGCTAAATCCCATGTGCCTCCTGGCCAAAAAACCAGAACATAAACAACAGAAGCAATATTGTGACAAATTCAATAAAGACTTTAAAAAAAAAAACGTGCAACTCACTCCCTTTGTTCTGATTCCCTACTTAGCAAGTGATCCTCTCTGGCTTCCCACATAGCCTTGCTGCCCTAAAGCATACCTGGTTCTCAGCACAAGCTGTCCATCAGAATTCCCTCTGGAGCGTTTGAAAAATAGTGAGACTGGAGCCTCTCCTGAGGCCCACTGAACCAGAATCTCTGAGGGTGGGGCTCGCCACAGGTTTTTCTAAAGAGCACCTTGGTGATTCCAAAATGCAGCCAAGGTGGAAAAGCACTGGCAGGCAGGACACAGTGTGCTGATCAGATTTCCCCGTCCCAAATCCGCTAATGGAATAAAATCCTAAATCCCCACCATGGACCAGAGTGCCCTGTGTGGTCTGAGGCCTGCCTCCTTCCCTGAGGCATCACCTACCACACTCTCCCTGCTCCCTGTCTCCCAGCCATACCGGATGTACTAGCTATCTAGTGCACGCATGCATGCCCATGCACTTAGTTGCTCAGTCGTGTCTGACTCTTTGCAACATCACGGACGAAAGCCCGCCAGGTTACTCTGTCCATGGAATTCTCCAGTCTAGAATTCTGAAGTGGGTAGCCACTCCTTTTTCCAGGGGATCTTCCCAACCCAGGGATTGAACCTGGGTTTCCTGCATTGCTGGAAGATTCTTTACTATCTGAGCCACCAGGGAAGCCCCAAAACCTAAAGGCTAAAAACAGCAAATTTTCCTATTTTGTGACTGTTCTGCACAGCCTGCAGAATCTCAGTTCCCCAACCAAGGATTGAACCTGGGACCCAGCATTGAAAGCACCAAGTCCTAACCACTGGACCACCAGGGGATTCCCAACAAGCATTTATTATCTGACAGTTTCAGTAGGCCAGGAACCCAAATAGAGTTTAGGTTGTGCCTCTGGTTCAAGGTCTTTCACAAGGCTGCAGTCAAGATGTTGGCCATGATGGGATCTTCATTTGAAGGCTCAACTCATATGCTTCCCTGGTAGTTCAGCAGTAAAGAATTCGTCTGCAATGCAGGAGCTTCCAGTTCAATCCCTGGGTCAGAAAGATCCTCTGGAGAAGGAAATGAAGGCTCAGCTCAGGGAGGGTTTGCTCCAGGCTCACTCGTGTGGACCTCTGTTCCTTACAGGCTGCGGGACCAAAAGTCTCAGCTCCTCCTTGCTGACCATAGGCCAGGGGCCTCCCTCAGCTCCTTGTCACAAGGACCTCCATAGGACAGCTTGTGGTAGCTTTCTTCATTGGTGTGAGGGTTCTGGGGATCTGCAAGACCACCCCCACATTCAGGGATAAGCTCAAAGTGCTCACGAGACTCACCATCTACAGGCATACCTCGGAGATGCTGTGGACTTCGTTCACCACAGTTAACTGAATATCACAATCAAGTGAGTCACACTGATCTTTTGGTTTCCCAGTGCATATAAAAGTTATGTTTACACTATGCTATAGTCCGGGGTTCCCTGGTGGCTCAGAGGGTAAAGAATCCACCTGCATTGCTGGAGACTCCAGTTTGATCCTTGGATTGGGGAGATCCCCAGGAGAAGGCAAAGGCTACTCACTCCAGTATTCTGGCCTGGAGGATTCCCTGGACTGCATAGTCCACGGGGTCACAAAGAGTCAGACACAACTGAGTGACTTTCACTTTCAACAGTAATCTCACTATCTCCTTTGCAGCTCTTGTGTGAAAAGGTTCATTGTCAATAAGCAATAATATTTTGAAAGGAATCTTTTTTCTTTCCGACCCAGTAGGTCGCAAGAGTGGACTTAAAGTATTCAGTAAATCATGTTGTAAACAGATGTGCAATCATCCATCTTTGTTGCTGCATTTACAGAGCACAAGCACAGTGGTCTTAGCACAGTTCTTTGGGGCCCTAGGATTTGGGGAATGGTAAATGAGCACTGGCTTCAATTTGAAGTCACCGGCTGCACGAGCCTCAGTCTGTCCTTTGATGCTGTGGTGTTAGTCACTGACTTCTCTCTACCTGTGAGAGTCCTACATGGCCTCATCCTCTGATACAAGACTGTTTTGTCCACATGTAAAATATGTTGTTTAGTGTAACCACCTTCATGAATGATCTTGGCTAGATCTTCTGGATAACTTGCTGCAGCTTCTACATCAGCACTTGCTTCACCTTGTACTTCTATGTTACGGAGACAGTGTCTTTCCTTAAACCTCAAGAATCAACCTCTACTGGCTTCAGGCTTTTCTTATGTAGCTTCCTCACCCCTCTCAGCCTACATGGAACTGAAGAGAGTTAGGACCTTACTCTGAAGTAGGCTTTGGCTTAAGGGGATGTTGTGGCTGTTTTGACTTTTTTGTCCAGACCGCTAAAGCGTTCTTCATATCAGTGATAAGACTGTTCCATTTTCTTATCATTTGTAACTTCACTGGAGCAGCAGTTTTAACTTCTTAAAAGAACTTTTCCTTTGCATTCACAACTTGCCTAACTGTTTGGTGCAAGAAGCCTAGCTTTCAGCCTCTTGGCTTTGACTCTGCCTTCCTCACTAAGTTTACTCATTTTTAGCTTTCAATTTAAAGTGAAGAGATGTTCCTTTCACTTGAACATTTAGAGGCTGTTGTTGGGTTATTAGTGGCCTAATTTCAATACTGTTGTTTCTCATGGAATAGGGAGGCCTGAAGAGGGGGAGAGAGACAGAGGAACAGCGGCTGGTGGTGCAGTCTGAATATACACAGCATTTATTGGTTACATTTGCCATATTATGTGGGCATGGTTTTTTGGCATCCCCAACACAATTACGACGGTAACATCAAAGACCACTGGTCACAGATCACCATAACAAATATAATCATAGTGAAAAGGTTTGAAGCGTTGCAAGATTACCAAACTGAGACACAGGGACAGGAGGTGAGCAAGTGCTATCGGGAGGGAGGCACCAATGGACTCACTCGACACGGGTTGGCTACAAACCTTCAATTTGTTTTTAAAAACTGCATTATGTGCGAGTGCAGTAGAATAAAGCACAATGAGATAAAGTGCAATGAAATGAGGTGTGTGTGTGGTTGCACTGACACCGAGATTCTGAGGACACACAGCCAGGTCATACAGGAAAAGGCACAGAGTCTGGGGAACCCATATGAGAGCCTTATGTGCTCACCCTCTCCCAGGGGACCCCACGGCTCCCCTCTTCTCTCAGCAAAGGCCATGTATCAGGGTGTCTGTGCAATGTTTCTGCCTCAAGAAGCCCACTAAAGATCCAGCACCCAGAGATTTTATGGGCCTGGTCACACAAGCACCTTCTGCTTAGTGGCTACTAAAATCCCAGTCTCCCAGGAGGAAGGCAGGAGTTCAGCATAAGCGTATTATTTACAAAAACAGTCTAGGTGTAGGGAGCACCCCTTATCAATTAAGGAAAGTTTTACATCCTCAGAGGGAACTGTTTACCAGCCAAGTGCCCAGATGCCAGCCAAGGGCCAGTCTCACAAGCTGGCCTTTCTAGGGATAGTTGTCTTAGGCCTCCCATATTCATTCTTTTCTGCATAGCAAGACAACGAGAGGCAGAAAAAACCGCTGTTCCTTGCAATCTAATATTGGCAGTGATGTTCCATCACCTCTGTGACATTCTGCTTGTTAGAATCTAGTTACACGTTCAGCCCCGGGAATTTCATAAAACTGTGAATACCGCTAGCTGGAGATCATTGAGAACCATCTCAGAGGCTGCCTAACACACTCCCAAGATTATCTCTGTCTCAGAGTCTTTAAATATAATACTTCCTATTTCTGGCATTTTCTCCCCCCACTTCATTTAGGTTTCTGTTGAAATGTCCCATCCTGAGGGACTCCTTCCCTTTATCCAGTTTAAAACAGCATACACTCCCTCCTAACAATTTTTGTCCTTTTAGCCTCTGTTTTTCTTTATAACAGTTACCACTATCCACAACTATGTATTTATTTGTGGACATAGTTGTGCAAATTGCATGACAGTAATAATCTTGTCTGTTTTTTTACATTTAATTAATTTATTTTACTTTCCAATATTGTATTGGTTTTGCCATACAGTGACTTAAATCCGCCATGAGTGTACATGTGTTCCCCATCCTGAACCCCCCTCCCACCTCCCTCCCCATCCCATCCCTCTGGGTCATCTGAGTGCACCAGCCCCAAGCACCCTGTCTCATGCCTCGGACCTGGACTGGTGATTCATATCACAGCACTGTCTATAGCAGCCAGGACATGGAAGCAACCTAGATGTCCATTGGCAGATGAATGGATAAGAAAGCTGTGGTACATATACACAATGGAGTATTACTCAGCCATTAAAAAGAATACATTTGAATCAGTTCTAATGAGGTGGATGAAACTGGAGCCGATTATACAGAGTGAAGTAAGTCAGAAAGAAAAACACCAATACAGTATACTAACGCATATATATGGAATTTAGAAAGGAGGTAACGATAACCCTGTATGTGAGACAGCAAAAGAGACACAGATGTACAGAACAGGCTTTTGGACTCTGTGGGAGAGGGAGAGGGCAGGATGATACGGGAGAATGGCGTTGGGTTTTTTTTTTTAAGAAACTTTATTTGTTTTCATCTGTGCTGGGTCTTGGTTGCTGCTTGAGAACGTTCTCTAGCTCCAGCGAGCAGGGCTCCTCTCTGGCTGTGAGGAGGCCTCTCATCACTGTGGCTTCTCTTGCTGCAGAGCACAGGCGCTAGGGGGCTTGGGCGCCAACAGGTGTGGTTCCCAGGCTTAGCTGCTCCACAGCGTGTGGGATCCCCACAGACCAGGGACTGGACCCGGGGCCCCTGCATTGGCAGGCGGATTCTTAACCACTAGACCACCGGGGAAGCCCTCTTGTCTGTTTTACTCACTGTTTATACAAAGATAGAGTGATACCTGACACACGGTGAATGCTTAAAATGCATTAAATGAATATGGTGAGCAGAATTTCAGTTCTATTTCTTAGTGGAAATAAATATGCTTTATACATCAGTCAAGACGGGTGGGTCATGGTGGAGAGGTCTGACAGAATGTGGTCCACTGGAGAAGGGAATGGCAAATCACTTCAGTATCCTTGCCTTGAGAACCCCAAGAACAGTATGAAAAGGCAAAAGGATAGGATACTGAAAGAAGAACTCCCCAGGTCGGTAGTTGCCCAATATGCTACTGGAGATCAGTGGAGAAAGAACTCCAGAAAGAATGAAGGAATGGAGCCAAAGCAAAAGCAATACCCAGTTGTGGATGTGACTGGTGATAGAAGCAAGATCCGATGCTGTAAAGAGCAATATTGCATAGGAACCTGGAATGTCAGGTCCATGAATCAAGGCAAATTGGGAGTGGTCAAACAAGAGATGGCAAGGGTGAATGTCAACATCCTATGAATCAGCGAACTAAAATGGACTGGAATGGGTGAATTTAACTCAGATGACCGTTATATCTACTACTGCGGGCAGGAATCCCTCAGAAGAAATGGAGTAGCCAACATGGTCAACAAGAGTCCAAAATGCAGTACTTGGATACAATCTCAAAAACGACAGAATGATCTCTGTTCATCTCCAAGGCAAACCATTCAATATCACAGTTATCCACGTCTATGCCCCAACCAGTAATGCAGAAGCAGCTGAAGTTGAACGGTTCTATGAAGACCTACAAGACCTTTTAGAACTAACACCCAAAACAGATGTCCTTTTCATTATAGGGGACTGGAATGCAAAAGCAGGAAGTCAAGAAACACCTGGAGTAACAGGCAAATTTGGCCTTGGAATGTGGAATGAAGCAGGGCAAAGACTAATAGAGTTGTGCCAAGAAAATGCACTGGTCATAGCAAACACCCTCTTCCAACAACACAAGAGAAGACTCTACACATGGACATCACCAGATGGTCAACACCAAAATCAGATTGGTTATATTCTTTGCAGCCAAAGATGGACAAGCTCTATACAGTCAACAAAAACAAGACCAGGAGCTGACTGTGGCTCAGATCATGAACTCCTTATTACCAAATTCAGACTCAAATTGAAGAAAGTAGGGAAAACTGCTAGACCAATCAGGTATGACCTAAATCAAATCCCTTATGATTATACAGTGGAAGTGAGAAATAGATTTAAGGGCCTAGATCTGACAGATAGAGTGCCTGATGAACTATGGAATGAGGTTCGTGACATTGTACAGGAGACAGGGATCAAGACCATCCTCATGGAAAAGAAATGCAAAAAAGCAAAATGGCTGTCTGGGGAGGCCTTACAAATAGCTGTGAAAAGAAGAGAGGCGAAAAGCAAAGGAGAAAAGGAAAGATATAAACATCTGAATGCAGAGTTCCAGAGAATAGCAAGAAGAGATAAGAAAGCCTTCTTCAGCGATCAATGCAAAGAAATAGAGGAAAAGAACAGAATGGGAAAGACTAGAGATTTCTATACGAAAATGAGAGATACCAAGGGAACATTTCATGCAAAGATGGGCTCGATAAAGGACAGATATGGTATGGACCTAACAGAAGCAAAAGATATTAAGAAGAGGTGGCAAGAATACACAGGGTGAAGTTGCTCAGTCGTGTCTGACTCTTTGCGACCCCATGGACTGTAGCCTACCAGGCTTCTCCGTCCATGGGATTTTCCAGGCAAGAGTGCTGGAGTGGGTTACCATTTCCTTCTCCAGGGGATCTTCCCGACCCAGGGATCAAACCCGGGTCTCCTGCATTGCAGGCAGACACTTTAACCTCTGAGCCACCAGGGAAGCCCCAGAATACACACAAGAACTGTACAAAAAGATCTTCATGACCCAGATAATCACGATGTTGTGATTACTCATCTAGAGCCAGACATCCTGGAATGTGAAGTCAAGTGGACCTTAGAAAGCATCACTACAAACAAAGCTAGTGGAGGTGATAGAATTCCAGTCAAGCTGTTTCAAATCCTGAAAGATAATGCTGTGAAAGTGCTGCACTCAATATGCCAGCAAATTTGGAAAACTCAGGAGTGGCCACAGGACTGGAAAAGGTTGGTTTTCATTCCAATCCCAAAGAAAGGCAATGCCAAAGAATGCTCAAACTACCGCACAATTGCACTCATCTTACATGCTAGTAAAGTCATGCTCAAAATTCTCCAAGCCAGGCTTCAGCAATACGTGAACTGTGAACTCCCTGATGCTCAAGCTGGTTTTAGAAAAGGCAGAGGAACCAGAGATCAAATTGTCAACATCCGCTGGATCATCGAAAAAGCAAGAGAGTTCCAGAAAAACATCTATTTCTGCTTTATTGACTATGCCAAAGCCTTTGACTGTGTGCATCACAATAAACTGTGGAAAATTCTGAAAGACATGGGAATACCAGACCACCTGACCTGCCTCTTGAGAAATCTGTATGCAGGTCAGGAAGCAACAGTTAGACCTGGACATGGAACAACAGACTGGTTCCAAATAGGAAAAGGAGTACGTCAAGACTGTATATTGTCACCCTGCTTATTTAACTTCTATGCAGAGTACATCATGAGAAATGCTGGATTGGAAGAAACACAAACTGGAATCAAGATTGCTGGGAGAAATATCAATCACCTCAGATATGCAGATGACACCACCCTTATGGCAGAAAGTGAAGAGGAACTGAAAAGCCTCTTGATGAAAGTGAAAGAGGAGAGAGAGAAAGTATGCTTAAATCTCAACATTCAGAAAACGAAGATCGTGGCATCTGGTCCCATCACTTTGTGGGAAATAGATGAGGAAACAGTGGAAACAGTGTCAGACTTTATTTTGGGGGGCTCCAAAATCACTGCAGATGGTGACTGCAGCCATGAAATTAAAAGATGCTTACTCCTTGGAAGAAAAGTTATGACCAACCTAGATAGCATATTCAAAAGCAGAGACATTACTTTGCCAACTAAGGTCCGTCTAGTCAAGGCTATGGTTTTTCCTGTGGTCATGTATGGATGTGAGAGTTGGACTGTGAAGAAGGCTGAGCACCGAAGAATTGATGCTTTTGAAGTGTGGTGTTGGAGAAGACTCTTGAGAGTCCCTTGGACTGCAAGGAGATCCAACCAGTCCATTCTAAAGGAGATCAACCCTGGGATTTCTTTGGAAGGAATGATGGTGAAGCTGAAGCTCCAGTACTTTGGCCACCTCATGCGAAGAGCTGACTCATTGGAAAAGACTCTGATGCTGGGAGGGATTGGGGGCAGGAGGAGAAGGGGACGACCGAGGATGAGATGGCTGGATGGCATCACTGACTCGATGGAAGTGAGTCTGAGTGAACTCTGGGAGAATGTGATGAACAGGGAGGCCTGGCGTACTGCGATTCATGTGGTCGCAGACAGTCGGACACGACTGAGCGACTGAACTGAAGTAATACCTCAGTCTCTTGTGAGTTTGTTTGAGTCTACATCCAAGAGCATAATCAACTTCAGCTAAGTGCAATTTTGAGTTCCTAGAGTTGAGAACCAATCCTAGATTAAACTGTTTCACTGAGATAATGCCACCTAGAGATATGTCCAATCCCTGAGATGGTTGTTGTTCAGTGGCTCAGCAGTGTTCAGTTCTTTGTAACCCCATGAACCACAGCACGCCAGGCCTCTCTGTCCTTCACCATCTCCCAGAATTTGCTCAAAATCATGTCCATTGAGTCGGTGATGCCATCCAACCCTCTCATCCTCTGTCGTCCCCTTCTGCTCCTGCCTTCAATCTTTCCCAACATCAGGGTCTTTTCCAGTGGGTCAGCTCTTCGCATCAGGTGGCCAAAGTACAGGAGCTTCAGCTTCAGCATCAGTATCCTGAAAACCCTGTGATGGTACCTCTGCTTTATCGGTAAGCTCATGAGGTACCTCCTCCACAAAGATTTACTAAGAGTTTGCCTGTGCTAAGCACTGTGCCAGAAAATAAGCCAGTTCTGAACAAGACAATCTCTGCCTTCAAGAAGCTTACAGTCTAGTAAAGAGTGTTAGATTCATCAAGATATAATTTAGAATATAGATCATTTCAAAAAGATATACCAATAAAGTGGTGTGGAGCAAAATCACTAAAACTTCATTATAACATAGCACACTGCTGATGAGAAAGTGAAACTGTTACTCAGTCGTGTCCGACTCTTTGTGACCCCATTATTGTAGCCTGCCAGGCTGCTCTGTCCATGGAATTCTCCAGGCGAGAATCCTGGAGCAGGTTTCCATTCCCTTCTCCAGCGGGATCTTCCTGACACAGGCGTCGAACCCGGGTCTCCACGTTACAGGCAGATTCTTTACTGCCTGGGCCACCAGGGAAGCCCCTAACTGCTACAAATAGCCCTGTTTGTTGTGTACTCTCTGCTAGTCACCGTACTGAGGATAGGTGTAGAATGTAAACCAACCACAGTTCTTGGTAGCCAGGAACTGGAGCTAACTCTGGATGGATTACTCTACAAAAGAGTTTAATCAAGCGTTATTAGTTGCTCATAGAATTGCCTGAAAACTTGAAGAATCGGGTTTTTGGGTGAATTTCTAGGAGTCATACCACAGAAGTGGGCTGATGAGGACCTGCTGTCACTGTGGCAAAGCACTGGATGGTTTGGTTTGCGCTGACGCCACTTCCTGGAGCCAGTTTTCCTGCAGCCGCTGCTCCCACACAAAGTCGCTGCCGGATCAAAACCCACCGCTGCAACCGCGGCCACTGCTGTGGTGCCCCTAGAGAGATCTCCCAGCCCCTCCCCGCCCATGCCGTTCGCTCCGCCACCAAACCTGAACTACAGCTGAGTGATGACACCCAAGGTTGATGCTTATGCTCTTGCTGCAAGGAAACCCAGGGTACCAAGTTCTGAGTACTTCCGTCACTTATAGGGCCCATCTTTGTCCCAACCCAAATTCCTAAGCAGGAACATCTGTGACAGAAAGAGTTTCGATGCTGAGAAGACTCAAGGAAAGACAGAATTTCATTCGATCCTCACAACAGCTCCAGACATGGGTATTATTTTCCAAAAATCAGAATTGAAGAAATACCTCACCCAAGAGAGCACAGTTAACAAGTGGCAATGTTGGGAGTAAAAGTCAGGTGTGTTTTTGGCTCCAGGGTCATGTTCTTAACCAAAACTCTATGCTCGCACTTTCCTGGAGGAGTAGTTAATTCCTGGAAGTGTTCCTTTCAAAAAAAAACCAGATTGGTTTGTTTTATATAAACAGAATATTCCATTGATAGTTCTCAATATAATCATCTTTTAAGCTTCATACTTACTAGCAGTAAAATTCCCTAAACATATGTTATCTTCTTTTATGTAACAGTGATATCACAACAGTGATAACTGATGAACCACAGTGCATATTTCTTTGCAATTAATCTCTGGCAGTGATGACAGATTTATACTGGATTATAAACAGAATTATCCAGACTTCACTCTGGTAAAAGGTATTTGCAAAACAAATAGATGGTGTTACTACAACTGTCATGATTACAAAGTAGCCATCTGTGACCCTGAAACGGCCCCCAAGATAACTGACCTCCATGGTGTTTGAACCTACAGCTTAACATTATCCTTTAACTACTCAGCCTCCTAGCTGAAGCAATCTAATGTAATCCTTTGCATACAAGACCCCGGGCTGCATTTGGGATTCTATGATGAACAAGCTGCAGAACGTAAGGAAAACCACACGAATGAGGCTTTAAAAACTCAAGACTTAACTACACTCCTCCTTCTGCCTCAGACCCTTCCTCAGTTTCCAGCTGCACTTTGAACAAAATCCAAACGCCCTACTATGGTGATTAAGGACCTAGGTGATCCGGCCCCTCCCAACTTCTCCAAACTCAACAAATGCTCTCATCTTTACTTGGGGCCAGGCTCAGTGGTAACATTTGTTCCAGCTGAGTACAATCTCCAAAAGTGTCTCTTTCCACAAGATTTAAAGGGAAAATGTTGATATGCCAGTGGGATCACGTCTGTGTCGTTCTGGCACTGCTCCACTACGCTTGGAACGATACCTTAACCACGACCGGCATTCTTATGAAGTAGGTTATCGCAGCCTTAGAGCAGATGTGTCAAGAAATTAGTTATCATATGCAGTTGAGTTACATAGCCTAGGATGCTTAATCCCTGCACCTGGGCTACTTTAAAATTTTTTAAATGAGGCATTAAGAAAAAAAAAAATATCCAAAACTTAGAAATAAGGCAAAGGAAAGGCAGCATGTCTTTTCATTGCTAACCTTTAACAGGCCACCCAAGGATTATTTAAGCCTCTAAGGGAATACACTTTTGATTCACCATCTAGTATTGATTAAAATCCCAGATTCTGGGAAATTGCATCTGAACCTATAGCTTTTTTTTCCCCCCTAGGAGAGATGTAAATGATTTCTATATCTAGAGGAAGGATTATCTCACATTTATGGTTTTATTGCCCTGTAGGCTATTAACCAGTTTTATATCTATTCTAACAAATCTTATTCCAAAATTCTTTTTTCTAATGTTTTTAAATACTCATTTACTCAAATGCTCTTTAAATCAGTATTACCATCTTAGTGATTCTTTTAATGATTTGAATAAATCTTTGACATGTCTATTCTATGTATGGAAGATGAATTTTTAAATTTTTGAAAATTATACTTTGCCCGAGAAAGCTAAAGAGATGGAAGGATTTTTTTTTTTTTTCAGACAAAAATATTGGCTCTGGTTTGAGGGAGCCAGCTTGGACTCCTTATCATTTCTTATAAGATTCAGAATCACAGGGCTAGACTTTGCTTGCAGTCCAGTGGTTAAAACTGCCTTTTTATGCAGGTTCCATCCCTGGTCAGGGAACTACAATCACACATGCAACAAGTGCAGCAAAACAAAAATGTGTCTATATAGGCTGTCTTGCGCTTGGTTGCTCAGTTGTGTCCGACTCTTCGTGACCCCATGGACTGTAGCCACCAGGCACCTCTATCCATGGGGATTCTCAAGACAAGAATACTGGAGTGGGTTGCCATGCCCTCTCCAAGGGATCTCCCAGATCCAGGGATTGAACCCGGGTCTCCCAACATTATATATGTATCTGTGTGTATATATATATATATTTGTACACACACATATACATATACATATACATATAGGAATTACAGTCTTCAGGTCCAAGCACTCTATAGCCTCACTGCCTGCGCTGGCTATGAAGTCCCACTCAGCTAGGAGAATGCTACCCAGGTCTCCCTTGTGCAACTGGAGGCGAGTGAAGATGCAGGGACAAGAGACCGTGAAAGCAGCAACAGCCTACAACTCCCAGAGACAGAGGAGAGAGGGAGAGACCAAAAGGAAAAAGGAATCAGGAAAGAATGGAGAGGGAGAAAGAAGACCAGGTAGGGAAACTCAGTTTCTAGGGCCAATGAAGGCCCAGGGGAAGTATGAATGACTGGAATCCAAGCTCTTTGGCGGGAACCAAGAAACCCCTGACAGGGAGCATAATGAGGACTCTGGGGGAAAATAGCCTGTTCGCTTAGGTAAATCAACGCAGATAAGAGGAGTGAGAGAAACGGATTTCAAGCATGATGATCAGGACTCAGAAGAGCAGTCAAAGGAACATCAGAAATCCATTAGCAGCTAAACATGAACTCAGATGTTTTGCGAATCCAGATATGATTTTGTCCACAGCGTGCACATTAATTAGTAATCTCTTTTGGAGCACTTTTTCCCCTCCCCACTACAGCAATTCAAAACAGCTCAAACACTTCAGGGAAACATTATGTTTTCCAAACAAAGCCGAACTTGAATCAGAGTGAATTACACCAGCTCTCCAGTCACAAAATCACCACGAAGACGAGTTGGAATGGCGGACTGTGCCTTGACTTGCCTGGGGGAGTGGAGGGGAGAAGGCAGAAGGCAGCAGAGTGTGGAGGGAACAGCAGCGGTGCCTCCCAGGCACATCCTACCGAAGGGATGCATTTTCACCCGAGGTTAGGAGGCCAAAAGTCACTTTCTGCACTGTGATGAAAAACTGTTGAAAGAAGCCATCAAGATAAGGGGAAAGAAGAGTCCAAGGGAGGCGGCTTCTTCAACTGTGCTCACCACACACCCCCCCAGCCGCTACCCCCAAGTGTCTGCAGTTCCTGCTCCCTCTGATGAGGGCCCTCCACTAGGTGTCTGCTTCTTGTTGTTTGCTCGCTTAGTCGTGTCCGGCTCTTTTGCGACCCCGTGGACTATAGCCTGCCAGACTCCTCTGTCCATAGGATTTTTCCAGCAAGAATCCTGGAGTGGGTTGCCGTTTCCCTCTCCAGGGGATCTTCTCAACCCAGGGATCAAACCTGTGTCTCCTACCTCGGCAAGGATGTTCTTTACCACGGAGCCTCCAGGGAAGCTCAGTCTCTGCTTACTAATGGGTACAAAAGGAAAGTGTTTGTGAAAGAAACGATACCACAAAAGAAATGTACACTGGCTTAAACAAATCAAGAAAAAGAATAAGGTGTCAAACCCACCAAAGAATCCAACAGTGCTTCCGAGGCACTGTTTAATTACGTTTATGTTAGTAAAAGGATGAAACACAAACCTGGGAAAAGGGACGCTTTGTCGACAGAGGAATGCCCTTGGTATCACTGAATTCAGTACCCAGATAATAAAGTTTGCGTCTGGTAAACATTTTTCTATATGGGAAGCCATTCTAATTCTATTTGAGGAATATAGGTCATTGATGAAATGCAGAGACCATTATCTCTTGTGCTGATTTAAGAGATTCAGATGCTGGTAAAGCATCCTGTACAGTCCTTCTTAATCCTCAGGGGTGAGGGAGGGAGGTGGGGAAGCAAAGCTTCAAAACAGGTAAATTTGCACTTATTCTTTTGCCAACTACAAACTGGCAGTTGCCAAGAGCATTTGCTGGGCTTCCCAGGTGGTGCTAGTGGTAAAGAACATGCCCGCCAATTCAGGAGACAGAAGAGGTACAGTTTCGATCCCTGGGTCAGGAAGATCCCCTAGAGGAGGGCATGGCAACCCACTCTAGGATTCTTGCCTGGAGAATCCCACGGGTAGGAGTCTGTCGGGTTACAGTCCATTTGGTCGCAGAGTCGGACCCGACTAAATCTTGTATGGCACACACACAAGAGCATTTGCCAGGGACTGACCGCCGCCACCACCAAGGGCATTAGCCATCCGCCTCTGTGGAGACTGAACCCTGTTCTGCTGCAGCTGTTGACCTTCAGCACCCACTGAGGGAGATCAGGGTGGAGTGAGGCACTCTGAGCCGCAGGGAATCTGGTGGGACAGGTCTTTAGATAGATATTTTCAGGAACTGATTTCATGATCCCAATCTTTGCATCTCTTCATATTTAGAAAAGCACTGTATGTCTTCATGATGACATCAGATCTTTGTGACTAGCAGAAAACCTTTTGTAAAATGAGTGCTGGATTGCATTGAACTCCCCCCTTAACCAAAATCTTATATATTCACCTTCCCACACTGCCTCTTTGGTGCAGTCTCCCAGAGCTTTCCGAGGCGCTGTCTCCCGGGCTGCAGCCATCATTTTGTCCCAAAAAAACTTAACTTGCAACTCTCAAGTTGTGCATCATTTCAGTCAACACTGTTGCGGGAAGGGAATCATGTACTCAGCTCCAGATGCTGAATTCATTGATACAATGCTTTTCTTCTCACCCGCAATAAGACAAACTGTTTAAATCATTATGTACTTCTTTTCCAGCTAAGGGTCCTTGTCCTGACTGGCTAAATAAACCATGAAATATCTCCTTGGAAAGAATATGTGGCAGAAGTGATAGTGTTTAAATGCCCCACAGATGCTGGGCTCTGAAAGCTCACAGCTGATTGCAAAGTCACTGTTTGCAATTTACTTCTGGCAACTGTTGCCATTTGGCACAATGCTAATGGGCCCCCCTGGGAGTTAGCTCTGATGCTTTCTGGATAACTCACTTTTTAAATCACCCAAGTGAGTCAAGTAATTTTTCTTTGCCAGCATGAATTACGCCACCAGTGAAAGTTACGAATTCATACTGTTAAACCAATGAGGATTACTCTAATTTCTACATTGTTCCGATTAGTACCAAATATAGAAAGGCAGGCTGTTGTCAAGAGCCAGATACCTTCAGCTTTGGCTACAAGGACAATGGGTAGTCATGGAAGTGGAGAGCTGACAAGTCAGTGCCACTCACCCCAAAGGCCCATTAGTGTTTTAGAAAAAAGGATTTTGAAATATGCTTATTTCTTGCCTCCCTAGCCTTCGAGGGCTCATCTAGGCCAGCTCTTTGTTTTCTTATTGGGCCTGGACACTCCCATTCACGGGTATAATCTTTGCTTCCTTTTTTCTTCTCACCGGATACAGGAGAGGCTTTCTATTTCCCTTAGTTGGCCCCCACAAGCTGTGTTCATATTACATCCTTCCCTCTTTCCAAAGCACTTTTACACACCACACACACACACACACACACACACACACACACAATTAGAATGACTGGGATGGCAAAGGGGCTGTCTTTGGGGAAGGCAACCATATTATGGAAAAGGGAGAACCCATCAGGAAGTATTTCTTAAACCGGTATTGCACTGAGAAAAGTTCTTCTCGGTGACTGTTCTCCGCTCAAACAGCAAGCAGATGGGCTCGGGGCTTCTAATGAGACTCTTATTTACAGCTGGGCTGAGGGGAGGCGCTGCGGCTCAGGGGTAGTGCCCGGAAGTGAGGCGTGCAGCGTAACACGGGCCTCAGCCGTCCTTACCTGCTGTTGGAAGCTGTCCCACTCTTGAGGCCCAGTGGGACTCAGAGCTCTCAGCGCCCCTCAGGTGAGCCACAGGGGCGGGGCTGCAGGAATCTGCAGAAGTGACAGAGTCCTCTGGAGAGAAACACTCCCCAGAAAAGGGGATAGACGTCAGAGCGGTGGGAGGGCAAGGGCGCCTGGTGAGCAGGACGTGGTGCTTTCGCTAGCAGATCCCCCAGGCCCTGCGGACACACTCCACACAGAGGGTGGGGGTGACTGGCACAGAGAAACTCAGTGAGAATGGCTCGTTCAGGAAAACCCGGAGAGACAACGGCACTGTGTTGGGAGGCTCTTAAAAGAAGAAAGAGAAAATTCCACAGGCTGGCACAGCCAGGCCTTCCCTGACTGGAATGCCCAGCAGGCCCAGGAAACAGAAGTGGCCACAGCGGCTTGCAGACCAGCTCTGTCTAGGGAAGGATGTGGACAACCTCGGAGGAGAAGGGTTGGGGTAAGAGGGTGGAGACAAGATGACCTTTACTTCAGTTGACTGACCAGCCTTGTTTTGAGGAACAGGTGGGAGAGACACCTGAGGACCTTCATCCGTACCTGGGCCAGGGAGGACTCTTATAGGTCTCAGAACACCCAGATCCTGTATTAGCAGGCGAGAGTGGTCGCCAGTGAAACCAGGGCGGCAGTCAACTCTTGTCCTCCCTGAGGTTTTACTTGTTGAGTAACCGAGCCAACACACACTTAACTGTTCCTATTGTAAAAGGCAGAGGAGACCCATGTTAGCCAGTTCAGCTCCTGAACGGCTGTGATAGCAGGAGCAGCAAAACCGGAATGTGCTGCAGCCTCGGGAGGCTGAGCCTGGCACAGAGGGCATACCCAGGACTGCTGGTGAGTTTATCACTCCACCGAAGAAAGCAGACTGCGGTCATTAGTTTACAAACAATTCTTGTGGAAAATTTCTTGTAACAGTTAATTTCTATAGCACTTTATATGTTTATTCCTTTGAGACTTGGTTCATCCCTGGCATTCAGCATGGGCACCTTTCAAAGAGCTCATATCTGGATAAATTCTCCATGCGTGTCTACCCATGGCACTTTGGGTATACTTAATTTAAAATTTTATTTTAGATTGAAATGATTGACGCATGTTCTAATGTCCCTGAGTGAGGCTCTAAGTTCCTCAAGGACAGGGATCGTGTCAGATGTTTGTATTATTTGAACTGAATTCTTCATGTGTGTGTGAGTGAGTGTGTGTGTGTGTGTGCCCCGTCACTCAGTCATGTCCAATTCTTTGTGACCCTATAAACTGTAGCCTGCCAGGCTCCTCCGTCCATGGGATTCTCCTGGCAAGGATACTGGAGTGGGTTGCCATTTCCTTCTCCAGGGGATCTTCCTGACCCTGGGATCCAACCACATCTCCTCCCTCTCCTGCATTGGCAGGCAGATTCTTTACCACCAGCATTACCTGGCTTTCATCATTGAAAGAGTAAGCTCTTGGCATTGCCTTCCCCTGACAAAAGAATGTGTCTCAGGTCAGACTTTTTATGAATATTCTACCATGGCTAAGACTGGCAGTTGTCACTAAACATGTGTTTTTCTTTACTTTGAGAGTAAGAAAAATCTTAGGTTGGCCTAGATTAACCCCATAAAAAGTACATTTTCTAGATTCCCTTGCATCTAGGTGTGTGATCATGTGATAAAGTTTTGGCCACTGGGATGTGAGCTAAGTGTTGGATGTAATTCCCAGTTTGTGCCAGGAAAGGGAAGGAGAGAATCTTCTTTCCTCCATATCCTGTGTCTTGCTGCTTGGATCAGAGATATGGTGATGATTATGAACCATCTCTCTTAAAGCTCACTATCTAGATATGGTAGAAAAACCAACTAAAAGAAGAAAGCTGGGATCTCACAGTACAGTCATCATAATATCCCTGAACTGCTCGTGCCTGAACTATTATGTGAGAGAGAAATAAATTTCTGTATTATTCAAATCTTTGAGCATATGAGGATACCACTTTGTTGTTGTGTGGTATACCTAAAAATATTTATTCCTCCTTTTACTGATGAGATCTTGCAGCTCTTGGCACAGAATGATAGGAACAAGTTTAAAGTCAAACAATAAATAATCACATTGTCAGTAGCTGGTATGTGAAATTGGCAGGATCTCTTGTATAAACTATACATTTCTAGTGTTTTTAATCTTTTCCTTTGTTTGTAGTTGTGAAATGAGGGAAGAACCTTTCCTCTCAACATTCTACAGCCCACCGCCTACCACTTGGTGGATATCTAACTCCAAGAGAGCTAAAGTCAGATTCTCTATTTCCTGTCCTGATGCCCTGAGGTCACTCAGGTGTGGCTCCTTCCTACCCCCAACACACACGTACTCTGAAATTAACATATTGAACGCTGAATCTGATAAACTGTGATGAGAAACAAACTTTGGATTCTTTCATATTCACCTCCTTCTCTCCTCTCTGTTTATCCTTCTCCCCCCAACTCCTTCACCCTCCATCTCCTACATTACAGCTGCTGCCCACCACCTACCACCACCACTGTCTTAGCCAGCGAGTTGCTCACAACATCCAGGAGAGACTTTGGTACCCCTGATAAGTGCTGAGACGCTTTCCATACACGGAGTGGTACTGCCTGGAGGTCCTGAACAGCCTGGCCACAGTGCTAGCCAAGTGCGCTGAATCAGGGCTGGCTGTCGGGCCCTGAAAAACTAGTATGATCCTATTCTGAGACATTTTTGAAAATAAGGGACAAGTTTGATAGAAAGTCCTTCAGAGAGAAGAGAAAGTCAGAATAACTAGTTCTAAGGGGAGTGGCGACATAGGAGATAGACAGCAGAGCTCGAGGATTTGGAAAAAAAGGATGAAAACAATTTAAGTTGCAGCTGAAATCAGAGTTCACAAGTCATTTGCTGCAAGATGATCAAATCTATATTTTTTGGTTTTGAACCTAAGGTAAAGAGAAGTCATTTACTCATGGCATACTGCCATCTTCAGTCTGGGCAAGGGTTCCCTCTTGTTTGGTTTTGCTTTATTTTTCTTCTTCATCCTTGAGTCCACCTTCATTTCTCTTGCCATTGTAAGACCCATTAGAATATATAAGCAATGCATATCCTAGGATATGTCTGACTTTGCGAAATAATATAGAACTCAGAATTCAGATTGGGAGTTAGGCTCAGGCAAGGCTGGTCACAACTTGGTTGGAATTAGGGTTCACATGTCTCAGACCATTTCAGGTTGTTTGCTGGAATGTGGCAAAATCTATACTTGGTTTGGGATTTTGGATTTATGGTGGAGAAAGTTGAGATACTCATGGGAAGTTCCTATCATCAATTTCTTAGCAAGGGCCCTCTCTTAGTTTTGTTTAATTTCCTTCTTTCATCCTTGATTCCCACCCTTATTCCCTTCTCCACCTTAGGGACCCATCCTACTATCCAAGCAGAACACATCCTTCTGCCATTCAGTATGTGGCCTTTCTGTCTTGTTGATAGTTCACTTCACTGCATGAAAGCTTTTTAGTTTGATGTAGTCCCATTTGTTTATTTTGCTTTTGTCTCCCTTGCCTGAGACATATAAAAAAAATTACTAAGATAAATGTCGAGGAGTTTGCTGCCTATGTTTTCTTCTACAAGTTTTGTGGTTTCAGGTCTTGCATTTAAGTCTTGAAATCATTCTTAACTTGTTTTTGTGCATGGTCTAAGAAAGTAGGCCAGCTTGATTCTTTTGCATGTGGCTGTCCAGTTTCCCAACATGATTCACTGAGGAGGTTGTGTTTTCCCCATTGTGTATTCTCGCTTCTTCTGTTGCAGATTAATCGCCTGTATAAGAGTGGGTTCATTTCTGGGCTTTCTGTGCTGCTCTGCTGACATATGTGTCTGTTTTTGTACTGGATCCATGCTGGTTAGATTACTGTAGCTTTAAGGTAAGTTTGAAATCAGGGAATGTGATACTCCGTTTTGTTTTTCTTTCTCAAGATTGTTTTGTTTATTCAGGGTCATTTGTGTTTGAAAAATATCATTGATATTTAATAAGGATTGCCCTGAATCTGTAGATTGCCTTGAATAGTCGTTTTAAAAACATTCATTTTTTCAATCCATGTGCACAGCACATCTTTCCTTCTGTTCGTGCCGTTTCAACTTCTTTCATCAATACCTTGCAGTTTTCTGAGTACAGCTCTTTATCTCCTTAGTTAGATTTGTTTCTAAATATTTGATTCTTTTTGGTGCAGTTGTAAATGAGATTTGGAGAAGGAAATGGCAACTCACTCCAGTGTTCTTGCCTGGAGAATCCCAGGGACGGGGGAGCCTGGTGGGCTGCCGTCTATGGGGTCGCACAGAGTCGGACACTACCAGAGCGACTTAGCAGCAGCAGCAGTAAATGAGATTGTTTTCTTAATTTCTCTTTCGGTAGTTAATTGTTAATATTTAGAAACACAACAGATTTCTGTATATTGCTTTTGTATTCTGCAGGTTTACCGATTTCATTGATGAGTTCTGGTACATTTTGGTGGTTGGTTTCTTTGAGATTTTCTCTATATAGTATTATGTCATCTGCAAACAGTGACAATTTTCCTGCTTCCTTGGCAATGTGAATTCCTTTTATTTCTTTTATTTATCTGATTGTAGTGGAAAGTCCTAGCCAATAGCCCTTTGGTTCTCCCAAACTAAGCCCCATTGACCTTCAAATCCAAATGTTCTGGGAGCTCATCTTCCTGGTATAGGACCTCCAGAATGGGGAGCCCAGTGTGGGGCTAAGATCCCTCACTCTTTGGGAAGAACCTCTGTAATTGTAAGCAACAGTTGCTCTGTGGAGAGTTGTAGTTTTTGTTTGCCCATGGGAGGAGGGGAGCTCAGTGTCTTCCTACCCCAGCATCTTGGGCATTCTTCTACTTGTTTCAAATATCATATCCAATCTGTGATCTGTATGTGAACTTCACCCATTATATTTTTTTATAAAGACAAGTTCTTAAATTTAATGTCTTTTTCATCCATTTGTTTTTTGTCTTAGAGTTTGTGTTTTTGAGTGTTGGTTTAAGAAGTTCTTCCACACTCCAAAGCAAGAAAAATAATGTAAATGTTTCTTTTTCCTTTTCCATTAGCTTTTTAGATTTTCCAGTTAAGACTTTAATCCAACTGGATTTCCCCCTTGTATATGGCATAAACATCTATTCTTAATGGGGGTAATGGCACTTCCAAGAAAGTGAAGTTGGTTCTTAGAGGGTTAAAAAAAAAAAAAAAAAACCTTAGATATTATAATTGTTTATAGCTCTTCACAGGTGGTGCTATCAGTAAAGAACTCACCTGCCAATGCAGGAGACAAAACGAAACACAGGTTTGATCCCTGGGTTGGGAAGATCCCTGAAGGAGGATCTTCCTAGAATGGCAACCCATTCCAGTATCCTATTCTGGAGAATCCCATGGACAGAGGATCCTGGCAGGCTACGGTCCATAGGGTCACAAAGAGTCGTGCACAACTGAAGTGACTTTCCGCACATGCACACACATAGCCCTTCAAGGACCATAAACAGGTATATCCTATATCCATGATATTAAAATTGTATTGGTAATGGAGGAAAATCAGGGGGAAAATATACCTAAAAAGTTTTCTTCAGAGGACGGTAATGAAAACACTGGTTGAGAAATACTGGTATAGGCTAAGAATCCAGCATTAGTTTTTTCCCTAAAATGACACTTCCCTAATCTATTAAAACTTTATCAATTCTTTCTCTGAGGTCTCCCCTTTCATTGCCCTTTTTCAAAATTGCTTTAATTAGTGATAAATTTAGTCATCTTATACATGTTAGAATAAGTACGTTGAATTCACTTTTTAAAGTCACACTGAAATTTTAATTGAGGTTGAATTTACTGACTAATTTTAGAGAACTGACATCCTTACATTGTTGCTATCCTTTCCATGAGTGTGATATAGCACTCCACTTATTTAGGCTTTTGTACCCTTGAAACATTTCTCCATGAAGATCCTATACATTGTTTATTTGGTTAAATTCAGTTTATAGTGTTGATCGCTATTATGAATGACATCACAGACTGTTCTATTTTTGGCTGACAATTGCTGATGCTGAAGAATGCTATTGATTTTTGTGAGTGGATCTTGTTGTATCTGGCATTTTTGCTGAATTCTCTTATTAGTTCTAAACCTTTCTGTTGATTCAGTTGGGATTCTTATCTGAAGAAAAGAAAAAAACAAGGGGAAGGAACGGTGGAAGGAAGGGAAGAAGGAAGGAAGGAAGAAAAGGATAAAAGGGAAATTGTGTACTTTCTCTGAAGTAGCTAGGGAAAAGTCAGTAATCCAGTGAGCTCCCAATAGCGAAAGGAACAGTGAAGAGAATGCTTGTGGATCACACTATAATCATTGGCTGGTCTAGTTTAAGGGCACAGGCAAATCTGCTTTGCATTTCAACAGTCAGCTTATTCAATTCCGCCTAATAAATATCTACAATTATTGTTGGCTTCCTAATTCATATGCGCCGTCCTTTCAGTCATATAATTATGACTTTCATGAATGTGTTATGTTACAGAAGGGTGGAACCACTTGTACTGCTTTTTCTCAGTAAGCAGCACCGTAATCAATATTCTGTGGCCTTCTTTGAATAGTCATAGTTAATAACCTCTTAACAGTCTCACTAACACTCACAGTGAGAAGAACATTTAAGTGCGTGAATTAGAAGAGGAAAAAACATCTCTTGAATAGTTTCCTAAATGATGACCTATCAAAAGTGGCTAAGTCAAAAGTGACCACTTTTACCTGGTGATCCAAGTTTACTGCTTAATAAGAGCTTCAAGAGATTAGTTGCATCAAAACATACACACCACTCCCTGAACTGAACAATATGCACAAAATAAAATTATGGTCCATTGTAGAAAAGTTAGACAAGGTTTCCATGCAAACACATGGCTGTAGAAGCTGGAAATTTCCCAAACTATTCACAAGAAATCTGCACGTCTTTAGAAACAAGTTCCTGAAAATGATCAAATCAATTGGAATGAAAATTCCTTTGCCACCTAAAAAGTCCAAGAAATCACTTGAGTAATTTCTATCAGAATGAAAGTATGGCATTTGGCAATATATAAGTATATGCACTTTAAATACCACCAAAGAGATTTCTACATAAAGCTTTTTGTAAGCTAAATGGATTTCAGAGGTAAGGCATACAGAGGAAACACTAAGATTAATTGTATTAAAGGGAACAGACTTCTCTGTATCTGTTACATGGGACATTCGGAAGGACAAATTCATAGCAATGGGATTATCCTAGCTGCCCTTTGTACAGTAGACAAGACTCAAAGTAAAATATAATGGCTTAGCAAGGAGGGAGAAAATCATAACAAAAACATCTTTATGAAGGCTATCCTGTGTAATTCTATTTCAATTATAGGAAGAACATGAGATTCAAAGGAAATGGAATGAAACAACAGAGTCGTGATTTAACGTGTTTCATCACTAAAGACAGCAGAGCTGTCAATGACATTGTTAATTTGTTATACTTTGTACATATCTCTGTGAAAACACAAGTTCTCCCTATGTCCTAACTACGAACGACGATTAGCAGTCAGGAATTCTCCCTCCTGTTGTTTTAAATCTCCTGTACCCAGCATGGTGCATAGGTACATAGCAAATGTTCAGTCTTGGAAATGCTCTGTTTTAAAGTCATGTGATTAGATGACTTTGCACTATTTCTAGATGTTTTCATTATCATGGGGTTTGTCTAATAGGCATATAAGTTATTCTGCTTGAGCTACAATGCCATGAATTAGTTCAGTCTAGACCAATTTCACCCCTAAGTTGGACTTTTAACTCTGCCAGATGCTCTTTGACAGTAGGTTCCCCAGTACTGAAGATCTCGCCAAGCATGCATTATGTTGTTGTATAATTACAGCTCTCTAGTACTCCGTAGGGTATTATTAGCTCAAGCTGTAGCTCATTTGGTCTACATAATTACAGCAGACTCAGCAGTGAACACTGACCCACAAAGGGGGGATTTCTGGGGCTATTTTTCATCTACTGCAATTGACAATAAATGTAGTTATCACTAGGACTCCAAATTTTGAGAAAGTCTGATATTCACACTGCATTTGCAAGTACCTTTGGACTATCTAATATCATGCTGATATTTTAGAGCTGTTGTTTCCACTAATGATGGTTGAGTGTTAATATTATTTGAACAAAAATTCATTTTTGTTGTTGTTCTTTCCCCTGGTGAGTGTTTTCTGGGGAAAAACAATTAAGGGCAAAATGGTACAAAAGTGTGCAAGTCTTGGGGACTTCCCTGGAGGTCCAGTGGTTAAGACTCTGAGCTTTCACTGCAGGGAGCTCACTTTGACTCCTCCTCAGAAAACTAAGATCCCACATGCTGCGCAGTGCAACAACAACAAATCAATTTAATTTAAAAAGTAAAGTTAAAAAAATTTAATGTGCAAGCCTTAAAGAATCATTCTGTTGGAGATTCTAGCTTGTTAAGATTTTATGATGCCTATGGCATACTTCTGTTTAATCACCCAATCGTGTCTGACTCTTCAACCCTTTGGACTATAGCCGCACAAGGTTCCTCTGTCCGTGGGATTTTTTAGGTAAGAATGCTGGAGTGGGCTGCCACTTCCTTCTCCAGGGAAGCTTTCTGACCCAGGGACTGAACCTGCATCTCCTGTGTCTCCTGCACTGTGGGCAGATTCTTTGCCCTCTGAGCCGTCCAGGGAGCCCAGGGCATATTCACACCTCAGGAAATTACACTTTCTTGCCATCATTGCACCTACATGTTTTGCAGCTTCAAACACCCCTTTGTAAGGGGCACAGGCATTAGCCCTTAAGCACTTGGTAGTTGTAGGCGTGTTGTCCTAGGGATCAGGATTGCCTGGCATAAGAAGTAGTAAAGTCTTATGTGAACTTGGGATGGCAGTGAGGAAGGCTGCGGTTACCTGGCATTTCCTGCCCAGTGGGCTTCACAGAGTCTTCTTGCTCCCTACTCACTACTACGCATCTAACCAGGCTCTGTTGCCTTCGCCTGTGTGTTCCTCTAGGGCTTACTTTCATTGCAAGAAAGGTTAAGGTGTGACCAAAGCATAGGGTGTGCATGCATACTTAGTCACTCAGTACTGTCCAACTCTTTGCAGTCCCACGGACGGTAGCCCACGAGGCTTGTCCGTCCATGGAATTTTCCAAACAAAAATACTGGAGTGGGTTGCCATTTCCTCCTCCAGGGGATCTTTCCAACTCAGGAACCAAACCCATGTCTCCAGCAGCTCCCGCACTGGCGGGTGGATTCTTTACCGCTGAGCCACCAAAACATAGGGCACTGAACTGAAACTGCTAATATCAGCATCGATGAACTTTTAATTTTTTAAAACAGAAAGCATCCTGAAGATTCTTTTTATCTTTCTTGATAGACTCGTCATGATAAGAGTTAATGCTCTTGCACACTCTTTCACATTTGTAAAGCTCTGCCAAGAAGTCTCAAGTGTGCAGTTTAAATCCCATTTTATTCCAATGCACACAATATTTTAATTCAAAGGAACTGCTTCTTAAGAAAGAACCATCACTTTTCAAACTATTCATAATTTACATCTGAAAAATGTATTTTAAAATATTCTGGCAGAAACTAACACAACATCAAAAAGCAATTATAATCCAATAAAACAATGCTGATGATAAAAGCTATGGCTGGCTCAATATTAAGGATCTCTTTCCATCTCTCATGTGGAAAAATACACATGAGCAATTTTCATTTCTGTGGTTAAAAGTTCATAGGCTAATATAGGCAGGAGAATTAATTAATTCAAAAAAGCCTTTTTGGTACACCTACGTAATCACCTAACAATCTTTAGAGGACATTTATTTTATTAATATGTGAACATTTTTCAGACTTTGGTTCAACCAATGACATACATGCACACATACTTTTCCTAATATCAAGTCATGTTATAGTAGGTTCTATCTAAAGCATCATGGCATTTTCCTTACATGGATATTGCAACCATTATAGAACTGAATAACCATTGTGAACCTGAGTGATGGGCTACATAAGCAGAGTGGGCCTCTCTTGATAGGTGCCAGTGAAGTACAGAAATGTTAGAGCTGTTAGACGCCTTGGACATTATTTAGCCCGGAATATCATTTACAATCCAACTAAGGCTTAGAGAACCAACCTGACTTATAACACTCACCCTGTTTCTAAAGGTAGAATCCAAGAGATTGTTAATAATAAAACCTTTCAGTTTGAATAAACAAATCAATTAGTAACTTACAAAAAGAATTAGACGTACACCATATGGTATCTAATCAAGGCCTACCATCTTGAAAATTTAAGGAAAATATTTGAGTTCGGCAATAGCCATCTGAAATGTATTAGAAATATTTTATAGTAAGTGTTTATGTTTATATTAGATGCCATGAATGGTTTTCAGTTTAGTTCAGTTCAGTCACTCAGTCGTGTCCTACTCTTTGTGACCCCATGGACTGCAGCATGCCAGGCTTCACGCGAATCACCAACTCCCGGAGCTTACTCAAACTCATGTCCATTGAGTCTGTGAGGGCATCCAACCATCTCATCCACCATTGTCACTTTCTCCTCCTGCCTTTGATCTTTCCCAGCATCAGAGTCTTTTCAAATGAGTCAATTCTTTGCATTAGGTGGCTAAAATATTGGAGTTTCAGCTTCAGCATCAGTCCTCCCAATGAATATTCAGGACTGATTTCCTTTAGAATGGACTGGTTGGATCTCCTTGCAGTCCGAGGGACTCTCAAGAGTCTTCTCCAGCACCACAGTTCCAAAGCATCAATTCTTTGGCGCTCAACTTTCTTTATGGTCCAACTCTCGCATCCACAAGTGACTACTGGAAAAACATAGCTTTGACTAGACAGACCTTTGTTGGCAAAGTAATATCTCTGCTTTTTAATATGCTGGCTAGGTTGGTCATAACTTTCCTTCCAAGGAGTAAGCATCTTTTAATTTCATGGCTACAGTCACCATCTGCAGTGATTTTGGAGCCCCCAAAAATAAAATCAGCCACTGTTTCCACTATTTCCCCATCTATTTGCCATGAAGTGATGGGACTGGATGTCATGATCTTCATTTTCTGAATGTTGAGTTTTAAGCCAACTTTTTCACTCTCCTCTGTCACTTTCATCAAGAGGCTCGTTAGTTCTTCTTCACTTTCTGCCATAAATGTGGTGTCATCTGCATATCTGAGGTTATTGATATTTCTCCCAGCAATCTTGATTCCAGCTTGTGCTTCCTCCAGCTCAAGGTTTCTCATGGTGTACTCTGCATATAAGTTAAATAAGCAGGGTGACAATATACAGCCTTGATGTACTCCTTTCCTGATTTGGGACCAGTCTGTTGTTCCATGTCCAGTTCTAACTGTTGCTTCTTGACCTGCATACAGACTTCTCAGAAGGCAGGTCAGGTGGTCTGGTATTCCCATCTCTTTAAGAATTTTCCAGTTTATTGTGATCCACACAGTCAAAGACTTTGGCATAGTCAATAAAGCAGAAGTAGATGTTTTTCTGGAACTCTCTTGCTTTTTCAATGATCCAGCAGATGTTGACAATTTGATCTCTGGTTCCTCTGCCTTTTCTAAATCCAGTTGGAACATCTGGAAGTTCATGGTTCATGTACTGTTGAAGCCTGGCTTGGAGAAAACAATTCTAGTTAGAAAGAAGACATTACCATTTAACACTAAGCCTCCATAAGCATTTCTATGGACAACACATTATGCATTATGCTTGTCTCTGCCATTGAATGAAAAGCATTTCAAAGGCAGAGCACATACCTGACTTATCTCCCCTAGTGAGTACCTTCTGTTAATAACATTTGTTCAGTAGATGTTTCTTGAATTGAAATAAATTGTCACTATTATGGCGCATCCAAACACCAAAGATGAATCCTATCTTTTATATACCCTTTCAGACTCATTAATGTTTATCCAATAAATATTTTGCAGACAGGATAGCCGGTGTTAAGTTTTTTAAAGCAATAGCTTGCACAAATGGGTTTCAAAATACTTGAGGGAAAAGTACATGATGAAAACATTCATCTTTTCAAGAACTTTATTGACTACTTAAAATATCAGTATGGCATTTTTCTTGAATAGCAACTGATTTAGAAATATACTCATTGGCACTGTCATTAGTCATTTAACAGTGATCTTGAAGGTACATCGACAATCTCAGTTGAAGAAGAATGCTTTAATTCTTTATTAAGTTACCAGGTTGAGAGGGGGAAATAATTAAATATAAGTTATTTATAAGTTAAGGAAGCATGTTATATGTCTAATGAGTCACTGAAGACGGATGATCAGCTAGCAGGGATATGGTCTAGTTAAGGATGAAGAGGCTGGAGTCTGGGTATCGTGGAGGAGGGTCTGGTAGGAATCAGCCGGAAGGAAGCACATGAGCAAAGGCAGAGAGACGCAGATGTAAGGGTTAGTGTACGCTTCTCTTTGCTCTAGAAAGCCAAGTGCTGTTTGGAGGACCAGCTGGGGTTTTTTTCTTCATTTGGAGGATAATTGCTGTACAATGTTCTGCTGGTTTCTGCCATACATCAGTGTGAATCAGTCGTACATCCTGTGTACATGCTATGTTGATTCAGTCGTGTCCGCCTCTTTGCGACCCTGTGGGCGGTAGCCCACCAGGCTCCTCTGTCCATGGGATTCTCCAGGCCAGAATACTGGAGTGGATTGCCACGCGCTCTTCCAGCGTGGAAGCTGAGTCTCGTGTCTCCTGCATTGGCAGGCAGGGTCTTCAGCACTCGCGCCATCTGGGAAGCCAAGTTTAGTATACCCTCTACCGCCTGAGTCTCCCTCCCACCACACCCCCAGCCCAGCCTTCCAGGTCGTCACAGAGCCCCAGGCTGACCTCCCTACGTTATATAATAACTTCCCACACGGGAGTGTGTACAACTCAGTGCTGCCGTACCAGTTCTGATCAGTGGTCTCTGGCTTGTTTGCCGTGCGCCTGTGCCTCTTGGCACCTTGCCTAATTCCTCAAGTCACTTTAGAACTAAGGGCTTACTTGGCTCTTGCCAGCCCCACCCCCACCCCCAAACATCTGAACTCCTCCCACTGTACCCCGAAACATGCTCACCAGCTAACTGACTTTCCCAAGTCATCTTCATATCCTCCATACTGGCTTGCTGTGAAAATAAAACCAATGATGCCTGTAAGCTGGCCAGCAGGATGCTTGACGAATGTTACTTCCGTTCCCCTCTGAGCGATGTCCGCTAGGCTGGGACACCTCTGCCGCCTTCACCCTCCACACGCACCCAGACCTGTGGCATGCTTCCCTGGCACGCCAGCCATTTCCTGTTGGCCTCCTCTACTCCCCACGGTCTGCTGCCCGCGCGGGAAGCGGGCTCTGCTCTCTGGCCCCCCACGGCCTGCTCCGTCTCTCCAGTGGGAGGCTCTCACTTCCCAGGGCTGGCCCCTCCCAGGCTGCAACTTCCTGAGGACTTGTCCTGAAATTGGATTCTAGGAACTGTGAGTCCAGAAAAGGGTAAAGCTCGGGGAAACAGCTATTTCCTAATGTTCAAAGACCTGACTCATAAACGAGGAATTAGGCCAGTTTCTAAACACTTTATGCTCTTTGGTGGTCCAGTGAAGCTTATGAATGCTTTCTTAGAACAGTATTTTTAAATGCACAAACCATAACATATAGGATTACAAAGAAGCCAATTGTATTGAAATACAACCAACAAAACAAGCTTGTGATGCAGCCAAGTGTATGATGTTCTATGAGCGTATATGCCCTCCTGCTGTGCGTTCTTTGTTCATTCACCTCCGTCTGAGGGGCACCTTCCTTCTAGCAAGGAAGACTAGAAAAGAGTGCAAAAATGTAAAATTTTCAAATAATACAATGACAGAACAAGATTTTTGGAGAATTCATCCCTGTAGTTTGACTCAGAACCCACTTCTGATGCCGTTGCCCACTTCTTTTAATCATTAATATTATTAAACTTTTAATCTCTGAGGACTTTTTCTTCACGGTTGGACACTGGCAATGTACTCCGGGGAAGAAATAAGAACCGCCCACTCTCAGGGGAGCTTTGTAGACTGTCACTTTGATTCTTGCTAAGCTGGGTTTCTCTGTCCTCTGGCAGACCACAGAGTGATGATTCACAAACTGAGATTTATGACTTGCTATGTTCAAAACAACAAGCAAAAGACATTCATTTCTGTCATTTCTCTCAGGAACTCATCTGAGTCATGCCCATGTCTCTCTTGGTATTTAAGACTGTAGTTTTCTATGTCTGTGAGTCTGTTTCTGTTTTGTAAATAGATTCATTTGTATTATTTTTTAGACTACACATATAAGTGAAATCATATGATATTTGTCTTTCTCCGTCTGGCTTACTTAACGTAGTATGATAATCTCTAGGTCCATCCAGGTTGCTTCAAATGGCATTATTCCATTCTTTTCTTATGGCTACAAGTTATGGGGAAAGGAGGGTGGGGGAGGGATAAATTGGGAGTATGGGATTAACAGATATACACTACTATATATAAAATAGATAAGCAACAAGGATTTACTGTATAGCACAGGGATCTATGGCTACAAAGGTCCATATAGTCACAGCTATGGTTTTTCCAGTAGTCATGTACCAATGTGAGAGTTGGACCCTTAAAGAAGGCTGGGTGCAGAGGAATCGATGCTTTTGAACTGTGGTGCTGGAGAAGACTCTTGAGAGTCCCTTGGACAGCAAGGAGAGTAAACCAGTCAATCCTAAAGGAAATCAACCCTGAATATTCATTGGAAGAACTGATGCTGAAGCTGAAGTTCCAGTATTCCAGCCACCTGATGCGAAGAGCCAACTCATTGGAAAAGATCCTGATCTGGAAAAGATTGAAGGCAAAAGAAGAGGCCAGCAGAAGATGAGATGGTTAGATAGCACCACTGACTCAGTGGACATGAATTTTAGCAAACTCTGGGAAATAGTGAAGAATGGGGAAGCCTTGTGTGCTGTTGTCCATGGGGTCAAAAGAGTCAGTCATGACTTAGCAACTAAACAGCAACAATAGGGGTCTATATCCAACATTTTGTTATAACCTATAATGGAAAGCAATCTGAAAATATATAATAAATATCCATATATCTGGGCTTCCCAGATGGCACTAGTGGTAAAGAACCCAACTTCAGTGCAGGAGACTGGGTTTGATCCCTGGGTTGGGAAGATCCCCTGGAAAAGGACATGGCAACCCTTTCCAGTATTCTTGCTGAGAAAATCCCATGGACAGAGGAGGCTGGTGGGCTACAGTTCACAGGGTTGCAAAGAGCTGGACATGACTGAACAACTTAGCATAGCTCATCTATATAAATTAATCACTTTGCTGTAGATGTGAAACTAACACAATAATATAAATCAACTATACTTCAGTTTTTTAAAAGACTATATTTCTTAGTAACCATACAGCAATCTTCATATATGGATATAGACTGATAGACACAATGAGTTGGATTTGGCCAAGATAATTGCACCAAATCCTTACTGAGCCTACTGCTTGCAAGGCAGTATGTTAAACATTTTATCCTCTCATTTTGTTTAACAAAAACTCTGTGAGGTATTAATATCTCTGGTCCCCATTTTATATGAATGAGCAAACGAAACAAAGGGATTGAACAATTTACCAAAGAGTGTTGGGACTGGAAGTCAATCCATGTCTGTTAGATTCCAGAGCTCAAGTTCTCTGTTTTCAATGACTAGCGAACTTTGACAGTAATAAGCCAGGCAGGCCACTGGCAAATATTGCTGAAATACTTGGTTTATAGCTCTGCACTGAAACCTTCTATCCATCTATAAAAATGTGCCCCAAGCTACTTAAAAAAAAAAAAAAAACTCTCCGTGTCTTTAATTCCTTTCAGAAAATGCAGTTAATATTCCCTTAGCTCCCTCCATGTGCTGGTTAGTGCAAGAAAAGTTATTTTTATCAAGAAAAAAAGTCTTTCCTGGGGGTTGGTTTCATAAATGCAGCCACATCTGCTGCATTTGCGAGTCTGGCTGAAGCCACTGAGGTGATGGGCTGAACTGGGACTCTGTCTTGGTGACACCTAAGACACCCCCTGCAGTACACATCCACATGGCCTCCTGAGAGGAGGAAGACCACTGGGCCGGATCACTGTGGCGGGGAGAGGGGGGAACTGGGATCCCAGTACCTGACTCAGATTGCTCAGTGTTTATGAAAACTGGCATTCACCCTGGACAATATTCTCCTTAAGGACCCTCCTTCTAGAAAAATCCTTTTAGTGCCTCCAGCTGTTTCTTGATCTTCTGCTCAGGACTTCACGATTCAAAAATAACGATTTTAACAAATATCAAACACAAAGAACAAATATTAAAAGCAGCAAGGGAAAAACAACAAATAACACACAAGGGGATTCCCATAAGGATAACAGCTGATCTTTCAATAGAAACTCTTCAGGCCAGGAGGGAATGGCAAGACATACTTAAAGTGATGAAAGACAATAACCTACATCCCAGATTACTGTACCCAGCAAGGATCTCATTCAAATATGAAGGAGAAATCAAAAGCTTTACAGACAAGCAAAAGCTGAGAGTCAGCACCACCAAACCAGCTCTCCAACAAATTCTAAAGGATATTCTCTAGACAGGAAACACAAAAAGGGTGTATAAACCCGAACCCAAAACAATAAAGTAAATGGTAACAGGATCATACTTATCAATAATTACCTTAAACGTAAATGGGTTGAACGCCCCAACCAAAAGGCAAAGACTGGCCGAATGGATACAAAAACAAGACCCCTCTATATGCTGCTTACAAGAGACCCACCTCAAAACAAGGGACACATACAGACTGAAAGTGAAGGGCTGGAAAAAGATATACCATGCAAATAGAGACCAAAAGAAAGCAGGAGTGGCAATACTCATATCCGATAAAATAGACTTTAAAACAAAGGCTGTGAAAAGAGACAAAGAAGGCCACTACACAATGATCAAAGGATCAATCCAAGAAGAAGATATAACAATTATAAATATATATGCACCCAATATAGGAGCACCGCAATATGTAAGACAAATGCTAACAAGTATGAAAGGAGAAATCAACAATAACACAATAATAGTGGGAGACTTTAATACCCCACTCATACCTATGGACAGATCAACTAAACAGAAAATTAACAAAGAAACGCAAACTTTAAATGATATATTAGATCAGTTAGACCTAATTGATATCTATAGGACATTTCACCCCAAAGCAATGAATTTCACCTTTTTTTCAAGTGCTCATGGAACCTTCTCCAGGATAGATCACATCCTGGGCCATAAATCTAAACTTGATAAATTCAAAAAAATCAAAATCATTCCAAGCATCTTTTCTGACCATAATGCATTAAGATTAGATCTCAATTACAGGAGAAAAACTATTAAAAATTCCAACATATGGAGGTTGAACAACACACTTCTGAATAACCAACAAATCACAGAAGAAATCAAAAAAGAAATCAAAATATGCATAGAAACTAATGAAAATGAAAACACAACAACCCAAAACCTGTGGGACACTATAAAAGCAGGGCTAAGAGGAAAGTTCATAGCAATACAGGCATACCTCAAGAAACAAGAAAAAAGTCAAATAAATAACCTAACTCTACACCTAAAGCAACTAGAAAAGGAAGAATTGGAGAACCCCAGAGTTAGTAGAAGGAAAGAAATCTTAAAAATTAGGGCAGAAATAAATGCAAAAGAAACAAAAGAGACCATAGCAAAAATCAACAAAGCCAAAAGCTGGTTCTTTGAAAGGATAAATAAAATTGACAAACCATTAGCCAGACTCATCAAGAAGCAAAGAGAGAAAAATCAAATCAATAAAATTAGAAATGAAAATGGAGAGATCACAACAGACAACACAGAAATTCAAAGGATCATAAGAGACTACTATCAGCAGTTGTATGCCAATAAAATGGACAATGTGGAAGAAATGGACAAATTCTTAGAAAAGTACAATTTTCCAAAACTGAACCAGGAAGAAATAGAAAATCTTAACAGACCCATCACAAGCACGGAAATTGAAACTGTAATCAGAAATCTTCCAGCAAACAAAAGCCCAGGTCCAGACGGCTTCACAGCTGAATTCTACCAAAAATTTCGAGAAGAGCTAACACCTATCCTACTCAAACTCTTCCAGAAAATTGCAGAGGAAGGTAAACTTCCAAACTCATTCTATGAGGCCACCATCACCCTAACAGCAAAACCTGACAAAGATGTCACAAATAAAGAAAACTACAGGCCAATATCACTGATGAACATAGATGCAAAAATCCTCAACAAAATTCTAGCAATCAGAATCCAACAACACATTAAAAAGATCATACACCATGACCCAGTGGGCTTTATCCCAGGGATGCAAGGATTCTTCAATATCTGCAAATCAATCAATGTAATTCACCACATTAACAAATTGAAAAATAAAAACCATATGATTATCTCAATAGATGCAGAGAAGGCCTTTGACAAAATTCAACATCCATTTATGATAAAAACTCTCCAGAAGGCAGGAATAGAAGGAACATACCTCAACATAATAAAAGTTATATATGACAAACCCACAGCAAACATTATCCTCAATGGTGAAAAATTGAAAGCATTTCCCCTAAAGTCAGGAACAAGACAAGGGTGCCCACTTTCACCGCTACTATTCCACATAGTTCTGGAAGTTTTGGCCACAGCAATCAGAGCAGAAAAAGAAATAAAAGGAATCCAAATTGGAAAAGAAGAAGTAAAACTTTCACTGTTGGCAGATGACATGATCCTCTACATAGAAAACCCTAAAGACTCCACCAGAAAATTACTAGAGCTCATCAATGAATATAGTAAAGTTGCAGGATATAAAATCAACACACAGAAATCCCTTGCATTCCTATACACTAATAATGAGAAAGTAGAAAAAGAAATTAAGGAAACAATTCCATTCACCATTGCAACGAAAAGAATAAAATACTTAGGAATATATCTACCTAAAGAAACTAAAGACCTGTATATAGAAAACTATAAAACACTGGTGAAAAAAATCAAAGAGGACACAAATACATGGAGAAATATACGATGTTCATGGATCGGAAGAATCAATATAGTGAAAATGAGTATACTACCCAAGGCAATTTACAAATTCAATGCAATCCCTATCAAGCTACCAGCCATATTTTTCACAGAACTAGAACAAATCATTTCAAGATTTGTATGAAAATACAAAAAACCTCGAATAGCCAAAGCAATCTTGAGAAAGAAGAATGGAACTGGAGGAATCAACTTGCCTGACTTCAGGCTCTACTACAAAGCCACAGTCATCAAGACAGTATGGTACTGGCACAAAGACAGAAATATAGATCAATGGAACAAAACAGAAAGCCCAGAGATAAATCCACACACATATGGACACCTTATCTTTGACAAAGGAGGCAAGAATATACAATGGAGTAAAGACAATCTCTTTAACAAGTGGTGCTGGGAAAACTGGTTAACCACTTGTAAAAGAATGAAACTAGATCACTTTCTAACACCATGCACAAAAATAAACTCAAAATGGATTAAAGATCTAAATGTAAGACCAGAAACTATAAAACTCCTAGAGGAGAACATAGGCAAAACACTCTCAGACATAAATCACAGCAGGATCCTCTAAGACCCACCTCCCAGAATTCTGGAAATGAAAGCGAAAATAAACAAATGGGATCTAATTAAACTTAAAAGCTTCTGCACAACAAAGGAAAATATAAGCAAGGTGAAAAGACAGCCTTCTGAATGGGAGAAAATAATAGCAAATGAAGCAACTGACAAACAACTAATCTCAAAAATATACAAGCAACTTATGCAGCTCAATTCCAGAAAAATAAACAACCCAATCAAAAAATGGGCCAAAGATCTAAATAGACATTTCTCCAAAGAAGACATACGGATGGCTAACAAACACATGAAAAGATGCTCAACATCACTCATTATTAGAGAAATGCAAATCAAAACCACAATGAGGTACCACTTCACACCAGTCAGAATGGCTACGATCCAAAAATATGCAAGCAATAAATGCTGGAGAGGGTGTGGAGAAAAGGGAACCCTCCTACACTGTTGGTGGGAATGCAAACTAGTACAGCCACTATGGAGAACAGTGTGGAGATTCCTTAAAAAATTGCAAATAGAACTCCCTTATGACCCAGCAATCCCACTGCTGGGCATACACACCGAGGAAACCAGAATTGAAAGAGACATATGTACCCCAATGTTCATCGCAGCACTGTTTATAATAGCCAGGACATGGAAACAACCTAGATGTCCATCAGCAGAGGAATGGATAAGAAAGCTGTGGTACATATACACAATGGAGTACTACTCAGCCATTAAAAAGAATTCATTTGAATCCGTTCTGATGAGATGGATGAAACTGGAGCCAATTATACAGAGTGAAGTAAGCCAGAAAGAAAAACACCAATACAGTATACTAACACATGTATATGGAATTTAGAAAGATGGCAATGACGACCCTGTATGCAAGACAGCAAAAAAGACACAGATGTGTATAACGGACTTTTGGACTCAGAGGGAGAGGAAGAGGGTGGGATGATTTGGGAGAATGGCATTCTAACATGTATACTATCATGTAAGAATCGAATCGCCAGTCTATGTCTGACGCAGGATACAGCATGCTTGGGGCTGGTGCATGGGGATGACCCAGAGAGATGTTATGGGGAGGGAGGTGGGAGTGGGGTTCATGTTTGGGAACGCATGTAAGAATTAAAGATTTTTAAATTAAAAAAAAAAAAATAAAGTCAAAAGAAACATAAAAAAAAATTTTTTTAGAAAAAACTATTTAATCATGAAAAAAAAAAAAAAAAACGATTTATGGAACTGCCAGAAGTTACTCAGATAATTTTTATCAGTTCAAGTCAAACACTTACTCCCTTTTGTTTAAGCTCCCTGGGGCTGCTTTGCCAAAGAATATTTTCATCAGTAAACACTGGGCTTTGCCTAAGAGCCAACTAGGAGTCAGAAGTCCAGAAAATGTATAGGATACTTGTAGTAATTATTACAGTAAGAAACATTTTGTGGGAATTTATTTTTTAAGAGAAATATAGACTATAAACACTGGAATCTGCTAGAAGAAAAAGAGGAAATCTTAGGTTGGTTGCATTGGAGGATTTTTGTGTTTTTATATTTCACTGCATCATTTTGACTTCAGCTTGCAAAGCCTTAGCGGTCTCTAGATAAACACAAAGGAGAAGAAAACCTTTTTTGTGAGCCAGGGAAGCATTTTGGTATTTGTTCTGATTTACTTTTAATTTCTTACTTTTAGAAACTGAAAGATATTTTTTAAGACAAGAAGTACTAATGGCTAATAGTCAAAAAGTGTTCTATCTAGTTTTTTCAAAATCTGTGAGAGGTAAACTTTGATTTTCCATCTGTGATTTAAAAACAAGAGGAGAGAGAAGAGTTGTTGCAGTGGTGTGGTTTCCTATTCCACAGATGAGTTTAAATCTTTCTGGCAAATTATTCAGCAAACTGTTTAAAATTCTTAAAAAAGGTTATTTCCTCATATGTTCTTTTTTCTTAATTTATTTATTTTTAATTGAAGGATAATTACAATATCATGTTGGTTCCTGCCATATATCAACTTGGACCTCATATATTTTTAATCCAGTAAATATAGCTTCTAAAAATCCAACCTAAGAAACCAGTTGCAGATGGAATTGAAGATTTACTTACAAATGCACCGCTCACAGCCCTGCCAAGAGAGCAGGACTCCCCGCAGCTCAGGCTCCTGGAGTGTCTAACTGGTCTGCTATGAGCTGCAGTGGTGACACCCACCTTGTGTCATAATTTGAAGAACAGCTTAGACATGGAGTTAAAAAAAAGAACTTAGAATCAAGGCTTTGCTCTGACGCCTTTGTCAGCTAGCTGACTCTAGAAATTACTTTTTTAGTCTGTTATTTAACATTTTCATCTGCCTCATAAAATATTTTAAGATCACCAGATTGTATTGATTCCTAGCTCTACTCTATACTAGTTAAATGAAACTGAGTAAATCCCAGTGCCTCAGTTTTTCCATCTGTGAAATGGCAATAGTAATTGTTCTTATCTAGAGTTGTTTTGAGGACTCAAGTTGGTGCTAGTGGTAAAGAATCCACATACCAATGCAGGAGACACAGGTTTGATCCCTGGGTCAGGAAGATTCCTTGGAGAAGGGAATGGCAGCCCACTTCAGTATACTTGCCTGGAGAATTCCATGGACAGAGGAGCCTGGTGGGCTACAGTCCAGAGGTCACAAAGAGCTGGACGTGTGCAAGCACACACACACTAAGGAGTTATTTGTGAAGGTGGCTTGTCAGGGCTTGACATTCATCAAGCCCTGTGTTAAATGAATCTGCACAATGAAAGTAACGACCTCTGTTTCACCGAAGTGATGGAAGGATTACATGGGAAGACATTCGTGAAAGTATTCTATCAACTACAACACCCTACAGAAGCATTATGCCATTATTAAGGAGATAGTCGGGAGTAATGTCAATCTGAAAACTGTATGGAAGGAAGTCTTTCACTTGCTGGAAATCATGTGTTGGAGAGCTAACTGACTTAGCTGACCAGAGGAAATTGAAATTTAATTCTGGTCAGACAGAAACTAGTCTAGAGTGGAGCTGGTGGCAGAAGCAGCAGCACCAAGGAAAACAGACTGGCGGGTTGTCAGCTGTACTATGTCAGAGGGGCTTTCCCGACACAGGCTGTGTGGGATGTACGCGAAACGTTAGATTTCTATCTACGGCCATAAAGATGTGATCAGCTAAGGTTAGTTACATTATTAGTAACAGAGTAATTACTGTAGCACAGGTTATAGAACTATCTTTGAGACACAAGAACTGGAAAAGCATGTATGTGTGAATGGGGAAGGGAGGTGATGAGGCAGGATTAAACCCCCGCCTTCCATAACAGGGGGTTGAGCCACAGAAGTACGAGTCAGATGGGACTTCCCTGTGGTCCAGCGGTTAAGAATCCGCCTGCCCACCCAGGGGACACGGGTTGGATTCCTGGTCTGGGAAGATTCCACATGCTGTGGGGCGACTGAGCCCATTCGCCACAATTACTGAGCCTGTGCTCCACAAGACAAGCCCCCGCAATGACAGGCCCCTGTGCCCCAACTAGGGAGGGGCCCCACTCACCCCAACTAGAGCAAAGCCTGTGTGCAGCAGTGAAGACCCAGCACAGCCAAACAAAAATATAAACAAAGAGTCAGACAGATGAAGATTGAAACACCAACTTCTCTTCTGAGAGACAAGATTTGTGTCAAAGAAGTTTGTGGGGAAGTGTTTCTGGAAAGTAAAGTAAGGATGTGGGGGAAAGAAAGAAAGGAAAAGAGCCAGTAAAGAAATGATGCCAGTTCTCTTGGGGAACCTTCTGAGCAACCATGTGGAACCCATCTTTGAATTATCCCATCAGAGAACAGGAAGGCTTGTCCCACTAGCTGAAGATGGTGTCGACCTCTCTGCACTTTTGCTTCTGGTAATTCAACTAAGAGTGCCCACGGAGAAGTGAAGGGATGCAGGAATTGTCGCTACAGGATGGGAGTTGTCACTACAGCCACAGCAGGTGAGCTCAGAGTGGCAGGAGCTTGGGGGAAGGGGCATTAACAGGTTCTGTCAAACAGAAGGTGCAGTGAAGCTTGGAGGGCGGATGTCCTAATATTTCAACCCTGAGTTCGGCAGACTTAGCTCCTCCATCACTGGCCTCAAACACTGTTAGGCTCCAACCCAAACATTCACAGATAGGGAAGCAGAGCTGCAGACGCCGTGCCTTAGGTGTAGGCGCACCCAGGAGGAAAAGGATGGGGCTCTGGTGGGCCTGCTCACTAGCCAGGCGTGTCACTTCTCCCTGGGGAGGACCTGAGGCAGGAGAGACTGCAGGGGAGATGATCCAGAGTCTTCCATGTGGAGACAGAAGCCCAGGAAATGGAGGGCCCCAACAGAAACCAGTGTATAAAAGCTAATAAGGAAAGAAAGAAAGAAAGGAAATTGTATTCACTTGTTATTTCAGAATATCAAGGTATCATCAGTTCAGTCGCTCAGTCGTGTCCGACTCTTTGCGACCCCATGGACTGCAGCACGCCAGGCCTCCCTGTCCGTCACCAACTCCCAGAGTCCACCCAAATTCATGTCCATTGAGTCGGTGATGCCATCCAGCCATCTCATCCTCTGTCGTCCCCTTCTCCTCCCACCTTCAATCTTTCCCAGCATCAGGGTCTTTTCCAAGGAGTCAGTTATTTGCATCCGGTGGCCAAAGTATTGGAGTTTTAGCTTCAGCATCTGTCCTTCCAATGAATATTCAGGACTGATTTCCTTTAGGAGGGACTGGTTGGATCTCCTTACCATCCAAGGGACTCTCAAGAGTCTTCTCCAACATCACAGTTCAAAAACATCAATTCTTCAGTGCACAGCTTTCTTTATAGTCCAGCTCTCACATCCATACATGACCACTGGAAAAACCATAGCCTTGACTAGACGGACCTTTGTTGACAAAATAATGTCTCTGCTTTTGAATATGCTATCTAGGTTGATCATAGCTTTCCTTCCAAGGAGTAAGCGTCTTTTAATTTCATGGCTGCAGTCACCATCTGCAGTGATTTTGGAGCCCCCCAAAATAAAGCCAGTCACTGTTTCCACTGTTTCCCATCTATTTCCCATGAAGTGATGGGACCAGATGCCATGATCTTCGTTTTCTGAATGTTGAGCTTTAAGCCAACTTTTTCACTCTCCTCTGTCACTTTCATCAAGAGGCTCTTTAGTTTCTCTTCACTTTCTGCCATAAGGGTGTATACTGGATAAAATCAGTTATCTGTTGGGAAATGGTAATCAGGACAAGAGAGAGTAGATGAGACAAGGGACTGCTGTTTTTCATATAGGTTTAATCATGCTCTTGGACTATTTCATCTGCATACTGAGTCATAATTGCCTACTTATTCATCCATTTCTCCCAGGGGACATTAATTTGAAAAAACTATATGCCAGATCCATCAAATTAAAGGTCAGGGGGAGTTTTTAAAATAGGCATGACAGAATAATCCTCATGTTAAAAAGTTCTATGCAAATATTTTTTTACTATTATAAGGAAGAAAATACTAATACATACTAAAAATACTTTAAAAAATAAAGAAAAGATGAGGTGCAATCACTAATATGTTGGTTCTATGTATTATGTGTGAGTCTCCTCAGTCGTGTTTGGCTCTTTTAGACACTTTGGACTGTAGATTGCCAGGCTCCTCTGTCCATGGGGTTTCCCCGGCAAGAATACTGGAGTGGGTTGCCATTTCCTTCTCCAAAGGATCTTCCCAACCCAGGGATCAAACTCGAATCTTTCAAGTCTCCTGCTTTGGCAGGTGGGTTCTTTACCACTAGCGCCATCTGGGAAGCCCCTACGTATTATGCATGTAAGTATTTGAAATTATTTCAGTAATTAGTTCTAAGAAGCAACAATGAAAATAAATTTAAGAGCATGAGTAAACTATGCTGGTCCAAACACCTCTGCTTGATTGAAATGTTTGGGCCTGTTGGGACATAAATGATACAAGTTAGGTACTTAATGTAAAATGCAAGAAATCTCTGGACTTGGAGTTAAAAAGGTAGATTGAAGTTCTGACTCTCCCACCCGCTAACTAGTTAATGTTGGTTAAGTTCTTCAACATCACTGAAACTTGGTTTCCCCCTGTAGAAAGGGGGAAATCACTGCCTTCACAGGATTATTGTTGAGATGAAGTAAAATAATATATGAAAGCACTGCAAACAACGATATGGATATGTATATATGAATAGGCATATATTTTTAAATCCTTCTTTAAATATTAGGTTTTAAAACAAAAAAAATTTAACTATAAATGACCTATTAAAAATTATAATGGGACATTTTAAATGTGTTTAGAAAGTATATTTTCACACAAAATACAGTTGTAGATAAATATTACCATCCCTAGGTGCTGCCTAGTACCCTAGCATAGTTGTAACAATCTTGTGTTTTTTAGCCTACAATTTAAAAAGTTTATTATAAAAATAACACCTGTGTGTGTGTTACCCACTTCAGTCATGTCCTACGCTTTGTGACCACATGGACCGTAGCCTGCCAGGCTCCTTCCTCTGTCCATGGGATTCTCCAGGCTCCTTCCTCTGTCCATGGGATTCTCCAGGCAAGAATACTAGAGTGTGTTGCCATTCATTTCTCCAGGGGATCTTCCCCTGGGGAAGGGATTGAACCTGGGTCTCCTGCATTAGAGGCAGATTCTTTACTATCTGAGCCACCAGGTAAACCCTATAAAAGTAACACGTGCCTATTAATACATATCCTCAAATATATCTTCCAAAAAATAACTCTTAATGGCCACAAAACATTCCATTAAGCAGTTGCACAGTAATTTAACATCTTATTCCCTTGGAGTAGGAAATGGCAACCCGCTCCAGTATTCCTGCCTGGAAAATACCATGGAGAGAGGAGCCTGGTGGGCTACAGTCCATGGGGTTGCAAAGAGTTGGACAGAACTGAGCACACATGTGTGCATACACACACACACACACACACACACAATTAGGTTGTTTTCACCTTTGCAGTGTTATAACTAACCTGGGGTAAAAATGCTCCTACACAGATTGTTGCCCCCTGAGTCATAACTGCCTGCGTACTCATCCATTTCCCCCAGTGGACAATAAACTGTGAGACTATTCCTTTTTGGCTACTGTTCCTTAGTTCCTAGTATTTCCCCTGGCACATGGTGTCTACATACGTAAACATGTGTTGTGGGAATGAACAAAGGAAATAATTAACAAATACTGGTATTTCCCCACAGAACTCCAGGGGTATTGCAGAAGAACCGAACAGAATAGGATAATCTTCATGAAAGTCCTTTGTGTGTTTTAAACTTTATCATCTTTTAATCTGCATTACTTTTACTGTTTTTTATTGCTACCATAAACCAGAGCAATAAGAAAGAGATGTTTGAGAGGCAGGTGTGGGTGTGGGTGGGGTCCTGTGTGGGGGACAGGGGCGGGATACACCTCTTCCTGTCCCAGTTGCTGGCAAGCAGGCTTTATTTAATTCTGCCCTGGCAAGGACGAAGCTTTCATCTTAATGGAATCTTCTGCAGGGCAGTTACATAGCTATTTCAAGGCAGGAAGGAAAAAAGAGAAAAGAGAATGACTGTGTGGGAGAGGAAATTATGGAAGGAAAACATTTTTTCTCATTTTCTACTTAAAGTATGAGTTAGAGACACACAAAGGGGAGTTTATGGAAAGAAATGCAGAATACAGCAGTGACTCCGTCTGTATGCTTAAGCTCTATGCTTGAGGCCAACAAAAATGTGTATTTAGTAAAATCTGGACATAGCGTGCTGTTCCAGGGCACCACACTGTAAACCCACTAGAGCTTAGACAGTCTTGGAGGTGGTATGTGTGTTACAGGAAGAGTGATATACTAGGGTAATTTCTGGTTTAAAAGAACAAAAAGGAACATTTTGGGTGATGGAAATAATTCCTACCTATGTTGTTTGGAGTGGTGGTTACATGGGAGTATACAATTTTACTCAACAATTCAAACTGAATGCTTAAGATCTCTGTGCATTTTACTGAATGTAAATTATACCTCAGTTTAAGATATTAAATAACAAGATTTTTCCAGTAACAAAAATAACATGCATTCATTCCAGAAAGTTTATAAAATATAGACAACCACAAAAGAAATATAAAAATTACTTGGACTTTCACTGCCCAGAGATAATATGCTTGGGTCATTGTTATTTGACTTTTCATTGTCACAGCAGTCCAGGTACAAGGTTACCCAAGATAGCAATAGTTACCATGATATGGATATGGATATAGTTAGCTAATGAGCTGACTGCTTATAAAGTCCATGCCCACCCAAACATCCTCAGCTTTGCACTCGCTCCCATCCCCACCCATCCTGTCAAAGAGCTTGTCGGCAGCTTTTCCCTGCATGTTGGACGTAAACATCCACAAACGTCATGGAAATTGAATCAAAGTGGATTGTGGATTTTTTAAAAACAAGGTATGTTTCATAAAGTCAGTGACCATAGTGTTGGAAAACTGCTGGGTCATGTAAAAAACACAGAAAAGGGAGGCATTAGACTCGATTGATGTGCACGTACTGAGAGAAAATAAGCAAGGATGATGATAAGCCCTTCAAAAGAGAATGATTTGATGATCAAAGATTGAAAAAAGCCTTTCGAAAATAATAAAGCCCTCAAATTATTTTTGTTACAGAAGTTTTGATAGTACCACAAATTTCAGATGTAAAGTGGGGAAGAAGGTTGTATAATACTGTCATTCAATTTTTGTCCAAAAGAAAAGCCAAAATATCAGTATTTTAAAAGTTAATTCTCAATGAAATATTAAAAAAGAACTATTTCCTGTAACACAGTTTCACAAATATTACTACACATAGGAATTACGTGAAAATCTTGTTAAATTACAAGTATGATTCAGTTAGATCAGAGAAGGGGTCCCAGACTCTGCATTTCTAACAATCTCCCATGAATGCTGATATGGTTAGTGTCTGGACCTTACTTTGAACACCAGGACCGTAAAATTGTGATTTAAGCAGATTCACTTTAAGTGGCGTTTATTTAATTCTCGTTAGCTTTGAGTATTGAGAAAGACTTCCCTATATTTCCAGCTCTTTATAATTTAAATGTCCTAGGTATACACAATACATGGTTCTCACATTATAAACAAAGTCATCCGGACAACTTGTTTAAGCAGAGATTGTTGGGCCCCATAAAAGCTTCTCTCTTGGTAAATCTGGGGTGGGGTTTGAAAATTTGCACTCCTAACTTGTTCCCAGGTGATGTTAAGGTGCTAGTCCTCTGGCCATACTCCATGAAACACTGGCTTAGAATGATTGTAAATAACTTCTAGGGGGTTGCTTACAACACCTAAAGGACATGTTCTGTTACACTTGCTAAACAAAGAGTATGATAGAAATTGTTATGTATCATATGAACAGGCCCAAACACGTAACTGAATGTTCCTAGTACCAATGCTTACTGAACTCAGGGATCCAGTTCACTGTCCAAGGGTTCAACTTGACTTTGTATATGTAGGTTAGTGGCCACCACCTGTTTTGACTGTAAAACATCTTGTATACTATTAATTATGTTTCTAAAGAAAGCAATAAGACTACCTATGTTAGATCTGCTCAGATTTTCAATTGCTTTTTTTCACTTTGGCTCACAAAGGATTCCCTCTCACTTTACACTTTACACTTTCCCTGTCATCATCTTATTTATTGATTGTACGTGTGTTATTAGAATATGCAAAATATGCCCATGTCTCTATTAGTATAAATGGCTCACTACACACAGTTTCTTTGTATGGATTCTTTCAGGCAATCCTCTTATTTTGAGAGGATTACTTAGTTCAAATCAGATAATACAACCTGTAAATCCACTTCCTGTATTTGTAACCTGCAATACAACACAACAGGCAAAAAGGAGCAAACAGTTCAAGGCTTCAGTACAAACCCCTTTGCTCTGAGGAACTCCCACTCAGGATACTGTAAACCTTTCATCACCATTCTTGGTACTGTTATTCTATAAACGGTGCGTCACCTAACTGCATTTTCACCAGCATGCAGGTCTGCTGTTGGTTCAGTGATAAAATGGGACAGTGTCGGATGGCCCAGAAGGAAGAAGAGTCGTGGTTCAGCCCCTCTGGCTCTAAAACCAGATGGTCTAGCCTAGACCCTGGCTCCACCTCCTACCGTACACTCTGTGGTCTTCAGCAAGTGACTAGATCACTCTGTGCCTCAGTTTTCTCATCAGTGAAATGGGAGTGGTAATAATAGAACATACTTCACAGCATCATTGTGAAACTCAGATAAGCTAATATGGGTAAGGTACTTAGAGCAGTTCCTGGCACAAATTAAGAATGTAATAAGCGTTAACTATTTTATTACATCCTGAACACTGAACTGAAAGCCAGATGACCTGGGATGTAGCTTTTAAGTGACTTGTGCAGTTGCTCTAAGCTTCCATTTTTTCATGGAGATAAGCATGGTTACCCAGCCCACCTCCCTGGGCAGGATCTGGAGAGAAATGAAATACAAACACCCACAGACACCGCGGGTTAGAGGTAACATCAGGTATGCATCTAGCCGAGGAACTGGTGACTTTCTTTCTTTCTTTTTTTTTTTTTGTAAAAGACTAAATAATAAATATTTTAGGCTTTCTAGGTCATCAGCCTCTGTCACAATTACCCGACTCTACCACTGTTGCATAAAACAGTCATAGACAATATATAAACAAATGGGCGTGGATGTGTTCAAATCAGACTTTATTTATGGACACTGAATGATCTTCATATAAATTTTACATGATGTTAAGTCTTTTGATTTTTTGCAAACCATTAAATGGGCGATTCTTAGCACAAAAACAAGCGGTGAGCTGAAACTGACCTGCAAGCCATCGTTTGCCAACCCTGCTCTAGTACAAGGCCTGGCCTGTAACTGACATAGCGGTAGAATCACACACACAGCTGCTTTACAAACGAAAAGTCATTAGATATAATCTGTCGGCAACTTTGTTTGCTCTCCACCACTGCTTGAGGACCAGCAGCTCTTGCCCTATTATCACATCTGTGCTTTTCCAGGAGCTAAGGACATAATTCATCTGGAATTGGGGACCTGGCATTATCTAAAGCTTTGATTTGACCTGTGAGTCTTTTACCTAAGTCTTGTTTTATTTCCTTGTTTTTCAATAAAATGTTAAGAATCTTTTTAAAATTACTTAAATTGCTGAAGCAAATTATGTAATTTAAATTACTTTAAATTACTTAAGTAAATACTTCAATATTAAGTAAAAAAAAAATAATAATGCTCACTGTAAAATTTTCAGAAAATACAGAAAAGCAGGAATAATGAGGTGGCTCTCTCACAGTCAGTCCATGCAATCAGATCATGAGTAGTTATGTTTCCCACCTCCCGCTTTGAGAGCCAGTTCCTTTATTTAAAAAAAAAGAAGTAAAGCAGCAATCAAGTAGTTAGACTTTCTCTGCCATCTGTCAGCATTACATCATTTTCTTGCTCCAAACATAACGTTTTTTTTTCTTTCACTGAATTGTTTTTATTATTCTCAACTTCACATGGTTCTATACTTTCTCCTTCCTGAGCTTTTCCCCTCATATGTGTGATAGTTGCGCATGCCCCTTTCTATCATCAGCATATATCTCAACAGAGCCCTTTCTGTTTGACCACACGCATTTTAAAAAATATTTTCTTCCTCATCAGCTTTATATGTGATTGTGATTTCTTATAACCTGTGTTTCCCTAGGCACACCAACCTATGGAAAAAGTGAAACTATATTAGCAATAATAGGCAGGACTGTTTCTGACTTTCCCCCACACCTCTATTTGGGACATCTAGCTATTCTCAACAGAGAAGGCAATGGCACCCCACTCCAGTACTCTTGCCTGGACAATCCCATGGACAGAGGAGCCTGGTAGGCTACAGTCCGTGGGGTCGTACAGAGTCTGACATGACTAAGTGACTTCACTTTCACTTTTCACCTTCATGCCTTGGGAGAAGGAAATGGCAACCCACTCCAGTGTTCTTGCCTGGAGAATCCCAGGGACAGGGGAGCCTGGTGGGCTGCCGTCTTCAGGGTCGCACAGAGTTGGACACGACTGAAGCGACTTAGCAGCAGCAGCAGCTATTCCCAAAGCCTCATCCAGGTGCCTTCAGGAAGCTCATGGATGATCAGACAGGTGCTCATGACATGTCAGTTACCAGCTGTGTCTGCCACGATCCTCTCCCACCCTGGCCCGCATCCGTGGCACTTGCTGACAAAGCCACTGCTTCCCATGAAGGGACTTGCTGGTGCCTGACCACTGCCGCTCCTGCAGGGGCAACCCACCCTGAGGATGCTGTCTTCTGAAGCTGCCAACTATTAAAGTCTCTCCTGCTCTTAAAGCTGGTTCCCACTGTTACAGAGCGATGAGGCCTCTGTTGTTGCCTCAGCCATCAGGGCCGCTCATTGAGTGTTACAGTTGGGGGCAGGGAAGTTTTTAGGGTTCCGAAAGCTCCAAGGCCTTGCGCACCAAAGCGGGAACAGAGATTTTTCTCCCTGGTATGCTACCATCAGCAGACGATGAGCAACAGAATAGGACTGTCTTGTGATCCTGGTATCTTACATAATATATTGAAGCAGGGCTGTCGTTTCTTGTATTCCTCTCTGGTGTATGAACCAGAGGCTAAATCAGAGAGACAGACACCGTGCGGTCCTGGTTTTCCCTCCCATCTGGCCAGTTACTGGTCCAAACTTAAGAGCCCTCCATTCCCTCCATTTGGAATGAATTCTCTCCTGGGAGACCCCTGGCCCTGACACTACGCATGTGGCGTATCTGAATGCCAGTGGTGGTCAAAATTGAGATTCAAGGCAGAATCTTGCCGCCGCATCAGGATCCCGCCCCTCTCAGCTGTTCTCATTCTTCTTAATCTGTTGTCCATTTTAAATTATGTTGGTCAGAAAACCAGTTATCTTTACTCTGGGCTTTTAGAAATCTGTTTTTCTAAAGTCTCCCGTATGTTTTGGTAGTGGACATCTGCTGTTTTTGCAAGTCTCCTCAAGAACATTTCTCCATAAATTCTGCCTTCACACTACTACATCATCAGTTTCCTCTCCCCATTGAATCATTCTATCAATATATAAAAAAAGACAAAAAACAGGGATGTCCTTGGTGGTCCAGTGGCTAAGACTCTGTGCTTCCAATGTAGGGGGCCTGGGTTCGACCCCTGGTCAGGGACCTAGATAAACTCTGGCCACAGCTAGGAGTTTGCATGCTCCAGTGAAGACTGAGGATCTTGCATGCTGCAACCAAGACTTGGCACAGCAAAATAAGTATGTAAATATTTTAAAAAAAAAAGCAAAAAACAAAAAAAACAGCTTCTCTTGCTATCCCTCTTCTAGTTACTACCACATTTCTCTGCTCCTTCTTATGGCAAAACACGCAGAAATACACTGTACTGTATTTGTTTTTAACATTTATAGTCTCCAAATGCCTTTCTTCTCATTCTTTTTTGAAGAGACTCCAATAGGGGTTTTTTTTTTTCTTTACACCATTTAAACTGCTCAAGTCAAGGCCTCCGTACAGTTAAATCCAAAGGTCAGTCATTTTCACTTGACCTCCCTTCATTTGACAGAGTGATCTCTTTCTCCTTGAAGCATTTGATTCCCTTTGCTTCCAGGATTTCTCATTCTGTTCAGCCCTTATCGAGATTGGCTGCTGCTTCTCACCCTCCAGTCTCCTTGGCTAATTCCTTATCATTATCCTAATGTCTAAACACTGAAGTACCTCGTTCTTGGAACTATTGATCTTCCACACTCCTTCAGTGGTCTTATCCAGTCTTATGGTGTTAAATACCACCTACAGGAACTTGCCTGGTAGCCCAGTGGTTAAGAATCTGCTTTGCAATGCAGGGGACTAGGTTTGATCCCTAGTCAGGGAACCCACTCCAGTACTCTTGCCTGGAAAATGCCATGGACGGAGGAGCCTAGTGGGCTGCAGTCCATGGGGTCACTAAGAGTCGGACACGACTGAGCGACTTCACTTTCACTTTTCACTTTCATGCATTGGAGAAGGAAATGGCAACCCACTCGTGTTCTTGCCTGGAGAATCCCAGAGACAGAGAAGCCTAGTGGGCTGCCGTCTATGGGGTCACACCGAGTCGGACACGACTGAAGTGACTTAGCAGCAGCAGCAGGGAATTAAGGTCCCACACGCTATGGAGCAACTCAGCCTGCACTGCAACGAGAGATCCCACGTGATACAATCAGATCCGATGCTGCCAAGTAAATAAATATTTGAATTTCCCTGGTGGCTCAGTTGGTAAAGAATCTGCCTGCAGTGCAGGAGACCCTGGTTCGATCCCTGGGTTAGGAAGATCCCCTGGAGAAGGGAATGACTACCCACTCCAGTATTCTTGCCTGGAGAATTCCATGGACAGAGGAGCCTGGTGGGCCACAGTCCATGGGGTTGCAAAGAATCGGACACAACTGAGTGATGAATAGGACAGGGACCACCTATATACTAATAACTCTGTAGCCGGGGACTCTCACTCGAATCCCACGCTCATACATTCTACTGCCTGCCAACACCTCCAATTTGAATCCTGAAAGTGCCTCACTTTTAATGTCTTCAGTGGAACTCCTGTTCCCTGAGACCTGTTGCTTCCACAGTTTTCTGCATCTCAGTTAATGACAACTCCAGGCTTCCAATCACCCTGGTCAAAAATCTCAGTTATCCTTGATACTTTCCCTCACTTCCCTCCCCCCAGCCCCACCCCCAAATCCACTGCCTTGAAAATATTTCCAGCATCTGACCTCTTTTAACCAGGTCCACTGCTATCATCTTGGTCTAAACCATTAGTATCTCTAATCTGGATTATTACACTAATCTTTTACCTAATCGCCTGCTTTCTCCCTTTGATCTACATTTTAAAATGTCAACTAGAGCATGTCACCAACCTGCTCAAGCGCTCCAGTAGCTTCTCAACTCAGAGTAAAATCAGAATCAGTAGCCTACGAGACGTCTTACAATCTTTGACCTCATCTGCTCTCCCCTGGCTCACTGTGCGAGGCACAAACCCACACGTGCACTGCTCTTTTCTTTCCCTTTTCACCCAGATATTCAGAGAGTTCATTGCCTTGTCTGCTTTGGCTCACATGGCCCCTTCTCAGTGATAACCCTGCATAAACTTGCAGCACCCTTCTTGCCAGCAGTCTCCGTTCCTCTTACATGTACTGTGCTATTTTTCTTCACAGCACACACAATCACCTGAACTATGGCATGGTTTTTTGTTTAAACACTTATTTGATTGTGCCAGGTCTTCGTTGCAGCATGTGGAACCTTCTAACTGTGGCGTGCAAACTCTCAGCTGCAGCATGTGTGACCCAGTCCCCTGACCAGGGTGCAAACCCAGGCCCTTTCATTGGGAGCACAGAGTCTTAGGCACTGGACCACCACCAAGTCCGGCAACATAGTTTATTAATGCAGCTGTTTGTTGTTTTGCTCCCTCGCCCCAATTGGAATGTAATGTCCTATAGAGCAGGACCTTTTTCTAGGTTATTCACTGGAATATATTGCTGAATATAAAATGGGCATACATACATTCAGTCAAGTGCAGCTGCTCAGTCATCTCCAACTCTTTGCGACCCCATGGACTGCAGCGTGCCAGGCCTCCCTGTCCATCACCAACTCCCAGAGTAGGCACTCAGTAAATATTTTTGTTGAATGAATGAATGAATCCCTGGCACCTTCGATTCTTAGAGGGGACCCTTACTTTTCCTTCATGGGACCATTCCTTTGCAGTTGATTTGTGCCAACTTTACCTTCTCAGCTTCAGACCTAACATATTCTTGTTATGTACCTATTCCCAGCCCCCATACAGCTCACATAATTGATGTAGTGATGGGCCCACAACATGAGCTTATCCAGTGATGCTCAAATTCAAGACTTCCTGGAAATTACTGGGGAAGAGATGTTCTTTTCTAATGAGATTGACTGCCTCATAGGACATAAGCTCGGAGTTATTAGAGACCATCTTGCCACTGTGAAAGGTGACCCTGTCTTGAGAATGAAGCCAGAGCCCAGGAAAACAAATAAAACCAACAGGGGAAATACTGATTCCTGGCTGATTCCTGACTTCATTTGAAAACCTGGATCCAACTGTGCCTGAGCCAATTGGAACTGGATTCCCACCACATACAACTAAAAGCCTACAACTCAAACTGCACTCCCAGTGTCCAGCTCTGATATGACATGACCTCTTGATATTTTTTCTTGATAGCTTTTACATACCAGTTTTTCCTTATTAGTAAAAGTCATGTCTAGAATATCTATTCCCCCTAATTGCTTCCTCCGTCTTCTAAGGAATGAAATTACCATGGAGATAAGCAAAGAAGTTTTCAAATTCTCTGCTTTTAATAAAATGGAACCTTGGAATAGTTCCAGGTCCTCCTCTGTTACCAGTCCCTGTGCCAGTTTGATAGCTAGAACTCAAAAAGCAGAACATTTATCTGGTTAGATGGCACGCAGCATGCTCCTATAAAAATACTGTTTTCAGTTTCCTCTTTTCATACTGAACAAAATTAGTTTCGTTATCTTGATCTCCTAGGTGAACTTTATTTATTAAGTCAGGAGATATTTCTTAAATCCAGACTCCATACCAGGTACTTTTCTAGGTCCTAGAATGTAAAAATAAATTTTTATGCCTAGCATTATCTTGTACACATGGTAGGTATTCAGCAAACATTTGTTAAGTTAGTAAATAAGTAGATGCATTCATGTGTAGACCTTCTTGAATATTCATTGCATCTCTTTGAACAAGGTTTGCCTGTCTGTTGATATATGTTAATTCATTCTAACAAGTCTTGGCAGGGATGATAATGCCTTAACATTTATAAAGCAGAGTACATATAATGTTTTATTTGTTGATATATTATCATTATTCTAGTTGGTAATCTTCAGGTGGGCAGGAACAAAGACGGATTGAAGTTAACTGACATAAAAGGGTGAACAATAAAATTGTTATTGTATATAACAATAAAGGTGTTGTCATGTCAGTTCAAGAATACCCGTAAGTAATTGCTATAATAGGAAGCGCTGGGGAGGAGTTCTGGATTTAAGACATTTCTGAGGACGTCAACGGCAGGAATCCACGACCTTGACTCTTGCGTCTGTTGTTCATTATCGTGACTCATGTGCGCCACAGGACTGCTTCCCTTGCTGTCCTCTGGTCGGCTGGCCACTCTTGGCTTAAGCAGCCCGTGGCCAGAGTCACAGAAGCGTGCCATGAAGAGTCATTGGCACACAACTGTGGGGAAACTACAGACAGTGGTGAAGACCAGGGTTAATTTAAGCCTTATTTAAAGGGGAGAATCAGTTATTGCCATGGGGGCCTATGGATCTATTGTTACCACATATCTAATTTTTCACAAGAAGTTGGAAATCCTGGGTAAAACTTCTTAAGTTCTGAAGGACGGCAATGAAGGAAAGAAAGGAAAGAAAGAGGAAAGAAGGAAGGGCAGGAGGAAGGGAAGGTAGAAGTATGAGAGAGAAATAGAGAAAGAAACAGTACCACATGGGCAAACACTGGGCAAAACTAAAATGAGTTAACGTATCAGGCCTGACTGCTTTTTCTTAGAAAGGCCTCCTACCTACATAGTTGAACCTTGGCTGGCATCTAGGAACTTGAATTTTGCTCCCAGCTTTCCCAGAATTGGTAATAATGACTCACTAGGCTAAACTGTTTTTGCAAACAATATGGCTTGTGCCCAGCACCTGCCTTCCTTCTGGGAGTATGGAATTTTAGTAGGTGCCTGGCCAAGCCTGCCTACATGACCAGCCACCAGTAAAACCTTGGGTGCTAAATCCCTGAGGATCTTCTTGATTGGCAGCATTTCTCACGTGTTGTCACCATTTACTGCTGGGGCAGTTGAGCATGTCCTGTGTGACTCCGTGGAGAGGACCCTTCAAAACTTGTGTGGTGCCCCATGAGCTTTGTCCTTTGCTGATCTGGCTTTGTATCCTTGGCTGTGAGAAGTCAGAGCCATGAGTATGACTATATGCTGAATCACTGAACTTGGGAGTAGTCTCAGAGACTCCTGATACAAAGTTAAACGAAACATCTCTAAGCCAAATCCGGCCCACAGGGCTTACTTTTCAACTTCTAATCTAGGAATTACCATTGGCCATAGAGCAATGACCCCAAAACAGAGCATTTTTGCATGGCTTATCTCATTTAATCTTCACAACACTACACAATAAACTTTTTATGACCCCAATTTATGCATGAGGAAACTGAGCCTTGAGAGCTGAAGCCTGCACAAAGTCACTTAACCTGTAGGTGGAAGAGGCAGGACTCAAGCTAAATCCCACTTTTTCTCCTTACTGCCTCTATGATATTACGTTTCCCCCCGTGTTAAAATTTCAGGATCATTTTGTTTATTTTCCATTTCCTACTTGTAGCATTAACATCTCAGAGCTGAAAGTATTCTTATCCCTCCTCTTTATCATATCTGCTGCTCTCTTACCCCGTGCCAACCTCCTCTTCCTGTCCGCATTGAATAAGGCTTTCTGAGCGGGGAGGGAGAGGAGGAAAGGAAGGTGGAAATGGGCAAGGAAAGGGGGGGCTAACCTGGCAGCTTGGCCAGATTTTGCTGGCCTGATAAGTAGTCCCAATAACAGGGTCTGAAGTGGTGTGGGGAATGCAGGGTTAACCCGTGCTGGGGTCCACATCAAAGAACAGATGTTACTATTGTTACCACCTTTCTGACTATAGTGGTATTTGTCAGAGGGGCAGTGGGAGTTTTTCCAGAGGGATCTATAGTTGTTCCAGGGGTTCGAAGCAGAATCTCATTCACATCTGAGAAGCAGTGGCATAGTTTGTGTATCAAGATAAGAGGGGAGAAATGTATAGGCAGATTGTTAAGGTAATAGCTGGGGTCCATGACTGAGTTATATTCTTAGGAAAAATTGGTATAAAAGTCAGGAAGCCAGAAAGAAGCCCTCTCCTAAGATCTGAACTCATAGTCAAAGTTAAGAAGGGGAACTGCAGCTTGATGGTTGGGTGAGTACTCCAGAGCTCTCCTTTGGTCCCCTAAATATCTAGCTTAAAACGGCAAGACTAATTCCAGCCCCTTTCTCTAAGTGGCATTTTGGGTGATGCTAGAATTGCGTTCATAGAGCCACACGCCTGTGTGTGGGCAGAACTGAACATGGTAGGGACTGCACAATTCTTATCTGAGGAATAAATCCAGATAAGTTTATATACCTCTCTGGAAAGACTCAGCGACATACATATAAGCTCTAAATGATACGCAGAGAGATGCCATTTCAATGAACTCCCGAGGCTATGCACTTGTAAAGAGTCCCATTACCAGTATAAATGATTATTCCCTTACCAAACTATACTATGGGTATTTTAGCACTCGCCTCTGAGTTAGGAGTATCGGGCTTGTGAGCACCCTGTCCAACTGTGTATCCACTAATACTTGCTGATACTATGGGTATTTTAGCACTCGCCTCTGAGTTAGGAGTATCGGGCTTGTGAGCACCCTGTCCAACTGTGTATCCACTAATACTTGCTGATGTTACACGTGCCTCATAGTGACTGTGCAGTCCCAGTGACTGACATCTATGGAGAACGTACTCTGCCATCTGCACGGTTATGTTTACACGATCAACCCGTCTCTGCTCACACTAAAGCTATGAAGTAGGCATCACTTTTTTAAAAGTATATTTATTTATTTTTGGCTCTGCTGGGTCTTTGCTGCAGCAAGCGGGCCTCTCATTGTGGTGGAGCAAAGGCTCTAGGAAGTGAGGGCTTCAGTGGTTGAGGCTCCGCAGCTCTAGGGCACAGGCTCAGGAGTTGTGGGGCATGGGCCTAGCTGCTCTGCAGCGTGTGGGATCTTCCCAGACCGGGGATGGAACCCACGTCTCCTGCGTTGGCAGGCCGATTCTTTACCACTGTGCCGCCAGGGAAGCCCAGATATCACCTTTATATCCATTTTACAGGGAGGAAACCAGCTTTTAGTTGTACCCGGAAATGTTCTTCGCTTCAGCCAATGAACAGGTTAGAGTTAAGATGTATTCAAATATAAACCACCAGTCACACTGTCTCCCCACACATTCACCCAAAGCCTGCCTTTATCCTGAATATTGATTTCCACCCTTTGTTTCAGTTGGCATCCAAGCTACTCTGCTGCCACCTGTTGACCAGCGCGGAGAACTGCCTGACTCAGTATCATTTCTCCTTCTGGGAGTGGTTTCTAGGGCAGTGAAAGAATGTCTTACATTCCATTTATTCCTAGTTTTAAAATGCCCATTTTATTCCATACAACACTTAATGCATATCATTTACATCTAAAGAAGAGAAGGTCATGAGATTGATCCACGTAAGTGAAACACTTACTCCAAGAAGTGTAGTCCATACATTGTAAAATTTCAGTAGTTCCAGGTACTGAATGGGTTTCTTTGCTGTAGAGAATCCAAGTGGAATGAGCAATGGAGATGTATAACAAGTTTTCTTGAAGGAAAAAAGATGACACTGTATACGTTTAGCCCTCTGCCCCCTCTGCACTTCACAGTCTCCTGCACTGGCTGATGTCCATAGTGTTAGATTCTCTCTAAGCTGTTGCGTGATGAGGGAGCTTCTGTCTGAGTCTTCATTCAGTACATCAGATTCTACCATGGCTTCACCAAAAGAGGTTTCAGCCAGTATGCAGGCAAACTCTGGGTTACTCAGGATTTCACAGTAAACTATAGAAAAGCTGACAGCCAGCCCAAGGTCGATTGCGTGAGTAGGTTGCATCTATTTCATGTTCATATCTAATGCCTTCTGGGAAGCTCCTTGGGAATTGTCTATAGTTTGTTTTTGAGCATCACCTTATGGAAGTAGTCTCCATTTTCAGGTGAAAGGTCACTCTCTGGGTCAGCCGCATTGGCCATGGCATTAGTTATCCAACAATCTCAGGGTAGGGGTACAGATGGTTCTCAGTTCAGACTCTGCGTTTCCCCGGTAGTTCTTAATCGGCTGCAATTCTTGTCAGAAGGATTTGTTTTTTGCTCAAAGCTCAATATAACTCTCCAGGTAGACCTGTGTCCCCGAGGATGTCCTTGTACCCCCCTTTCCCAGAGTAGGTTGTGTTCTCATTGGATAGCTCCCGTGGGTTTTCATCTTGGTTTTCAGCCAGAGCTGCGGTTTTGTCAGAATCACCAAAGTTTCAGCTAGGTGTCCACAGGTCTCGCAAGAAAGAAGGTTAAACATATTCCCATCCACTGCACAGCCACAGAAAGAGAATAGTATCTGGGCAGTTGCTCATGCCAGTTGCCAAAGGGGTAACCCTGACAGGGCCAGAACTCTGGCCTTGCTGTTTGCCTGTACCAGTAAGAATTATGTTACCGGGCCCTGCCAAAACCTGCAAAGCTCTCCGTCCAGCCACTAGACAGGAATTAGCCATGATGTATGTTAACTCTGAGGCTTCCGTGGTCCCGATCCCCCACTCCGGGCACTCAAGGGACTCCAAGTGAGACAGGAAGGGTGGCACAGCTGTCAGCTGCTCTGAGCTTGAGTCTTCAGCATTTCCCCTGTACTATTCTCCAAGTAGTTTCTAAGAAGAAAAAATAAGAAGAAATGTCTCCTTTATTCAAGTGTTCCTCCTTCTGTCCCATTATTTCCAGCAATGGCAGAGCCGAAGGTTACCTGGGGAATTGCTCACCCGATAATTTCATAATTTCATCAGTGTCCTCATCCCCAATTCTTTGATGGTGACCTTTGACATTTCCTCAGTCTGATTGATATATTGTGCTTTATAAAATCCGTAGAAGGCAATGGCACCCCACTCCAGTACTCTTGCCTGGAAAATCCCATGGATGGAGGAGCCTGGTGAGCTGCAGTCCATGGGGTCACGAAGAGTCATACACGACTGAGCGACTTCACTTTCATGCACTAGAGAAGGAAATGGCAACCCACTCCAGTGTTCTTGCCTGGAGAATCCCAGGGATGGGGGAGCCTGGTGGGCTGCCGTCTATGGGGTCACACAGAGTCGGACACGACTGAAGCAACTTAGCAGCAGCAGCAGCAGCAGCAGTTTTATAAAATCAGCTTTAAAGCTTATCTTCTAACCAGTATGCAGCCTCTAACCCACCCTAAATAGAATTTCTGGACATGCCAGAAGAGAGCAAGAAGTTTGCGCTCTTTCCTGAAGCCCACCTCATTCTCTGAAGCTGTCATTTCTGTAAACTGGGTAGAATTAAGTGAGAGTGAAGTCGCTCCGTTGTGTCCGACTCTTTGCAACCCCATAGACTGTGGCCTACCAGGTTCCTCCGTCCATGGGATATTCCAGGCAAGAATACTGGAGTGGGGTGCCATTTCCTTCTCCAGGAGACCTTCCTGACCCAGGGGTTGAACCGGGGTCTCCCGCGTCGTAGGCAGATGCTTTACCGTCTGAGCCACCAGGGAAGTCGGATGGAATTAGAGGTGCCTCCATTCTGTCTCCGTAGGTTGCATGTTTCCAGGAACATCAGAACCCGGCCTCTCTGGTAACTGACTTCTAGTGATGCTGTTTGTGGATAACGTTCTTCAGAGATTGTGTGTGAGGTTAGGGCCTTTCGTAGCCACAGTGTAGTAGGGGGTCCTTCTCTAATTAGCTCCCTTCAGTTACTTTAAGTGGTAATAGGAATGGGAGGGACACTTTTTAAAGTATGCTTTTACCGTAACCTCTTTTGCTCTTTAATTTTACAAATGAAGAAACTGAAGGCTGGAGGGGTAAAGTGACCGGGTTACATTCACACAGCCGGACAGCAAAGAGCAGAAGACTACGCCTGGGTCTCCCGACCCACAGACTAATGCCTATTTTCCCTGTTTCAGTGAAAAAAGCCAGTTTTTTAAAACACTGTCTTCTCATTTACAAATACTTGCTCTTTCCACTCCATTATGAATTCAGTTAGTGGCCTCCCCTCAGAAGTGAATTACTATTTAAATCCAGCTTTCTGTGGGAAAATGCATTTCTAAGTCTAAATACTCAGTATTCTTATTGTCTCAGTCTATTCGGGCAGTTAAAATACCATAGGTGAGATGGCTTAAATAACAGACATTTATTTGTCACAGTTGTAGAGATGGGGAAGTTCAAGTTCAAGGTGCTCGTGGATTCGGTGTATGGATAGGCCCTCCTTTCTGGTTTTCAGCTGGTTGCCTGCTTGCTGTGCCCTCATTTGCAGGGGCTAGCAGCCTGCTCTCTGGCCTCTTCTCATAAGGACACTCATTCAGTCGTGAGAACCCCATCTTGTGACCTCAGCTAACCTAATGACTTCCTGGGGGCCCATGTCCAGCTCCATCACTCTGAGCATCAGGGCTTCAACATACGGATTTTGTGCACACACTCACTGGTGCGTTTCCCAGCTTGGGAGAGGGATACCAACCTGCATGCCCTACTTCGGGAACTTAGGAAAAATACGTTACCTAAAAATTCCATTTTCAGGAGGACCCCAAGGTGTACAAAAATAAAGTTTGGAGATTTAACTATGGTATAAATGGATGTGACTATGGTACTGTAATAGGGAAGAACATTTTGTATTCTATTACAAGTTAATCACTAGAGGGATGTTGCCTATAAGCTTAAGTTATACATAATGGCCAATCTCTGGGAACTCTGCCTCCCAGGTAATGAGCATTAAGCTAAAATACCTTTGTTTAACTCACAGGAAACATCTTGACCAGGCCCACTCGTGAATGACTATAGGGAGGGAGAAATTAACACATCCCCTCTGGAGGCTGATGGGAACCAGGAAGTGTTTGACTTTACTTCCGCCCCTTTTAGTATAAAAGGAGTCTGAATTCTAACTCAGGCAAGATGGTTCTTTGGGGCACGAGCCCACCATCTCCTCGGTTAGCTGGGCTTTTGGAATAAAGTCGGTATTCCTTGCCCCAAGAACTCATATCTCAATTATTGGCCTGTCATGCAGTGAGCAGTGTAGACTTAGACTCGGTGATAACAGTGCCCCACCTGCTCCATGAGGAGCCTTGCGCTGGAACCTCTGTCCTGTCCTCAGTGTTTTGCCTCATTCTCATCCCATGTCCATTCTTCTACTGAGATTCCAGGCCAAGAAAGAGAATGCCTGGTTTGAATTTTGGCTTTCTCGTCTACTAGCAATGGTGGCCTTGAGAATCCAATAACTGGAAAACATTTTTTTAAAAGGAGAAAAAAACCCCAAGGGAATTGTCCAGAGACTACATGCCTAAATGAGGGACCAGTTAAGAGAAGCTTCAATAAATGGTCACCTAACCACTGATGGGATACAAATATATAGGAAGCTACAAGCTGTCATTTGGCCGTGGAGTACAAATTTGACGTTGAAGTACAAAATGTAGCAGGTCAAAGGCTAACAGAGTTTTGCCAAGAGAACACACTGGTCATAGCAAACACTGTCTTCCAGCAACACAAGAGAAGACTCTACACATGACATCACCAGATGATCAACACCAAAATCAGATTGATTATAATCTTTGCACCCAAAGAAGGAAAAGCTCTATACAGTCAGCGAAAACAAGACCAGGAGCTGACTGTGACTCAGATCATGAACTCGTAATTGCCAAATTCAGACGTAAATTGAAGAAAGTAGGGAAAACCACTAGACCATTCAGGTATGACCTAAATCAAATCACTTACGATTATACAGTGGAAGTGACAAATAAATTCAAGGGATTAGATTTGATAGACAGAGTGCCTGAAGAACTATGGATGGAGGTTCATGACATTGTACAGGAGATAGTGATCAAGAGCATCCCCAAGAGAAAGAAATGCAAAAAAGTAAAATGGCTGTCTGGGGAGGCCTTACAAATAGCTGAGAAAAGAAAAGAGGTGAAAGGCAAAGGAGAAAAGGAAAGATATAAGCATCTGAATGCAGAGTTCCAAAGAACAGCAAGGAGAGATAAGAAAGACTTCCTCAGTGATCAATGCAAAGAAATAGAGGAAAACAATAGAATGGGAAAGACTAGAGATCTCTTCAAGAAATAGAGAGATACTAAGGGAACATTTCATGCAAAGATGGGCTTGATAAAGGACAGAAATGGTATGGACCTAACAGAAGCAGAAGATATTAAGTAGAGTTGGTGAGAAGAGCTATACAAAAAAGATCTCCAGGACCCAGATAATCGCGATGGCGTGATCAGTCACCTAGAGCCAGACATCCTGGAATGTGAAGTCAAGTGGGCCTTAGAAAGCATCACTATGGACAAAGCTAGTGGAGGTGATAGAATTCCAGTGAAGCTATTTCAAATCCTAAAAGATGATGCTCTGAAAGTGCTGCATTCAATGTGCCAGCAAATTTGGAAAACTCAGCAGTGGCCACAGAACTGAAAAAGGTCAGTTTTCATTTCAATCTCAAAGAAAATCAATGCCAAAGAATGTTCAAACTACCACACAATTGCACTCATCTCACAAACTAGCAAAGTAATGCTCAAAATTCTCCAAGCCAGGCTTCAACAGTACATAAGCTGTGAACTTCCAGATGATCCAGCTGGAGCTAGAAAAGGCAGAGGAACCGGAGACCAAATTGCCAACATCTGTTGGATCATTGAAAAACCAAGAGAGTTCCAGAAAAACATCTGCTGCTGCTGCTGCTGCTGCTAAGTCGTGTCAATCATGTCTGACTCTGTGCCACCCCATAGGCAGCAGCCCAACAGGCTCCTCTGTCTCTGAGATTCTCCAGGCAAGAATACTGGAGTGGGTTGCCATTGCCTTCTCTGAGAAAAACATCTACTTCTGCTTTATTGACTATGCCAAAGCATTTGACTCTGTGGATCACAACAAACTGTGGAAAATTCTGAAAGAGATGGGCATACTAGACCACCTGACCTGCCTCCTAAGAAATCTGTATGCAGATCAAGAAGCAACAGTTAGAACTGGACATGGAACAACAGACTGGTTCCAAATCGGGCAAGGAGTACGTCAAGGCTGTATATTGCCACCCTGCTTATTTAACTTATATGCAGAGTACGTCATGAGAAATGCTGGGCTGGAACAAGCAAAAGCTGGAATCAAGATTGCCGGGAGAAATAGCAATAACCTCAGATATGCAGATGACACCACCCTTATGGCAGAAAGCAAAGAAGAACTAAAGAGCCTCTGGATGAAAGTGAAAGAGGAGAGTGAAAAAGTTGGCTTAAAACTCAACATTGAGAAAACTAAGATCGTGGCATCCAGTCCCATCACCTCATGGCAAATAAATAGGGAAACAGTGGAAACAGAGACAGACTTTATTTTTGGGGCTCCAAAATCAGTGCAGATGGTGACTGCACTCATGAAATTAAAAGATGCTTGCTCCTTGGAAGAAAAGCTATGACCAACCTAGACAGCATATTAAAAAGTAGAGATATTACTTTGCTGACAAAGGTCCATCTAGTCAAAGCTATGGTTTTACCAGTAGTCGGGTATGGGTGTGAGAGTTGGACTATAAAGAAAGCTGAGTGTCAAAGAACTGATGCTTTTGAACTGTGGTGTTGGAGAAGACCCTTGAGTGTACCTTGGACATCAAAGAGATCCAACCAGTCCATCCTAAAGGAAATCACTCCTAAATATTAATTGGAAGGACTGATGCTGAAGCTGAAACTCCAATATTTTGGCTACCTGATGTGAAGAACTGACTCATTTGAAAAGACCCTGATGCTGGGAAAGATTGAAGGCAGAAGGAGAAGGGGACAACAGAGGATGAGATGGCTGGATGGCATCACCAACTCAATGGACATTCAGTAGTGTCCACCTCTTTGCGACCCCATGAATCGCAGCACGCCAGGCCTCCCTGTCCATCACCATCTCCCGGAGTTCACTCAGACTCACGTCCATCGAGTCAGTGATGCCATCCAGCCATCTCATCCTCTGTCGTCCCCTTCTCCTCCTGCCCTCAATCCCTCTCAACATCAGAGTCTTTTCCAATGAGTCAGCTCTTTGCATGAGGTGGCCAAAGTACTGGAGCTTCAGCTTTAGCATCATTCCGTCCAAAGAAATCCCAGGGCTGATCTCCTTCAGAATGGACTGGTTGGATCTCCTTGCAGTCCAAGGGACTCTCAAGAGTCTTCTCCAACACCACAGTTCAAAAGCATCAATTCTTCGGCGCTCAGCCTTCTTCACAGTCCAACTCTCACATCCATACATGACTACTGGAAAAACCATAGCCTTGACTAGATGGAACTTTGGTGGCAAAGTAATGTCTCTGCTTTTGAACATACTATCTAGTTTGGTCATAACTTTTCTTCCAAGGAGCAAGCGTCTTTTAATTTCATGGCTGAAATCACCATCTGCAGTGATTTTGGAGCCCCAAAAAATAAAGTTTGACACTGTTTCCACTGTTTCCCCATCTATTTCCCATGAAGTGATGGGACCAGATGCCATGATCTTCATTTTCTGAATGTTGAGCTTTAAGCCAACTTTTTTGCTCTCCTCTTTCACTTTCAGCAAGAGGCTTTTTAGCTCACTTTCTGCCATAAGGGTGGTGTCATCTGCATATCTGAGGTTATTGATATTTCTCCCCACAATCTTGATTCCAGCTTGTGCTTCTTCCAGTCCAGTGTTTCTCATGATGTACTCTGCATAGAACTTAAATAAGCAGAGTGACAATATACAGCCTTGACGTACTCCTTTTCCTATTTGGAACCAGTCTGTTGTTCCATGTCCAGTTCGAACTGTTGCTTCCTGACCTGTATAAAGATTTCTCAAGAGGCAGGTCAGGTGGTCTGGTATTCCCATCTCTTTCAGAATTTTCCAGTTTATTGTGATCCACACAGTCAAAGGCTTTGGCATAGTCAATAAAGCAGAAATTGATGTTTTTCTGGAACTCTCTTGCTTTTTCTATGATCCAGCAGATGTTGGCAATTTCATCTCTGGTTCCTCTACCTTTTCTAAAACCAGTTTGAACATCTGGAAGTTCATGGTTCACGTATTGCTGAAGCCTGGCTTGGAGATTTTTGAGCATTACTTTACTAGCATGTGAGATGAGTGCAATTGTGTGGTAGTTTGAGCATTCTTTGGCATTGCATTTCTTTGGGATTGGAATGAAAACTGACCTTTTCCAGTCCTGTTGCCACTGCTGAGTTTTCCAAATTTGCTGGCATATTGATTGCAGCACTATCACAGCATCATCTTTCAGGATTTGAAACAGCTCAACTGGAATTCCATCACCTCCACTAGCTTTGTTCATAGTGATGCTTTCTGAGGCCCATTTGACTTCACATTCAAAGATGCCTAGCTCTAGATTAGTGATCACATCATCATGATTATCTGGGTCGTGAAGATCTTTTTTGTACAGTTCTTCCATGTTTTCTTACCACCTCTTCTTAATATCTTCTGCTTCTGTTAGGTCCATACCATTTCTGTCCTTTATCAAGCCCATCTTTGCATGAAATGTTCCCTTGTATCTCTAATTTTCTTGAAGAGATCCCTAGTCTTTCCCATTCTGTTGTTTTCCTCTATTTCTTTGCATTGATCGCTGAAGAAGGCTTTCTTATCTCTCCTTGCTGTTCTTTGGAACTCTGCATTCAGATGCTTATATCTTTCCTTTTCTCCTTTGCTTTTCACCTCTCTTCTTTTCACAGCTATTTGTAAGGCCTCCCCAGACAGCCATTTTGCTTTTTTGCATTTCTTTTCCATGAGGATGGTCTTGATCCCTGTCTCCTGTACAATGTCATGAACCTCAGTCCATAGTTCATCAGGCCCTCTATCTATCAGATCTAGGCCCTTAAATCTATTTCTCACTTCCACTGTATAATCATAAGGCATTTGATTTAGGTCATACCTGATTGGTCTAGCGGTTTTCCCTACTTTCTTCAATTTGAGTCTGAATTTGGTAATAAGGAGTTCATGATCTGAGCCACAGTCAGCTCCTGGTTGTTGACTGTATAGAGCTTGTCCATCTTTGGCTGCAAAGAATATAATCAGATTTCGGTGTTGACCATCTGGTGATGTCCATGTGTAGAGTCTTCTCTTGTGTTGTTGGAAGAGGGTGTTTGCTATGACCAGTGCATTTTCTTGGCAAAACTCTATTAGTCTTTGCCCTGCTTCATTCCACATTCCAAGGCCAAGTTTGCCTGTTACTCCAGGTGTTTCTTGACTTCCTACTTTTGCATTCCAGTCCCCTATAATGAAAAGGACATCTGTTTTGGGTGTTAGTTCTAAAAGGTCTTGTAGGTCTTCATAAAACCTTTCAACTTCCGTTTCTTCAGCGTTACTGGTTGGGGCATAGACTTGGATAACTGTGATATTGAATGGTTTGCCTTGGAGACAAACAGAGATCATTCTGTCGTTTTTGAGATTGCATCCAAGTACTGCATTTCACACTCTTTTGTTGACCATGATGGCTACTCCATTTCTTCTGAGGGATTCCTGCCCACAGTAGTAGATGGAATGGTCATCTGAGTTAAATTCACCCATTCCAGTCCATTTTAGTTCGCTGATTCCTAGAATGTTGACGTTCACCCTTGCCATCTCTTGTTTGACCACTTCCAATTTGCCTTGATTCATGGACCTGACATTCCAGGTTCCTATGCAATATTGCTCTTTACAGCATCGGATCTTGCTTCTATCACCAGTCACATCCACAACTGGGTATCGTTTTTGCTTTGGCTCCATCCCTTCATTCTTTCTGGAGTTATTTCAGTATACCTTTGTGATATAATGTATACACCAATATTTCCCCATATATATATACATAACATATATACGTTACATATTATAGTGTTTATATATACTATATATATTACATATTACAATGTTTATATATATTATATAGAATATATATTACATATTACAATGTTTATATGTATATTATATATAATATATATCAATGTTTTGTGCCTTAATTGCCTAGCATAATGTGATTAGGTAGGTGAATCAGTATTGACCAAGAGCATAAAAAACAGATAGTAAAACTCTTTTTTTTTTGCACAAACATGGCAAAAAACCCCACCTATTTAAGAAATCCTAGGGATCTTTAGTTTAAGGGAGACCCTGGCCCAATTTCATCAAAGATATAAGGTCGCATTCACCAGCCACTTGTTAGTCTCCTTTCTTGCTTTGTGGTGCCCAGGGCTGTACTATGTATAAACAACCCTAGAACCAAGCAGATGTTTAAAACCCAGGAGACACCATTCAAGCACACCAGGTAAGATATTATTTGGATGTGCAGCCAAAAGTGAGTTTGCTTTCCCCACAAATTGATTCTACAGAGTGTTTTCTGCTTCCCAAAGAGACCTCAAAAATCAAATTATTTTTTTCTTTAAGTAGCACTCATGCTCGACCCCTAGGATCCTGATAAGAAGTAATTTTATACTCCAGAAATGAAAACACTCATCTTTTAATGTTGTTTGGGAAATAAAGACCCACGGGATTCAAATGTTTTTCCCAACATTAAAATAAACTGGATGTTAGTGAAAAGAATGAGTTTGAAACTGGAAGTAGTTGAAGCCTGACTAGTCCCAGACAATGAGACAGAAGCGCTCACCTTTTTGTCTGAGTGAGAAAAGAGTCACAGATGTGCTGTTCATTTGTGCACAAAGGAAGGAAAAAGGACATTCTAAAACTCTTCTTCTGGCTTGACAAAGAAACCTCATAAATATCTCATGGCCTTTTAAAAAGTAGAGATATCAGTTTTAAAATAATTACTAGGGAAGCAAATTATTAAGGTAACCAATTAGAAATGTAGGCTGTTGGAGGTTGCCCGGAAACTTTTCAGAGGACACAAAAGCAATCTGTCCACAAGTCTGTCTGTGTTTAAAAGAGTCCTTTGAAAAAGAATGCATTTGAATCAGTCCTAATGAGGTGGATGAAACTGGAGCCGATTATACAGAGTGAAGTAAGCCAGAAAGAAAAACACCAATACAGTATACTAACACATATATATGGAATTTAGAAAGATGGTAACGATGACCCTGTATGCGAGACAGCAAAAGAGACACAGATGTGTAGAACAGACTTTTGGACTCTGTGGGAGAGGGCGAGGGTGGGATGATTTGAGAAAAGAGCACTGAAACATGTGTACTGTCATATGTGAAACAGATCGCCCGTCCAGGTCTGTCGCATGAGGCAGGGTGCTCAGGACCAGTGCACTGGGATGACCCACAGGGATGGGATGGGGGTGGGTGGGAGGGGGGTTCGGGATGGGGAGCACGTGTACACCCATGGCTGATTCATGTCAGTGTATGGCAAAAACCACTACAGTATTGTGAAGCAATTAGCCTCCAATTAAAGTAAATAAATTTTAAAAAGATTCCTTTGTATAAATATCTTGCAGAGACAGTTTTATAGTAACAGAAAACAGCGCAAGATTATATGTTTCAGCACAAACTGAAAGGAAAGTAAGGCTGGCACTTTTGTGAACATCCTAGACTCAAGCCTTTATCAGAAATACCTTGGGAATTCTCTGGTGGTCCAGGAGTTAGAATGCCATATTTGCATTGCTGAGGACATGGGTTCAATCCCAGTTCGGGAAAACTAAGGTCCTGCATGCCCTTGTGGTGTGGCAGAGACCAAGCCAACACAAACAAAACCCTAACCCTGACCTTCATGTTACTGAAGTGCTTATCAATAACATGTGCCTAATTCTTTATAAGAGAAGAAAGAACTCTTTCTCTCTTTTTCTGAAAAATTTCAGTGGCAGTTTGAGAAGAAAAGGCAAAGCTAAAACATACTTTCAAAAGGTTTGGTTGTTAGAATCTTTGGTGGCAATTGATAGAGACCCAGCTGAAACAGACAAAGGAGGAACGGAATTTGTTATGAGGAATGAGACTGTCTCACAGAACCTAAGGGCGACAACGTGGCAGGACCTTGACAGTTGACCCAACCAGGTTCCCAAGCAGCAGGGGGAAATCAGAAGAGGCTCTCCATCCTGGGTCTCCACTTCCCCTTCAAGTCTCCAATTTTATCTGTTCTCCAAACCACGGGGCAGAAAATATTCACCATCTACCACTCCCTCTCTAGAATTTAAGACAGTTGAAATCTTTGATCAACACAAATCTGTTAAGTTATTGCTTTTGTGTGGTTCTCAGTAGACAGTAATCAAAAAAATAGACCAATCCGTTCCCCTTCTAGAACTAGATTCTCATGAGACAGATAGTCAATAAACAAGTAAATATAGAAAATTGTGTCAGGTGGTTGCAAGCAATGTAACAAAAATAAAAGCAGTATAGAGGGAGAGAGTTATAGAGGTGCTAGTTTAAATAGAATTAATGGTCAAGGAAGCCTCTTTGAAAGGTGATATTTGGCAAAAATCTAAAAGAAAAAGAGAGAGAGAGTAAGCCATGGTAATACTTGGGAGATAATAGGTTTTGATGCTCTGAGTTTTGGTAGATTTGGGAGATAATGGGTTTTGATGCTCTGAGTTTTGGTAGATTCCCAGTCTCCAAGAAGTTTCTTTTATAATTATTATTAATTTTTATACGACATTGTTGCTTTACAATGTTCTGTTAGTTGCACAGCAAAGTGATCAGTTATACATAGACATGTGTATATATACAGGCTTCCCTAGTAGCTCAGATTGTAAAGAATCTGCCTGCAATGTGGGAAACCTGGGTTGGATCCCCAGGTTGGGAAGATCCCCTGGAGGAGGGCATGGCAACCCACTCCAGCATTCTTGCCTGGAGAATGCCTGGCAGGCTGCAGTCCGTGGGCTCACAGAGAGCTGGGCATGACGGAGAGACTCAGTGCAGCACGCGTGCACACACATATGTCTCCGTGTATGCACCACGGAGCGTTGAGGAGAGCCCCCTGTGCTGCACAGTAGTTTCCCACTAGTTACCCAGCAGTGTGTTTGTGTCAGCTCCAATCTCCCAATTAATCTAGCCCACCTTCCCCTCTTGGTAAGCCTGAGTTTGTCTCCCACATCTGTGACTCTATTTCTGCTTTGCAAAAAGTTCACATCTACGATTTTTCTAGATTCCGCATATAAGCAATATTATACAACAGCTGTTTTTCTCTCCTGACTTACGTCACTCTGTGTAACAGTCTCTAGGTCCACCCCTGTCTCTGCAAAGGTCATATTTCATTCCTTTTAATGGCTAAGTAATATGCCATTGCCGTGTTCACTACTCATTCCTCTGTAGACGGATACTTATGTTGCTTCCATGTCTCTGGGGTCGCACAGAGTCGGACACGACTGAAGCGACTTGGCTGCAGCAGCAGCAGCATGTCCTGGCTATTGTAAATGATGCTGCGATGAACATCGGGGTGCATGTATCCTTTTGAATTATGATTTTCTCCAGATATATGCCCAAGAATGGGATTGCAGGATCATATGGTAGCTCTACTTTTGATTTTTTAAGGTGTTTCCATGCTGTCCTCCATAGTGGCTGTACCAGTGTACATTCCCACCAACAGTGCAGGAGGGTTCCCTTTCTCCCACACCCTCTCCAGCATTTTGTTTGTAGGACAACAAACTTCTTAAAGTGATCACGTGAATCTGTCTGCTGGACGATGGTAGTCCAGCCAGTGGATGCAGTGGTTCCGGCGCCCTCCAGCAGGCCCTAGCTCTGCCCCATGATGACTCTCTTGCTCATCTCTGGCCGCAGAGCGCCAGCACCGATGCCAAGTGCCTCAGTTCTTCACACGACTCCCGGGGGAGCGTCTCAGCTCTTTCAGCCAACCTCGGATGCAATCCTAAGAGGAGCTGAGGCAAGGGGATGTCTAAGTGCATGCAGGGAACTTTCTTCTCATCCCCACACCTCCGTCAGCTCCCAGACAAACCCTAAAGATAAATATACAATCTAAGTCATAGTACACTTGTATACAAGCAACTTCAAAATAAGTCCCCAAAGTGAATTCGCCTCTTCCAGCCCTCCCCATGTCAGCACACATACACACACAGGAGAGAGCGCTGCTCACAGGGCACCCGGCTGAAAGTTCTTCCAGCCCTCCCCATGTCAGCACACATACACACACAGGAGAGAGCGCTGCTCAGAGGGCACCTGGCTGAAAGTTCTTCCAGCCCTCCCCATGTCAGCACACATACACACACACAGGAGAGAGCGCTGCTCAGAGGGCACCCAGCTGAAAGTTCTTCCAGCCCTCTCCATGTCAGCACACATACACACACACAAGAGAGCGCTGCTCACAGGGCACCCAGCTGAAAGTTCTTCCAGCCCTCCCCATGTCAGCACACATACACACACACAAGAGAGCGCTGCTCACAGGGCACCCAGCTGAAAGTTCTTCCAGCCCTCCCCATGTCAGCACACATACACACACAGGAGAGAGCGCTGCTCAGAGGGCACCCGGCTGAAAGTTCTTCCAGCCCTCCCCATGTCAGCACACATACACACACAGGAGAGAGCGCTGCTCAGAGGGCACCCAGCTGAAAGTTCTTCCAGCCCTCCCCATGTCAGCACACATACACACACAGGAGAGAGCGCTGCTCACAGGGCACCCGGCTGAAAGTTCTTCCAGCCCTCCCCATGTCAGCACACATACACACACAGGAGAGAGCGCTGCTCAGAGGGCACCCGGCTGAAAGTTCTTCCAGCCCTCCCCATGTCAGCACACATACACACACAGGAGAGAACGCTGCTCAGAGGGCACCCAGCTGAAAGTTCTTCCAGCCCTCCCCATGTCAGCACACATACACACACAGGAGAGAGCGCTGCTCAGAGGGCACCCAGCTGAAAGTTCTTCCAGCCCTCCCCATGTCAGCACACATACACACACAGAGGAGAACGCTGCTCAGAGGGCACCCAGCTGAAAGTTCTTCCAGCCCTCTCCATGTCAGCACACATACACACACACAAGAGAGCGCTGCTCACAGGGCACCCAGCTGAAAGTTCTGGCACCAACACTGGCTGCGCTCATTGGCTCCAGCGCATTTAGCTCTCACTAGCTAGAGTGCCCTCCTGAGTTTACGGCCCCGTGCTGTTGCAAGCGGGGTTCCCCAGGAACTGACTCAAACTGAGGACATGTGTATGACATTCATTAAGGAGTGCCTGTGGATTAACACCTCTGGAAGGGAAGAGAAGGGGAAGGAAGGAAGCTGGAGTGGATGGAGAGAGAAGTCAAATTGTGATTCAGCCTCAATGACAGCCTTGGTCAATGCCCCAGGGAGCTCGGGAGTTAGGATGACTCTCCGCAGCTGTCCCGTGTGTGCTCAGGCTAAGTCGCTTCCGTCGTGCCTGACTCTGTGTTGGCCTACAGACTACAGCCCACCAGGGTGCTCTGTCCATGGGATTCTCCAGGCAAGACTCCTGGAGTGGGTCGTCATGGAGTGGGTTGCCATGCCCCCTCCAGGGGACCTTCTGCCCCAGGGATCACACCCGCATCTCTTCCGTCTCCTGCACTGGCAGGCTGCTCTGTCCATGGGATTCTCCAGGCAAGACTCCTGGAGTGAGTCGTCATGGAGTGGGTTGCCATGCCCCCTCCAGGGGACCTTCTGCCCCAGGGATCACACCCGCATCTCTTCCGTCTCCTGCACTGGCGGGCGGGCTCTTCAGCACCAGCGCCACCTGGGAAGCCGCAGCTGTCCAAGTCAGCTGGATCAAAATGGCAGGACTTTTGTGTTCTCGCATCAGAGGTTTTGAGGAAGCCCAGGCCACATAGAGAGGCTATGCATGTGTTCCAGTCAAAAGCCCCGCTAAGGTCCCTGCCAACAGCCCACATCCTCCCGCACACACGTGGATGAGGAAGCCTCAGAATGACTCCAGCCACAGCCGTCTGACTTCAACCCCCCCGAGAGACTAGGCTCAACTGAGTCCCGTCAGCCCCAACACTGTAAGAGATAATAAAGTGCAGACCACTGCTCCATGCTATGCAGTTGAGGCAGTGTGTTACACAGCTGCAGATAGCCAAAACATTGAAGAACCCTCCCCGAGGGGCTGAAGCAGGTCTATCTCACCCTCTTCTAGTCAGAAGCACTTAATATTCTTGTCTTTGGATCTAACCATCATATCAAAGTTCCTATCACAATTTCTTTCAGGAGATTTTTTACATCCTTCAAAATAAGATCTTAGGATCTGCCTTTCATTTCCCTGAGGTAGACAAGCTGATAATTTTCCTATAATGGGTGGCATGTGGATGGTGAGTCTAAGGACACCAAAGTAACACTTTATTTTCTGTGGAGATCACTTGCACTACACCCCAAACCAAGTAGCTGTACCAGGGGGACATTGTAATTCACTATTGTGACTTTTACCTGCTCACATTTACTAGTCCATTCTGAGACTTTACTACAGTAAGTAAAAAAATAAATCACTTTAGAGGAAAAAAGTCAATAGTGAAAGAAAAAATTTTAAGTTGACAGAAACCATTGGAGGATTTAAAAAGGAGAATAACAAGTTCTCAGATTTACATATTTAAAACAATGCTGTTTCTGTTGTGTGGAGGATAGAAGAAGGAAGATGAATTAGGAGGCTATGGCAGTCATCCCCAGGAAAGATGATACATGAGAATCAAGAGGATTTGATGCCAGAGGCTTCTGTGGTGGCTCAGACCGTAAAGAACCTGCCTGCAATGCAGGAGACCTGGGTTTGATCCCTGGGTTGGGAAGATTCCCCTGGAGAAGGGAATGGCAACCCACTCCAGCATTCTTGCCTGGAGAATCCCATGGACAGAGGAGCCTGTGGAGCTACGGTCCACGGGGTCTCAAAGAGTCAGACACGACTGAGCGACTAACACTTAGATGTGGAAGGTTACAAGAGTGAAATTATCAAGGATAATTTCTAGGTTTCTGGGATGAGCAGCCGGAAGAGAAGGCTGAAAGAAAAGCAGAATTAGAAGAGCGGGAAAGATCAAAAAGTTCAGGGTTTTTAATGGTAATTGATTAATTAATTTATCGGCAGTGCTGAGTCTTGGTTGCGGCATGCGCAGTCTTTACTGGCAGCGTGTGGACTCAGCTGCGGCACGTGGGGTTCTAGTTCCCTGACCATGGGTGGAATCCCAGCCCCCTGCATTGGGAGCATGGAGTCTCAGCCACCAGCCCACCAGGGACCAGAAAGAAGTCTCCCAAAAGTTCAGTTTGCGGCTGCTGCTGCTAAGTCACTTCAGTCATGTCCGACTGTGTGTGACCTCATAGACAGCAGCCCACCAGGCTCCGCCGTCCCTGGGATTTTCTAGGCAAGAACAGTGGAGTGGGTTGCCATTTCCTTCTCCAATGCATGAAAGTGAAAAGTGAAAGTGAAGTCACTCAGTCGTGTCCAACTCAGCGACCCCATGGACTGTAGCCCACCAGGCTCCTCCATCGCTGGGATTTTCCAGGCAAGAGTACTGGAGTGGGGTGCCATTGCCTTCTCCAAAAAGTTCAGTTTCAGTTCAGTCGCTCAGTCGTGTCTGACTCTTTGCGACCCCCTGAATAGCAGCTTCAGTTTAGCCATGTTCAAATTCACATACTTCCATGAATGAAAATGTCAGGAACAATCAGTTGGATAATACCCTTTGGAACCCCAGAGAGAGGTGTGGACTGGAAGGGGAAACGTAAGGGAACAATCCAAATTGCAAATGTGCTCCTGCATGTGTTGTTGCTTAATCAAATGTGCTCGTTATTTCCTTTAGCATCTTCAAAACATATTGTTCGGCCTCGCAGAAATGCACATATGCCTTATTTGCAAAGTGGCTGCAAAATGTCTGCCATCTGGTGGACAGTCACGGAGAGAGTTATAAATGTACCTCAACCGAAGGAATAGAAACGTTTTTACTGACAAGTAGCACAGATCTTTTTAATGTCATTGTCTTACTAATAAACATTCACATCTTTATCTATATTTCTCATTATGGAAAATTGGCCATATTTAAACCTAAATCACATCAAAGTGTGAAGCACTGAAAAGATTTATAAAAGGAATCTTTAGTTTCATAAAGTATTAAAACCAACATTAAGAATAATTCCCCAAATTGGATATTCTAGGAACTACACCAGAAAAGATGTAGTCTTTGGGCTCTTTGACAGAAAGTAAATTAATATTCGGGGCTTTCCTGATGGCTCAGATGGTAAAGAATGTGCGTGCAATGCAAGAGACCCAGGTTTAATCCCTGGGGCCTGAAGACCCCCTGGAGGAGGGAATGGCAACCCACTCCAGTGTTCTTGTCTGGGATTCCCATGGACAGAGGAGCCTGGCGGGCTACAGTCCATGGGGTTGCAAAGAGTCAGACATGAATATTTATTTTTTCCCTCAGGTGACAGCCGTTGGTTTCTGGAGCTGGCTTATCCAGGCCCTTGAGAACTGACTGGGCACATCTCTCCCCAACTGTATGTTCTGTGATTTCAGACTGGTAGCTTGAAATTGGGCTTGGTGGGAGTATTTATATTAAGAAGTCAACAAAGAGTTCAAATCAGAATTTCTTTGTTTTTGCTTTCAGAAAGCCACATCATGCATAGATCACTTTTCTTTCTTGAGTCCACCAATTTTTAACAAAAGCAATCCATGGAACATTTGTTTTAAAATTTTTTATTTTATTTAAACACACATTTCTAAATTTGGGTGTCCATGGAATCTTTTAGGAAATAATATTGGAATTGTATACTTTTAGTTGGAGGAGACCGGAGTGAATTTTTTAGGTTATTTATGACTAAAATGACATAAAAAAAATTGTATCTCAAATTGTTGCTGTCTCATTACCAATACTGGCAGTTGGATTTCTTGATGTGATGATTGTCAGCTAATCGGTGCAATTAATCATTCAGTTCAGTTCAGTTCAGTCGCTCAGTCGTGTCCGACTCTTTGCAACCCCATGAATTGCAGCATGCCCGGCCTCCCTGTCCATCACCAACTCCCGGAGTTCACTCAGACTTGTGTCCATCGAGTCAGTGATGCCATCCAGCCATCTCATCCTCTGTCGTCCCCTTCTTCTCCTGCCCCCAATCCCTCCCAGCATCAGAGTCTTTTCCAATGAGTCAACTCTTCACATGAGGTGGCCAAAGTACTGGAGTTTCAGCTTTAGCATCATTCCTTCCAAAGAACACCCAGGGCTGATCTCCTTCAGAATGGACTGGTTGGATCTCCTTGCAGTCCAAGGGACTCTCAAGAGTCTTCTCCAACACCACAGTTCAAAAGCATTAATTCTTCGGCGCTCAGCTTTCTTCACAGTCCAACTCTCACATCCATACATGACCACTGGAAAAACCATAGCCTTGACTAGCCGGACCTTAGTCGGCAAAGTAATGTCTCTGCTTTTGAATATGCTATCTAGGTTGGTCATAACTTTTCTTCCAATCTTTTAATTTCATGGCTGCAATCATTATATAGCTCCAAAATTGGGAGCAGAAATTTAAAAGTTCAAAGTACACATCAGTGGAGGAACATGTGCTTTGTGACTGTCCTGGTCTATTTCTAGAGGGGTGGACTTGAGAGGGATAGTTCAGTTCAGTAGTTCAGTCATGTCTGGCTCTTTGCAACCCCATGGACTGCAGCACGCCAGGCCTCCCTGTCCATTACCAACTCCTGGAGTTTATTCAAACCCATGTTCATTGAGTCGGTGAGGCCATCCAACCATCTCATCCTCTGTCGTCCCCTTCTTCTCCTGCCTTCAATCTTTCCCAGCATCAGGGTCTTTTCCAATGAGTCAGTTCTTCCCATCAGGTGACCAAAGTAATGGAGTTTCAGCTTCAGCATCAGTCCTTTCAATGAATATTTAGGGCTGATTTCCTTTAGGATGGACTGGTTGGATCTCCTTGCAGTCCAAGGGACTCTCAAGAGTCTTCTCCAACACCACAGTTCAAAAGCATCAGTTCTTCAGCGCTCAGCTTTCTTCACAGTCCAACTCTCACATCCATACATGACCACTGGAAAAACCATAGCTTTGACTAGATGGACCTTTGTTGGCTAAGTAATGTCTCTGCTTTTTAATATGCTGTCAAGGTCGGTCATAACTTGTCTTACGAGGAATGAGCGTCTTTTAATTTCATGGCTGCAGCTACCATCTGCAGTGAGTTTGGAGCCCCCCAAAATAGCCTGTCACTGTTTCCACTGTTTCCCCATTTATTTGCCATGAAGTGATGGGACCAGATGCCATGATCTTAGTTTTCTGAATGTCTTTTGTATTTGTCTGATGACTCAGAAACAGTCCCTCTGATGTTTCCTGAGGGCAGGGTGATCAGCTTACCTTTGTCTCTACACTGCCTTAAAGAAGCTTAAACTATAAGGGGGCTCATTTTTAAAAATAAAACTCTTCTTAACACATAAAGACAAGTCCTAGACAGAGAGCTATTGGATCAGGTACTTTATGTTCAGTTCTTCACCATGCCATATTCTAAAATAGAATTTTCAGATCTTATGGGTTCTATAAACTCTCAGATAAAAGAGAAGGCAGCTCTCTGCTTTCTGAAACAGAAATGATGAGGCCTGTTTCATGTCAGCAGAGGTTCGATATGGCAGAGAAATTGCACTCAGTGGGAAAAGTCACAGGCTCCTCCATTACTGTTCAATGGTAAGTGTCTGTACTTTGTAATTGGTGCAGGTGGATTGAGATGGTGATTTGATCTCCAATTCAAAGGGCAAAGGAGACAGCAGTATTGGATATTAAGGGTGACAACTGGGAAAGTTTTACTAATGTAATATAGTCATAGCCAGGTAGATTTACCTTTAACTTCCTTGTGGACATCGATCTTTGTATCCCCAACACCCAGCCAAAAAACCTCAAGAGTTAGCTGTTTATTTTTTACAAAGTTATAAAGGTAAAAATAAATGCAATCATGTTTTTAATGCCTGCAAGTTCCATGAGGTTAGAGGTCATATCTGTCTTGTAAATACTGTATCCTCAGTGTCTGGCATATGGTAGGGAATTCATAAATGTTTATTGAATGGACATTTCTAATATTGATATTAGGAATGATATTAAATACTGGATCTATTTAAATTTGTGTTTCAGGTATTCTGGCTTACCCAGAATGCCAGTCTATTTTTGGTTCATTTGTTTTGTTCTTTAAAAATATTTATTATTTTGCTTTCCTCCCTTTTCCTTTTCCCAAAATGAAGGAACCTGAAGAAAAGGCACAAAAACTTGTCTTCAGTTCACTTCAGTTCAGTCTCTCAGTCGTATCCGACTCTTTGTGACCCATGAATCGCAGCACGCCCGGCCTCCCTGTCCATCACCATCTCCCGGAGTTCACTCAGACTCGCATCCATCGAGTCCATGATGCCCTCCAGCCATCTCATCCTCTGTCGTCCCCTTTTTCTCCTGCCCCCAATCCCTCCCAGCATCAGAGTCTTTTCCAATGAGTCAACTCTTCGTATGAGGTGGCCAAAGTACTGGAGTTTCAGCTTTAGCATCATTCCTTCCAAAGAAATCCCAGGGCTGATCTCCTTCAGAATGGACTGGTTGGATCCCCTTGCAGTCCAAGGGACTCTCAAGAGTCTTCTCCAACACCACAGTTCAAAAGCATCAATTGTTTGGCGCTCAGCCTTCTTCACAGTCCAACTCTCACATCCATACATGACCACAGGAAAAAACATAGCCTTGACTAGATGGACCTTAGTCGGCAAAATAATGTCTCTGCTTTTGAATATGCTATCTAGGTTGGTAATACCTTTTCTTCCAAGGAGGAAGCGTCTTTTAATTTCATGGCTGCAGTCACCATCTGCAGTGATTTTGGAGCCCAAAAAAATGAAGTCTGACACTGTTTGCACTGTTTCCCCATCTATTTCCCATGAAGTGATGGGACTGAATGGCATGACCTTTGATTTCTGAATGTTGAGCTTTAAGCCAACTTTTTTGCTCTCCTCTTTCACTTTCAGCAAGAGGCTCCTCTTCACTTTCTGCCATAAGGGTGGTATCATCTGCATATCTGAGGTTATTGATATTTCTCCCGACAGTCCTGATTCCAGCTTGTGTTTCTTCCAGCCCAGCGTTTCTCATGATGCACTCTGCATAGAAGTTAAATAAGCAGGATGACAGTATACAGCCTTGACGTACTCCTTTTCCTATTTGGAACCAGTCTGTTGTTCCATGTCCAGTTCTAACTGTTGCTTCCTGACCTGTATACAGATTTCTCAAGAGGCAGGTCAGGTGGTCTGGTATTCCCATCTCTTTCAGAATTTTCCACAGTTTATTGTGATCCACACAGTCAAAGGCTTTGGCATAGTCAATAAAGCAGAAATAGATGTTTTTCTGAAACTCTCTTGCTTTTTCCATGATCCAGTGGATGTTGGCAATTTGATCTCTGGTTCCTCTGCCTTTTCTAAAACCAGCTTGAATATCAGGGAGTTCACGGTTCACGTATTGCTGAAGCCTGGCATGGAGAATTTTGAGCATTACTTTATTAGCATGTGAGATGACTGCAATTGTGCAGTAGTTTGAGCATTCTTTGGCATTTCCTTTCTTTGGGATTGGAATGCAAACTGACCTTTTCCAGTCCTGTGGCCACTTGCTGAGTTTTCCAAAGTTTTGACTTCACATTCCAAGATGTCTGGCTCTAGATTAGTGATCACATCATCATGATTATCTGGGTCGTGAAGATCTTTTTTGTACAGTTCTTCCATGTATTCTTGCCACCTCTTCTTAATATCTTCTGCTTCTGTTAGGTCCATACCATTTCTGTCCTTTATCAAGCCCATCTTTGCATGAAATGTCCCCTTGGTATCTCTAATTTTCGTAAAGAGATCTCTAGTCTTTCCCATTCTGTTCTTTTCCTCTATTTCTTTGCATTGATCGCTGAAGAAGGCTTTCTTATCTCTTCTTGCTATTCTTTGGAACTCTGCATTCAGGTGCTTACATCTTTCCTTTTTTCCTTTGCTTTTTGCCTCTCTTCTTTTCACAGCTATTTGTAAGGCCTCCCCAGACAGCCATTTTGCTTTTTGAATTTCTTTTCCATGGGGATGGTCTTGATCCCTGTCTCCTGTACAATGTCACAAACCTCATTCCATAGTTCATCAGGCACTCTATCTATCAGATCTAGGCCCAAGTAAGATGGTAGGTGCTGCAAGAGGGCATCAGAGGGCAGACACACTGAAACCATACTCACAGAAAATGAGTCAATCTAATCACACTAGGACCACAGCCTTGTCTAAGTCAATGAAACCAAGCCATGCCTGCAGGGCAACCCAAGACGGGTGGGTCATGGTGGAGAGGTCTGACAGAATGTGGTCCACTGGAGAAGGGAATGGCAAGCCACTTCAGTATTCTTGCCTTGAGAACCCCATGAACAGTATGAAAAGGCAAAATGATAGGATACCGAAAGAGGAACTCCCCAGGTCAGTAGGTGCCCAATATGCTACTGGAGATCAGTGGAGAAATAACTCCAGAAAGAATGAAGGGATGGAGCCAAAGCAAAAACAATACCCAGTTGTGGATGTGACTGGTGATAGAAGCAAGATCCGATGCTGTAAAGAGCAATATTGCATAGGAACCTGGAATGTCAGGTCCATGAATCAAGGCAAATTGGAAGTGGTCAAACAAGAGATGGCAAGGGTGAACGTCGACATCCTAGGAATCAGCGAACTAAAATGGACTGGAATGGGTGAATTTAACTCAGATGACCATTATATCTACTACTGTGGGCAGGAATCCCTCAGAAGAAATGGAGTAGCCATCATGGTCAACAAAAGAGTGTGAACTGCAGTACTTGGATGCAATCTCAAAAATGACAGAATGATCTCTGTTTGTCTCCAAGGCAAACCATTCAATATCACAGTTATCCAAGTCTATGCCCCAACCAGTAATGCTGAAGAAACTGAAGTTGAATGGTTTTATGAAGACCTACAAGACCTTTTAGAACTAACACCCCAAAAAGATGTCCTTTTCATTATAGGGGACTGGAATGCAAAAGTAGGAAGTCAAGAAACACCTGGAGTAACAGGCAAATTTGGCCTTGGAATGCGGAATGAAGCAGGGCAAAGACTAATAGAGTTTTGCCAAGAAAATGCACTGGTCATAGCAAATACCCTCTTCCAACAACACAAGAGAAGACTCTACACATGGACATCACCAGATGGTCAAGAACAAAATCAGATTGATTATATTCTTTGCAGCCAAAGATGGAGAAGCTCTATACAGTCAACAAAACATGTCTTAGGCAAAGTTATATTAGTTTTACTTGTCAATAGTTTCTTTCCTTCTTAAGTAGTTTATAGTTAACATTTATAATCTTTCCGGGCAACATCCTCTATCATCTGAACTTTGAAGATCTAATTAACCCTATTTCCTTTCACTCTTTCAACATGCTGTTTGTTGGCAGACCTATCTCTTTTGTGTGACATGGTCACGACGTGCTTTTGCTTTCTTCATGTCCCTTCTAACTACTTCTCGCTTACACAAAGAGGTCAGTTCTAGCAACCACACCTCATAGCTGAGATTTCCATGAGACTTTCTTTGAAAGTGTCTCAAATTAGGCACTGGAATAGATATTTTGGGGCTTCCTGTGGCCCAGCTGGTAAAGAATCTGCCTGCAATGTCGGAGACCTGGGTTCGATCCCTTGGTTGGGACGATCCCCTGGAGGAGGGCAAGGAAACCCACTTCAGTATTGTTACCTGGAGAATCCCATGGACAGAGGAGCCTGGCAAGCAAAGTCCTTGGAGTCACAAAGATCTGGACACGACTGAAGCAACTTGGCATGCACACACACACATATATCTTGTAGTACAAAATGTCACCTACTGAACCTTGGGGACAAAGGGTCAACAGTCAGTAGTGTCAGTTCAATGACATTACACAAAAAGTACCATGGGGGACTTCCCTGGAAGTCCTGTGGTTAGGACTCTGCACTTCCATACCGGGGCATGGGTTCAATCCCTGATCAGGGAACTAAGATCCCATAAGTTGTTTGGCATGGCCAAACCAACCAAGAAACAAAAAGTGTCATGGGTCGTTGTTTATGTGAGACCCATGCTCAGTTTGGACTCCAGGCAGAAAGATCTTTCCTATCACAGCTCAATGGCCAGAGGAATAGGGGATCAATTTCCACAGAGAGAGTACAAACTCTGAATATTCAGGCTGCAGAGACCAACCTACAGAATCATCTAGTCAGGTTCAGTGAGTAAAGGTTCTTATGTAGCAGTACAATAACAGTTTATTCCTTGGGATTTTCTTTCCAATATATAGGGTAAAAAAACGAGATGTGGAAATACTTTCCAGAAAGGGACCCACCTTCAGTGAGCAATGACCAAGCGCCACACTTTGCAGTGTAACAGATGTAGCACAGGTGTGTCTTTCTATCACACTCTGGGGGAACATCCAACCGTAATGTTAATTTCCAAGACTCATCATCCTCTGTTTTTCATATGTAGAGGAAGACCTGCATACACGAATGCTCTGATTTGCTATTAAGGTCATTCTCTGTTATTTGTCTACATTTAAAGTGGTTTCACATAATTCAAAAAGATATACGCACCCCAATGTTCACTGCATCACTATTTACAATAGCCAGCACATGGAAGCAGGCTACATGTCCATTGACAGAGGAGTAGATAAAAATATGTGGCACATACAGACAGTGGAGCGCTACTCAGTCATAAGAGAGGACGGAACACGATTTGCAGCTGCCTGGATGGACCTATAGACTGTCATAAGGATTGGAGTAAGTCAGACAGGCAAATATCATATGATGTTGCTTAAATGTTTAGTTCAGTCACTCGGTCGTGCCCGACTCTTTGCGACCCCATGAACCGCAGCATGCCAGGCCTCCCTGTCCATCACCAACTCCTGGAGTCCACCCAAACCCATGTCCATCGAGTTGGTGATGCCATCCAACCATCCCATCCTCTGTCGTCCCCTTCTCCTCCCGCCCTCCATCTTTCCCAGCATCAGAGTCTTTTCAAATGAGTCAGCTTTTCCCATCAGGTAGCCCAAGTATTGGAGTTTCAGCTTCAACATCAGTCCTTCCAATGAACACCCAGGACTGATCTCTTTTAGGATGGACTGGTTGGATCTCCTTGCAGTCCAAGGGACTCTCAAGAGTTGTCTCCAATAACACAGTTCAAAAGCATCAATTCTTCGGCGCTCAGCTTTCTTTATAATCCAACTCTCACATCCATACATGATCACTGGAAAAACCATAGCGTTGACTAGATGGACCTTTGTTGGCAAAGTAATGTCTCTGCTTTTGAAATATACTATCTAGGTTGGTCGTAACTTTTCTTCCAAGGAGTAAGCATCTTTTACTTTCATGGCTGCAGTCACCATCTGCAGTGATTTTGGAGCCCAAAAAAATAAAGTCTGACACTGTTTCCACTGTTTCCCCATCTATTTCCCATGAAGTGGTGGGACCAGATGCCATGATCTTTGTTTTCTGAATGTTGAGCTTTAAGCCAACTTTTTCACTCTCCTCTTTCACTTTCATCAAGAGGCTTTTCAGTTCCTCTTCACTTTCTGCCATAAGGGTGGTGTCATCTGCATATCTGAGGTTCTTGATATTTCTCCCAGCAATCTTGATTCCAGCTTGTGCTTCTTCCAGCCCAGCGTTTCTCATGATGTACTCTGCATAGAAGTTAAATAAGCAGGGTGACAATATACATCCTTGACGTACTCCTTTTCCTATTTGGAACCAGTCTGTTGTTCCATGTCCAGTTCTAACTATTGCTTCCTGACCTACATATAGGTTTCTCAAGAGGCAGATCAGGTGGTCTGGTATTCCCATCTCTTTCAGAATTTTCCACAGTTTATTGTGATGCACACAGTCAAAGGCTTTGGCATAGTCAATAAAGCAGAAATAGATGTTTTTCTGGAACTCTCTTGCTTTTTCCATGATCCAGCGGATGTTAGCAATTTGATCTCTGGTTCCTCTGCCTCTTCGAAAACCAGCTTGAACATCTGGAAGTTCATGGTTCACGTTTGCTGAAGCCTGGCTTGGAGAATTTTGAGCATTACTTTACTAGCATGTGAGATGAGTGCAATTTTGTGGTAGTTTGAGCATTCTTCACCATTGCCTTTCTTTGGGATTGGAAGGAAAACTGACCTTTTCCAGTCCTTAAATATATGCTTATATGTGGAATCTAAAAAAATGGTACAATTGAACTTATTCATGAAACAGAAATAGAGTCACAGATGTAGAAAGCAAATTCATAGTAACTGGGGGGAAAGTGGGGGAATGGAGAAGTTGGGATATCAATACTGAATCTGTGGTGTGCTATATTGTTTCAGCTGTGTCCAACTCTTTATGATTCTATGGACTGTAGCCTGCCATGTTACTCTGTCCATGGGATTCTCCAGACAAGAATACTGAAGTGGGTTGCCATGCCCTCCTCCAGGGGATCTTCCCAACCCAGGGATCAAACCTATGTTCCGCTGAGTCTCCTGCTTTGGCTGGCAGGCTCTTTACCACTGGTGCCACTGGGGAAGTGCGGCACACACACACTGCTATGTATAAGCTGGGCTTCCCCAGGGCACCAGGGGTAAAGCACTCACAGGCCAGTGCAGGAGACTCAAAAGATGCAAGTTTGATCCCTGAGTGGGAAAGATCCCCTGGAGGAGGGCATGGCAACCCACTCCAGTACTCTTGCCTGGAGAGTCCCATGGACAGAGGAGCCTGGCGGGCTGCAGTCCATAGGGCAGCAAAGAGTCAGACAGGACTGAAGAGACTTAGCACACACACATAGATAAAATAAATAATTGGGCTTCCCTGGTGGTGCAGAGGTTAAAGCGTCTGCCTGCAATGTGGGAGACCTGGGTTCGATCCCTGGGTCGGGAAGATCCCCTGGAGAAGGAAATGGCAACCCACTCCAGTATTCTTGCCTGGAGAATCCCATGGATGGAGGAGCTTGGTGGGCTACAATCCACGGGCCGCAAAGAGTCGGACACGACTGAGTGACTTAATAAGGACCTGCTCTATGGCACAGGGAACTCTACTCAATACTCTGTAGTGACCTATTTTTGGCCAGTTTTTTCACTCTCCCCTTTCACTTTCATCAAGAGGCTCTTTAGTTCTTCTTTGCTTTCTGCCGTAAGCGTGGTGTCTTCCCCTTGCAAGATAAATAAGTACTAGGGATGTGAGGTACAGCATGATAGCTATAGTTAAGACTGCTGTGTGATGTACAGGAAAGTTGCTGAGAGTAAATTTTAAAAGTTGTCACAAGGAAGAATATTTTTCCTGTTTTTTCTTTTTCTTTTATCCATATGAGATAATGGATTCTAGCTAAACATTACCATAATACGTGTAATATATTGTACCACAATATATGTACCATTTGCTGTATACCTTAAACTTATTCTGTGATGTATGTCAATTATATCTCAATAAAGCTGGAAATAAAATAAAAAGGGAGAGCCCCCTGAGCAGGATACTTTCCTAAGACAGATCGTGTGTGTGTGTGTGTGTGTGTGTGTGTGCGCGCGCGCGCACTCAGTCGTGTCTGACTCTGCAATCCTATGGACTGTAGCCTGCCAGGCTCCTCTGTCCATGGGATTCTCCAGGCAAGATTACAGGAGTGGGTTGCCTTGCCCTCCTCCAGAGTATCTTCCTGACCCAGGGATTCAACCCACGTCTCTTGTGTCTCCTGTATTGGCAGGTGGATTCTTTACCACAGACCTCCTAAAATGGAGTTAAGGAATCTCTGGATACAATCGTATAGTAACAACCAATGGTCCATGTTAAAAGGCACAATTCCCTTTTTGTTCTGTGAAAAGGAAAATGGAGGAAAGGCACATAAATACTTTCGCTATACAGAGGAGAAGAAACAAGGACTTCGAAACTGCACAGAACCTGGTTTCAAGCTCATTCCATCACTTCCTGTTTGAACTTGGAGAAGCTGTTTAATCTCTTTGCGCCTTGATTTTTCTTATGAAAATCCAGATAATAATGTCTAAGAGCTGTTGCAAGGATTAATTGACATTCAGTTTAGCATAATAAATAACACTTGCAAATCATTTAAGAAATATATATTGTTTTATGAGTGATATCTTTGTGATATTTGGACCACAGAAAAGCTATAGATTCCTGCTATATTTGTCTAAAGAGAAACTACAGAGAACTAAAATACTGACTGCATTTTTCATTTTCCCCTTTACATTTATATTGCAAAGAGACAATTATAAAGCCGGTCTAGCATAACCATAATCTTCTACTATTTGTCAGGTTCCAGTTCTTGTAAGTGCTATAAAATTAAGTTCCCCACAGGTAAAGAACTGAATTTATCATCTTGCCTGATACAAACCATTTCTTTTTTTGACTTCCTGGTTTCTTTGAAGAGCATCACCTCCTCCCATGCTTGAAACACGAGTCATTTTTGAAAACCACATCTCCCTCCCCACCACCTACTGAACTTACTTCCTCATTCTTCTCAAAATCCATCTCCACTCATCTCCATTTCTAGGGCCACCACCCTAGCTCAGGCCTCCAACCTGTTTTTCTTGTCTCAAGTCTCTTTTCTCCACTAAATTCTTTTCATCTATAGCTGCCAAACAATCTTAAGCAAATAATGCCTGAGCCTGTTTCACCCCATTACCTCTGCCTCTATTGAAATGTCCCTGGTAGCTCCCCATTGCTAACCAAATGAACTCCAGGCATTCAATACCTTCACAAGATGACCATATACTCACTTTCTGGCCTTTTATTAATAACTCTACTTTCGGCATCCTCCTCCTTGCCTTTCCCCAAACAAGGAGGAGGGTCTTTTTTTTAACCTCCATTAATCTATTATTATTTCTTATACATACTTCGAGAAACCTAAACTTTCATTTCATTTCTTCAACTCATCTCTCCCTTTAAAGACAAAACCAAATGCCATCTAACAAATTAAATAGTAGGTTTGCAGAAAATTCATTTTAAAGTGAATGAACTTACTTGATTCATTGATTAAATAAATTAATCAATAAATGTATAAGTGAAATAAATGAATGAATAAAATTCTACCCTGAAGGGCTAGGTTGATTCCTGGAATAAGATCAAAATAATTGAAATGTAAATCATTAGAAGATTAATGTGGGATTTGATTAGGTAGATAAAAATGGAGGCAAGAAATCTTTACTTTGGCAAGAAGAATGGAGGGTTAGAAATGGGGAACTGAGCTGGAACCAAGAACAGAATATGATGGGTCATGCTTATTAGCAAGCAGAAAAGGTCAATGAGAAAACAAGTTAGGCCAGGATTGTTTATAACAGCACAGACTTGACTCAGAGGGGTAAAATTTGCAAAAAAATGAATTGCTACCACTTAGAATTTAGATTTGTTTTTGACTGGTGGCTTTCAAAACATGGCCTGCAGACCCCATGGAGTCCCTAGGAAACTATCTACAACATCAAAACTATTTTCACAATAGTACTAAGACATAATTTGCCCCCCTTACTGCGTTGATATTTGTACCATGATACAAAGGCAGCGCTGGGTAAAATGGTTAGTGCCTTAACAGAAATCAAAGCAGTGATACCAAGCTGCGAGTAGTCATTGCGTTCTTCATTGCTGTATACAGTCATCAGCCCCTCTGTATTCCCACAGATTCAATCAACCATGGACTGAAATTTTAAAAGTTTTTTCTTTTGAAAAGTTCCAAAAAGCAAAACTTGAATTTGCTGCTCCAACAACCATTTACATAGTATTTACACTGTGTTAGATGTTATAAGTAATCCAGCGATGATTTAAAATATACAGGAAGCTATTCCATAGGTTATATGCAAATACTATGCCATTTAATATAAGAGACTCGAGCACCCTCAGATTTTAGCAGCTGCAGGGCGTCCTGGAACCACCCCGACAGATACTAAGGAATGATTGTACTCACAGTAAAAAAAAGAGAATTTAAGAATATGCTTGATAAAACAGTAAAAATTATTAACTTTGTTAAATCTGTAATCCTTGATTACATGTCTTTCAAAAGTTACGTGAGGCAGAATGCGTAAAGCATTCCTGCTGCATACCAAAGAACAATGGTTGTCTCAAGGAAAAGGATTTGTGTAATCAAGCTGTGAGCTGAACAAGCCACTTTTTATATGGAACATCATTTTTACTTGAAAGAATGAGACAGACAAACTATAGTATTCAGACTTGGGTATTTGGCAGACATTGTCTCAAAATTTAACGAAGTCAGTCTATAACTTCAGTGAAAACAACCTTCAGCATTTTTTTGTTATGAATACAATTTGAGCTTTCAAGAAAAATTCAGAGTTTTGGAAAACTTATATCCATCCCTGTGAGTCTCACAATTTCTTAATTCTTAAAGACTGTCCTGATGAGTGGTTATATCATTAATGAATGCGAGTTTTCGATATTTCAAAATGAAATGTGTCAACATTTGGAAGATATGCATAACTCGATGAACCACTATTTTCCACATGACCAATGCGTGACATTACAAAATAATGTTGGACTAAAAGATCGATTCAAAGTTCAAGACACACTGTAATACACAAATATATTTTAATGTTACAGTATACAAACATTCATTCATACAATTTCAGATTCTGCATTGCTGATAGCCACTAGGAAAGTAGCACTGTTAAGGTTTCGGTGGTGTGAAAGCAAAGAATTATATTCACAATTAAGCTTTTTAAAAAGCTATTCAAATGCCTCTTCCTTTTCTGATTATACATGTGTGCGAGACTCATTTACTGCAACCAAAACAACATTATCAGAACATACAGAATACAGAAGTAGATATATAAGAATTGAACTGTCTTCTACTAAGCCAGACATTAAAGAGATTTACAAGTATGTAAAACTTGTACTTCTTTTCTCACCAAACTATTTTGGAAAACACAGTTAATTTTCATGAAATATATGTTATTTATCTTAAAACATAACGGGCTTATTGTTAATTTTTAAAGGAATCAATAACCTTTTAAAAATCACTAGTTTTAATTTCTAATATGGCAAATATCCACAGATATCATCGATTTAAACAAAAGTTCTTTGGAATTCTCAATGCTTTTTAAAAGTGTAAATGGGCTTTGAGACTGAACATGTAAGAACTGCGGTCCTCAACAGCCCCATGCAGGCCAACCTTCTCTGGTCTACTGGGAAGCAGAATGAAAGTTTCTCCTCCATGAAAGTGGCTATATTTCCTCGATCCAGAAATTGTTCAAGTCTGTCTTGAGTTGAAGTAGCAGAAAATTTGAGAGTCAGATAAAGTTAGGATTAATTGCATCCTCTGGTTTTATTGATGTCTGATCTAAACTTTAGCTTTATGTAGTTAGAATTCTGATGCCCCCATCCCAAGACAACCTCTAGAAGAGAGACTAGAGCACAGGCTTAATGGCACTAGAATCCTCAGTCTAGTTGAGGCATGTGGATTTGAGTGCTGAGGTCCTAGATTTGTTTTTCTTAACAATATCCTTTCCAGCTAACAAAACCATGACTATGTTCATTATAGTTAGGTGGTCGGGTGATCTAAACTCATAGTCTGTATCATTCGCTAGAATAGGACTGGAGAGTGTGGGATGCAAGGAACTGGTGTGCTTTTGATTTAGAAGAGCGGAAACTGGTAAAATATAGGCTAGATATAGAAAACGGAGAGGACCTGTAGTTTCATGGTGTTGGTGGTAGGGAAGGGGCCCAGGAAGAGACCAAACAATGTTTAGAAGATTTTAGAAATGAGAGCTCATAAATAGCCCCAAATTTAGCCTCCTGACTGCGAGAGTATCTCTGACATAAGCTGGATTAAATCGTGGGGACTGCTTCAACTTGATGAATGAAAATCTGTGCATTGATTCAATGGGTTTTAGTTCCCTAAACTAGTTGTGCATGACTAAAGTATAGTGAGAGAGTTGAAGGACAAGGAAAACGGAAAATATAAATGGAAGAGAGGGTTTGACATTAAAAAGTAGAGGGCTTTATTATTGTTATAGGGGAATTCTGTAATGAAAAAGAAAAATGGTCTAATTATTTGTCTTGAGGGTAGACAATGGTCCTCTCAATCAGACAAGTTAACAAAGGAAAAGCAAATGACCTAAGAGGTAAAAAGATACTGACAAAACAGGATAGAAGTCAAAAGGAGAGACTAACCTTTCATGAGAAACCAAATTAGGGCCGAGTTGTAGCAAATTTCTAGGTGTTTACATTCTTCGGTGGTCATTAGCCTATTGGCGCTCAGATCCATCATTCCCAGCCCTTCCCCAGCTCTACTCTGAATCACAGGACACAACCAGGTTAAATGGTATTTCCCAGCATTCCTTTGGCAATTGGTTTCTGATTAGGTTCAGCCAATAGAAACCACTGATGGAAGACTGGAGGGGAGAAGGAGGAGAACGGCATTCTATCACTAAGAAAAAGGCGCCGTGAGCCATCATACGCGATACTTGGTGTGGCTTGGAAGGCTGCCAGTTTTGAGTGGACTCAGAAAGTGATAGTACCTGAGTACAATTCCTCTTCTGTGCACTTTAGTATAAAACTAAAGAAATCAGTTATCTGCTTCCAACAAGCCCAACATTCAATGCTGGGACAGGTGTATTAATAATATTACTGATAGACATTCTAGTTTATAAAGGGGGAAAAAATGAAAGGCTAAAAAGAGTCCCTGGTCCATTGCAATTTTGAAATACAGCTAGGTGAATGTTGGGAGTTTCCTTGATTAGGTTCTTTGGCTTGAAAACAGTCCTTCATGGTTCTTGACGGAACCCCCTGGGTTCTTGGTTCAGCCCTCAAAGTCAACCTCTCTTCTTCCTGGATGGGAGTATGTGTTCATGGATGAGGATGAGCAGATTCATCAGTCTACATCTTGCCAGTAAAATTTAGAGGATCCAACAGCGTCCTTTGTTTTTTACCTTCTTGTCCTTCTCATTCCAAGTTGGCGTGGAGTTCACTCTTTGAGACAGAAACCGCACAATGCATAGACTGCTTCAGAATAATAGTCTCTACCTGTGGCTACTGCTGAGAGCCTAACCGAGGCATAGCAGCTTTGAACTTCTTAGAGGCTCTTCGAATGAGAGGATCTGTGTGCCTGCTAAGCTGCTTCAGTCACGTTCAACTCTTTGTGGCCCTGTGGACTGTAGCCTGCCAGGCTCCTCTGTCCATGGAATTCTCCAGGCAAGAATACTGGAATGAGTTGCCATTACCTGCTCCAGGGGATCTTCCCGACCCAGGGATCGAACCCACATCTCTTGCGTCTCCTGCAATGGCAGGTGGGCTCTTTACCAGTAACGCCATCTGGGAAGAGAGGATCTGAGACACCCTTTATCTCTTAAAATGGTCTTTCTGTGACTGCAAACCAGTGACCTTTTGATCTCTTTGAAGTTTTAACAACATGTTGCAGAGTTCCTTCCTGGGTATCTTTCTCTAGAGCAGGATTTCCTGACAGTGTTCAGAAGCCACTTCCTAGGATTAATATTTTTTAACCACTTGGCGTAGATGAAGATTTTCAAAATCATCAAGTCCTGATCCTTTTTTATTTAACAATATTTCTGCTATATTCTCTCTTTTTCTCTCTGACATTTTGCATTTTGCTATATGTACCAAAAACAAACAGTGTCACCTCTAGTACTTTGCTTTGAACTCACCTTAACTATATATAACAAAATTCACGCTTACAAGTTTCGCTTTCAACATAGCTGCAGGAGGCAATCTCACTAAGGGTTCTGTCACCACATTGCAAGCATTCGCCTTCCTCTAGTTTCCAATACTGGGCTCCTCTCTGAGATCTTCATAGTACCCTCAGTGTCCGTATTTCTCCTGATAGTCACGGTGACCCCAGTCAAGGTGATTAAATTTCTCTCTCATGCTCTTCAACATCCTTCCAGTTTCCACCCATCACTTAGTTGCAAAACCACAGACACATTTTTAGGTATTTGTTACATTAGCATCCCACTACTAGGTACTAAAATCTGTATTAGCCTTCTATTTCTATGTAACCAACCCCATAAACTTACCAGTTTAAAACAACACATATTATCTCTTGTTTCTGTGGGTCAAGAGTTCAGGCACAGCTTACTTGGAGTCTCCACTTTGGGGTCTCACATTGAACATTTGATTAGGTTGTGTTTCCATGTGGAAGCTCAAGTGAAGAAGAACCAGCTTCCACACTCTAGGTTATTGGGAGAATTCATTTCCTTGCCATTGTTGGACTGGGCGTTTCAGAGGATTTGCTGGCTGTCAGCCAGAGGCTGTCCACCACTTACAGAGGCCACCTGAGTTCCTTGCCATGCGGTTCTCTCTATAGGCAGTTCAAAACATAGCAACTTGTGTCTTCAAAGTGGCAGCAATGTGAGAAAGTGCAGTTCTGCCCATGAGATAAATTGTTTCCTAATGTAACACAATGATGGGAGTGAGGTATCCCATCGCATCTGCCATGTAATGTTATTATGGGAGTAATACCCTATAACCAAGCAGGGAGATCAAACCTGAATACTCCTTGGAAGAACTGTGCTGAAGCTGAAGCTCCAGTACTTTGGCCACTTGATGCAAAGAGCTGACTCATTGGAAAAGCCCTGATGCTGAGAAAGATTGAAGGCAGAAGGAGAAGAGGGTGAAAGAGGATGAGATGGCTGGGTGACATCACCAATTCAGTGGACATGAACTTGGGCAAACTCCGGGAGATGGTGAGGGACAGGGAAGCCTCTTTTGCTGCAGTCCATGGGGTCACAAATGAATCGGTCACGACTTGGTGACTGAACAATGCCAACAATTGGCTGGAAGCAATTCACAGGCTCCACCTACATACAGGGATAGGAGCTTAAAGAAGGGCACTAATACCAGAAGGCAGGGATCAATAGACCTTAGGGTCTATCTGCCACACTGGACAATGCGGGGTGGAAACTAGTAGATAAATGCTGCCCTCCCCTTCACTCAGGCAGACAGTTCTAGATGAATTCTAGAACTATTTGGAGATCTAGAAAACTGAACCCTGATTGCCTGCAGAAATGTCTAGGTTGGTCATCTAGCTTTGAATTGGCTTTCCCTCCTTCCATGATTTAGTTTTCCAGTTTTTCCACTCTTATTCATTGGGATCTCTGTCCAAAATCAACTACCTGCACGTAAGTTATAGGCATAGGCTCTAATTCCTGGAAGGAAGTCAGGTTAAGGAAGAGGGAATGAATAAACCTATATAGGTAGAACATTGCAAAATAGGAGGGACAGTAAGCAGGAGACACGTCCCTCCACCCCATATAATTTCTCTGGACTATTTTTAATAAAGCAATGCTAAGACTTCATGACACTGTTTCATGAAGTTGGCTTAAAGCTCAACATTCAGAAAGTTAATATCATGGCATCTGGTCCCATCACTTCATGGGAAATAGGTGGGGAAACAGTAGAAACAGTGTCAGACTTTATTTTTGGGGGGCTCCAAAATCACTGCAGATGGTGACTGCAGCCATGAAATTAAAAGATGCTTACTCCTTGGAAGAAAAGTTATGACCCATCTAGATAGCATATTGAAAAGCAGAAATATTACTTAGCCAACAAAGGTCCGTCTAGTCAAGGCTATGGTTTTTCCAGTGGTCCTGTATGGATGTGAGAGTTGGACTGTGAAGAAAGCTGAGTGCTGAAGAATTGATGCTTTTGAACTGTGGTGTTGGAGAAGACTCTTGAGAGTCCCTTGGACTGCAAGGAGATCCAACCAGTCAATTGATGTTGAAGCTGGAACTCCAATACTTTGGCCACCTCATGCGAAGAGTTGACTCATTTGAAAAGACCCTGATCCTGGGAGGGATTGGGGGCAGGAGGAGAAGGGGACAACAGAGGATGAGATGGCTGCATGGCATTACTGACTCGATGGACATGAGTTTGAGTGAACTCCGGGAGTTGGTGATGGACAGGGCGGCCTGGCGTGCTGTGATTCATGGGGTCGCAAAGAGTTGGACACGACTGAGCGACTGGACTGAACTGAAGACTTCATGAAAGAAAGCACGGGACGGGCTTCCCTGGTGGCTCAGTGGTAAAGAGTGCACCTGCCAATGCAGGAGACGCGGGTTCAATCCCTGGTCCGAAAAGGTCCCACACACCTCAGAGCAGCTAAGTCCATGCACCACGACTATGCTGAGCCTGTGCTCTAGAGCCTGCGAGCCACAGCTACGGAGCCCACATGCCCCCCTGAGAGCCTGTCGGGCTCCCCAGAGGAGCCCCTGCAATGACAAGCCCGCTCACTGCAGCCAGAGAGGAGCCCCCACCCAGCGTTGAAGATCCAGCACAGCCAGAAATAAACACATTAAAAAAAAAAGGCAAAGAGTTTGTGAGATACTCCCTCCTTCATAGAGCCAGAACTTACCCTGGGCTGGGCTAGCAAGTGGAACTTAGCTTCTGTTGTAGAGAGAGAGAGCTTTATCAAGTAAGCCTGGTAAAGTATAATGGCTCAAGAGTGACAGAAGTATTTAAAAATAGAGAAGAAGACTACTAAAGACCACTTGTCACCAAATAATGACTCGTTTTCTTCAGTTCTCTCTCTTTTTTCAGCGCCTGTCACCTGACGTGACGACCATTCACTCTACTTTGGCCAAGTCATTTGCCAAACCAGTGATTGTCAGGCCCTACATGTGGGGATGGTATGGATAGAACGACGGCAACAGAAGGACACAGGACACTTGGGGGAAGAGTTACGAGGAAGAAAAGCCAGCGGGGCGCTCGTCAAAAGGACTTGGGTCAGACTCATATGGACACCATGCGTAGCTCAGTGAATTACTGTAATCTTCACGTAAAACGTCTAAAACTGTTGCCTTAAGACTGCACTGTCTGCATGGTCAGAGTTCTCACTTCCTTTTCCTAAACTGTGAGTTAGGACTCTGAAATGTCTAAAGGTAGGTGACCGTCTTTAGTTGGTTGAGTACACTGTATGAACAGGCCTGGTACTGAGCTAATTGCTGTGTCTTTTTGAGGACAGATGGTATTATTGTCCCTTCCTCTAAATGTGGGGAAACTGTGAGCGCCAGGATACTGAGTCATTTGCCAAGGTCATAACAGCTAGTGAACGACAGAGCTGAGACCCAAGCTCATGTCTGGTTGCTCTGAAGTTAAGGGCCCTAACCCCCGCATCACACGGCTCTCTCAGGGTTCAAACAGCAAGTTTCAAGTTTAAAAGAATTTAAGTGTTTACACATTTCCCTTCAGTCACTTAAACGATTCAGCCTACCATTTCTGTTTTTCTCTGAAACAATGCAGTCTAGTCTATAGTGACGAGAAACACATCAGTCCTTGAGGACAGGAGAAGGATGGGAGGGGCAGGAGGAGGGAGGAAGGAAATCCAAAGTGGCATGAAAACACACCGGGGAGCGACAGATACGCTCTCTGTCGTGATCAAGAGGATGCTGTCACGGCTGTATACATAGGTCAGAACTTATGGAATTTATACTTTAAATATGTACAGTTTGTGACAGGTCAGTTATACTTCAAATTGCAGATGAAGAAGTAAGCATTGAGAAATTAAAGTGTCTTGTCTAAGATTAGCCAGAGAGATAGTAGCAGAGAGAGAATAAAAACACAGCTTCTAAGATTCTAGAACAAGTGCTTTTTAATCCCTCTCAATTTGATGTTATTCCCATTTGGTTCCAAAAAGGATTTAAAGAGACAGAAAATATGACATGAAGGAAAGAAGAGGATCATGCTTAAGAGAACTATGGGTCAACTTATCTCAGCTGAGCACTGGAAACCTATGGTGAATTCATTAGATGAAAAGTTCAATGCATCTCTTTAGAAGTTTATCATCATATGCACTTTACTGAGAAATACATTTTTTAGGAAATCTAAAATTTGTGTGACCAGCAGGGGGCAACTAAATACTTCAGAAACAATATCTTGTACAGGAGAACAAATTATAATTGGAGACTTAGCATCTCAGCAGTGTAGAACTGAAATTCTTCTAAAATGATAATTAACACCTAGCCACACATTCTCACAACACTGAATTTGTAAAGATAATTGGAACATTCCTCTAAGAAGACAGACTATAAAACCACATTCTAAGGCCTATATGTGGCAGATTGTTTTGGCTGTTTTTTCAGTCTGGTAAGATTTTTGCAAAAATCTATGTATTTTATAATAGAGGTTTTTTGTTTTTAATTTCTTGTGTTACAGAAAATATAGGGAATTCCCTGGTTGTCTAATGGTTAGGACTTGACATTTTCACTACCAGGGTCCAGGTTCAATCCCTAGTCAGGGAACTAAGATCCCAAAAGCCATGCAGCAGGGCCAAAAAAAAGAAAAAGAAAAAGAAAATGCAATATATTAAAAAAGAAAATATAATAAACATTGACTTATTTCTGTATGTTATTCTAGGATTCTGCTTTTTTTAAATCTGAAATCAAAATAGAGCTTACATAGGATCTTGTGAGAGAGAGAGAGAGAGAGAGATTTATTTTAAGGAATTGGTTCAAGCAATTGTGAAGACTCAGAGAGGAATTGCAGTTCAAGTCCAAAAGTAGTCTGCTGGCAGTATTCCTTGTCACTTGGAGGAGGTTGGTTTCTGTTCTATTAAGGCTCTCAACAGATCAAATGAGGACCACCCACATTATGGAGGGAAATCTGCTTTCTTTAAAGCCCACCAGTTTAAATGTGAATCTCACTGAGAAACATCTTCACAGAAACATTCAGAGTTAAGTTTGACAAAATATCTAGGCACTGGCACAGTCAAGTTGACGTATAAAATTAACCATCACAGTTGTTCTATTTGCTTATACCTATAGGAATAGATTTATATGGTCAAATAATCTAAACCTTCTCCATATAGAACTGCAATGCCTGACACAAAGAAAGCATTCAGTAAATGTATGCTGATTTGAATTGAACTGAATTTAAGTGAATTGAATTAAATATCTTCCAGTGATATCTAGGTTCTGCCAGGCTTCCAGTGTGATATTGAGAGGTTATATAGGATAGAGTTTAGGCACAAGCTCTGGAATGAGAGTATCCTCTTGACTATTAATACCATCAATGCTATTAAAACTATTAATAATAGCTATTAACGGGCTTTTCTTGTAGCTCAGTTGGTAAAGAATCTGCCTTCAATGCAGGAGACCGGGGTTTGATTCCTGGGTTGGGAAGATCCCTTGGAGAAGGAAATGGAAACCCACTCCAGTATTCTTGCGTGGAGAATCCCACAGAGGGGTTGCAAGACTACAACCCCAGACTACAGGCCATAGGGTTGCAAGAGTCGGACACGACTTAGTGACTAAACCATCACCACAGTTAATGGTATTCATTGCTGGTGTTAATTAGTATTCCTTTCTCTTTCCCTCTGGGTACTCAGTGGATTGACTGTGTATCCTGCAATTGGATGGGGCCATGTGACTCAGTCTGGCCAATGAAATATTGTGGAACTGATATGTGTCTATTTTAGAATGAGGGCATGAAAGGCCCGTATGAAATTCCCAGTCTTTCTCCCCCTACTGGGGCAATCACAGAAGGAGACTCATGTTAAGATGGTGATCCCACAAGGTTGAAAGAGTCTGGATTATTATGTCACCATGTGGAGAACAGTTGTCTGCAGCCAAAGCCAATTTTTTGGAACAAGAAATAAAGCTGTGTTGTTAAACCACTGACTTGTTTTTCAACTGAAGTGTAACCTAGACTATTCTGTTCTCACAGATTTGTTTTGATGATTCAATTGGATATTTTATGGGAATTTCTTGATTGATAAGTAATTAGCACCCAAATGTTATGATTATTCTATTGAATGAATCACATTGTCTTTGGATAAAAAACATTGCTTGGGGGTTGGTCATGATAACAATTCAAAACTCACAACAGTCAGAGTACCAGGGAACTTTGGTTTAAAGTATTCTAACTCTTTAAACTTCCACTTAGAACACTGCCTAATACACAGTAGGAATTCATGAATAAAGAACAAATTCCAATTTTACTGATCCTCTGATAATTGCTATCGTTCTTTCCTGGGATCCTTTATTCCCTTAGTGTCAGGCTGGTAAGATTTTATTTTCCAAGACCAAAGTTCTTATTAAACAGCCATTTTTGGATAGAATCGTCCTGTCAGTAATGGGGATTAGGCAGTGATAGGTGCTTACATGTCTTAACTTTCTTCTGAATTCAGAACCAATTGATAGGGAGCCAGAGAGAGGGGAAAAAAAAAACAAAACAAGAATACACCTTCTTACTGATAAAGCTGCTTGGACAACATGAGTTCAGTGTACAGTCACAACCAAGATTTTCAATACTCCTCCTCAAGTCCACATGGGAGATGACGTACCAATGGAAATTTTCAGTTTGCAGGACAGATTAACTTAGGGAGAGTCACCACTTCACACTCAGTGTGGTCAACAGTGGAAAGAAGAAAGTTTAGGCCTCAGAAAGTGTTAATCACTCAGTCGTGTCTGACTCTTTGAGATCCCATGTAGCCCACCAGGCTCCTCTGTCCATGAAATTCTCCAGGCAAGAATACTGGAGTGGGTTACCAATTCCTTCTCAGGGGTCCTCCTGACCCAGGGATCAAAGCCAGGTCTCTGGCATTGCAGGCAGATTCTTTACCATCTGAGACACCAGACCTCCATCTAGAAGGTAAGCATGGGCTTGATTCACACGAGTTTGAGAATGAGAAACAGATCAGAACATAATCTGTTGTGGATAGGTGGATTTGAAAAATATCTCAAGAATGCAGTGGATTTTATTTCCATCTCCCCAAATCACTAATTAAATAAAATGCTCTTTCAACTTACATACAGAAGGTGGCAGAAATAAAAATAGAAGTTACTCTTCACTAAAGTTCTAAAAGAACCATATTACTATTTTAAGAGCCAGGTAAGGGAGCGTCTAAACAAAGGAAACAGACATTAACAAATCTAAAGAGAGAAACAGAATTTCTGCCCAAAGGCAAACAAGAGACAAAGACGTTGTTAATTAGCGATGACTGCTAAGGTGAAAAGTCTGTGCTGGGCTGGTGCTAATGCCCTTCTGAGCCACAGGTATGAGGCACAGACCAAGGAAATCCGCAGGCAAGGAGAGGCTCTGAAGAAATAACCAGCTGGGCTGGTGCCCTGGCAACCTCCCAAGCTGGAAAGCACAGACTTGTGTTGATGATTGTTCAGAAGCTGTATGTGGGCTCAGTAGGAAATAGTGATTTTTTTTTTTTAACTAAGCTTTTGTCATTATAAACGTAGTACCTGCAAAGTAGAATGTTGGATCTATTGGGCTGTCTAAAAAGTTCCTTCATTTTATTAAAAATAATGTAAATTAAAATTTTTATTTAAAAATAAAAGACACATCTGTCACTTTTACCAAGAACTTTATTGAACAACATATTCACGGTTTTGTTTCACTGTGCTGTGCTGTGCCTAGTCGCTCAGTCATGTCTGACCCTTGAGACCCCATGGATTGTAGCCCGCCAGGCTCCTCTGTCCATGGGTATTCTCCAGGCAAGAATACTGGAGTGGGTTGCCATCCCCTCCTCTAGGAGATCTTCCCAACCCAGGGATCAAACCCAGGTCTCCTGCATTGCAGACAGATTCTTTACCATCTGAGCCCAAGAATACTGCAGTGGGTATCCCTTCTCCAGGGATTGAGCTGGGGTCTTCTGCATTGCAGGAGGATTCTTTACCATCTGAGCTAACAGGGAAACCCTTTGTCCCACTGCCTTCTGCCATTTTTCAGGCAACTTCAACTTTCATCTTCCCAAAACTTTTTATCTTTTCAAGCAAAGAACTGTTTCAGGTGCCTTTGACAATCTTCCAGGGAATTGAAATTTTTTCCACGAAGAGAATTTTATAAAGAAATAAATGGACATCTGAAGGTGCAATGTCTGGTGCACACGGCCAATGGTTCAGAACTTCCCAGTCAAGCTATAACGGCTTTTGCCTGGTCATCAAAGAAACATGTTGTCTTGAGCTATCCTGAAGGAAAATCATGCTTTTCCTTTTGACTAATTCCAGACGCTTCCTGCTAAGTGCTGCTTTCTGTGGGTCTAATTGGGAGCAGTACCTGTTGGAAGTAATCATTTGATTTTCCAGAAGGAGCTTATAACAGAGCTCCAATCCCACCATATATACATCATCATCTTTTCCAGATGAAGATCGGACTTCAGTGTGGTTGGTGGTGGTTCATTTTGCTTACCCCAGGATCTCTTCCATTCCACATTACTGTACAGTATTCCACATTCATTGCTCATCACAATTTGTTTTTAAAACAGAACATTTTTGTTACGTTTAAGTAGAGAATAGCATGTGGAAATAGTCAAGAAAGTTTTTTTCACTTGACATATGTGGAACCCAAACATCAAAGTGATGAACACAACCAAGCTGGTGCAAATGATTTTCAGCACTTGATTTGGATATTTTGAGTCAGCTATCTCTCATGTGTTGTAATGCTGACTGTTCACAATTAATGTCTTGATTTGATAACTATTAACTTCAACTGGTCTACCTGACTGTGGAGCATCATCCAGTGAGAAGGCTCCAGCATGAAACTTCACTAACCACTTTTTAAAAATATTTTATTTGTTTGCTTACTTATGGCTGTGCTGGGTCCCTTCTCTAGGTGCACCAAGTAGGGGCCACTCTCTAGTTGTGGTGTGCAGGCTTCTCTCTTGTGGAACACGGGCTCTAGGGCGCGCAGTCTTCAGTAGTCGTGGTTCCCGAGCTGTAGGACACAGCCTCAGTAATAGTGGCACACAGGCTCAACTGTTGCACAGCATGTGGGATCCCCCCAGATCAGGGACCGAACCCGCGTCTCCTGCATTAGCAGGCACACTCTTTACCACCGAGCCACCAGAGAAGCCCTGCAAACCACTTGTGACACGCTGAATCAGTCATAGTACTGTCTGCATACCCTGAACACAACATCTTTTTTTGTGTTTTTACCTTTCTTGAAATAATAAAGCATCAGTTCAGTTCACTTCAGTTCAGTCGCTCAGTTGTGTCCGACTCTTTGTGACCCCATGAATTGCAGCACGCCAGGCCTCCCTGTCCATCACCAACTCCTGGAGTTCACTCAAATTCATATCCATCGAGTCGGTGATGCCATCCAGCCATCTCATGCTCTGCCATCCCCTTCTCCTCCTGCCCCCAGTCTCTCCCAGCATCAGAGTCTTTTCCAATGAGTCAATTCGTCACATGAGGTGGCAAAAGTACTGGAGTTACAGCTTCAGCATCAGTCCTTCCAATGAACACCCAGGACTGATCTCCTTTAGGATGGACTGGTTCGATCTCTTTGCAGTCCAAAGGACTCCCAAGAGTCTTCTCCAACACCACAGTTCAAAAGCATCAGTTCTTCAGCGCTCAGCTTTCTTCACAGTCCAACTCTCACATTCACACATGACCACTGGAAAAACCATAGCCTTGACTACACGGACCTTTGTTGGCAAAGTAACGTCTCTGCTTTTGAATACGCTATCTAGGTTGGTCATAACTTTTCTTCCAAGGAGTAAGCGTCTTTTAATTTCACGGCTGCAATCACCATCTACAGTGATTTTGAAGCCCCAAAAAACTAAAGTCTGACTCTGTTTCCACTGTTTTCTCATGCTTAAAATGTTGCTTTTTTTTCTTTCATCTTTGATATTAAAATGGCTACACAAAAAGTCATTGAGTTGGATGGCATCACCAATTCAACGGACATGATTTGAGCAAGCTCTGGGAGATGGTGAAGGACAGGGAAGCCTGGCATGCTGCAGTCCACGGGGTCACAAAGAGTTGGACACAACTGAGTGAAGAACAATGACAACACTTTTGTGTTGTTTTGTGTTTTTTAGCCACCAATTTGGATGTTTTTTAAAAAATGCCTGCTGATACGACAGCTGTCACAATACAAGCTAACAAAATTGTTTTGAGTGAAGTTAAAAATGAGTGCTACTAGAGCCGTCTTATGGATAAAAACTAATAGAACTTCTGGCCAACCCAGTATATATATGCAAAACAGGAAGACGAAAACCACCTTATTCCCTACCCAGATGTTTACCACTGTTAACAGTTTATTGTATATCTTTATTTATCCCTATACATGCATATACATATTATATAAATATGTAGTTTTAATTGAAGTGGTTTTATCATACTTAATGTACAGTTTTGTAACTTAGCCACTTTTTAAAAATTAAAAATCTCCACCTTTCCAGATCAATATATTTTCATCTTATCTAAAACCCCAATTCAGTTTTTCTCATTAGTCCCCAAAATATCTCTACTTTGAAAATAGTAACTGAAAGCAAAGAATTATTATTAATTTTTCCTTTCCTATAGGAACGATTTTTCAGGATAATCATAGTGTTCCAAGTAATTAAATTTACTGAAGAATGTCAGAATAGGGCAGAAATAATTAAATTAGAATTATTTTACAGTTATTGAAATTATTGGCTCACATGAGGGTTTTAAATGAGTGTTAAAGGATAAGCTTCATGTTTGAACAGGAAATAGATATCTCTGTAGTATCAAAGTAATGTCATACAAATCACTTCTTAGTCACAAGTTCATAAAGTAAGGATAAGCCTGCCATATCGTTAATTCAGTTATCAGTTTAAGTGTCAATAACCGTCATCAAATATCCTGAAAGCTACTATATAAAAATATACTACATCATCTGCAAGGATTCCAAAATGTAAACCTTGAACCCATCGAGTCTCTACATTTAATGTCTTTTAGAGAAAGAGTTCAAAAAGTCAGTTTTATAACTATGAAAAATCATATTCTGGGTTGCTAAGCAAATGGGAAGGCAAAATTTACAAAATAAAGAGCTGTATGCACTGTGCTTAGGGATACATTTTGTTTTACTATGACTCATTGTACTTAAGAAATGAGTTTGGCAAGAGGTGACTGGCTTAGAGTGTTGACTCCATGTATGGTAAGAGAGCTGGGGGGAAACCTTGCTTGAACGGAGAACACAACTCTGAAATTGAGTCGATCACCTGGTTGCTGAAGAGATGTCTTTCGTTATTACATTACATGTGAGATCCTTACGTTTGAAATGAGGATTGTCCAGATTTTGAAATAAACCTACTGCCGTGGCCTGAAGTTATGCTTATCTATGTGTCATCTGTAATTCTCAGAATTCGGCCAGTTGATGCAGAAGTTTGGTATCAAAGGAAAGTTGGTGGAGTATTTAGTCCCTGTGTTATTTTCCATCAATTGAGTGGAGTGAAAATACAGCTAGTAACATTGGATAGAATGTGGTATTTCCTAAAGATTGTAATGGTAAGAGTTTCTACTTCTTGACTTCTATGACTCCTATAACAACACTGTAAAATAGGCTTTTAAAATATACATTTCACAGATGAGGAAAAGAGCTTTGGTGAGGTCACATAGCTTATAAATGACATGGTTAGGATTAGAATCAAGATCTGTCTGATTTTAGAGTTGGAGCTCAACTCCTCTACACTATACTACTTCGGTGAGTCAAATTTATATTAATAAACTTTGTAACATTGATTGAAGTAATTTTTGAGATTTTGGGGGACCTAATAGTCATACTAACTTAAAACAGTTTCTAAATTACCACTAGTAACCTAATGGGATTTCTGTGCATGAAATAAAAGTACTTAGTTCTTGTCAAATATTAGCACTAAAGAAATAAAACATTAACAGAATACTTTTGATTTTCTTTTCAGATGTCAGTGCTATTCAAGGCAAAGCCTAAGCTTTTACTTGACATTTTGGGCTACTTTTTATGAATTTGACAGTTGTGCATTTGGAATCTGTTCAAATTCTATTTGTAGCTAAATCATGTGAGTGCCAAGGAGATCAGTACAACTGCTTGTTAGCATCTCTAGAGTAATCTTTATTTGTAGACTGTCTTATATAAATTTAAAGATGTTAATTTTAACATGCTCAATCAGATCTATTTGCCACAGGTTATATAATGTTAGGCTTTTCACAGTAGTTTAACAGAGGTTTGGAGCAAATAATAGGTAGCATGAGTTGCTTTTGATTTGAATACTTTTACTCAGAAAAATTATAGACATGATAAAGAGGAAACAACTATTATACTTTGTTAAGGGCAGAAAATAAGTAACAGTTGTAGAGTACATTCCTATTAGCCTCACCGATAGGTAGATAGAAGAAACTTACATGTTTTAAAGGTTGTTTTTTTTTAAAGCAGGGGGCACAGTTAATAGTTGAGAATATGTTTCTTTAAGAAATGAGACATTTTGGGACTTTCCTGGTGGTCCAGTGGCTAAAACTCCATACTCCCAATGCAGGGGACCTGGTTTGACCCTTGGCTGGGGAAGCAGATCCCACATGCTAAGTAGATCCCACATGCTAACAGTAGATCCCGCAACTAAAGATTTTACGTGCTGCAACAAAGATCTCATGTGCTCCAGCTAAGATCAGGTATAGCCAAATAATTAAATTAAAAAGAAATGAGATATTTTTAAAAAATAGATGATCACACTTAAAACAACAGTTCTTTAATATCATGTGTCATGAAGTCATGACAGAGGATGAGATGGTTGGACGGCATCACCACCTCGACAGACATGAGTCTGAGCAAGCTCCAGGAGTTGATGATGGACAGGGAAGCCTGGTGTGTAGCAGTCCATGGGGTCACAAAGAGTCAGACACGACTGAGCAACTGAACTGAACTGAACTTAGGTGAACATGAAGTCAGTATTAACATTTCCCTGTTGTTTTTGTTTAGTTGCTAAGTCGTGTCCGACTCTTTGTGACCCCATGGACTGTAGCCCGCCAGGCTCCTCTGTCCGTGGAATTTCCCAGGCAAGAATACTGGAGTGGGTTGCCATCTCCTCCTCCAGGGGATCTTCCAGACCCAGGGCTTGATTCCTGGTCTCCTGCTTGGCAGGCAGATTCTTTACCACTGAGCCACCTGGGAATATCCCATTAATGTCTTTTTATGGAAGTGGTTTGTTTGACTCAGAGGTCCATACATTGCATTTGGTTGGTGTGTCTGATGCATCTCTTTTAACCCATGACAGTGCCTTTCTTTTCCTTGCCTTCATTTGTGAATAAAGGTCATTATCTCCCAGAATTTTCCCTGTTCTTAGGTTAGATCCTTGTGTTTATATAGGGTACTATTTTTGTAACAATATAAGAAAGGACGGGAGAGTTAGAATGCAAATGATGTCAGGTCCAAGACTATTGGCTGATAGCAAAAAATAGTGGGAAGTAATCAACAGTTAAGGACCAGTAGGGGTGCAATCTTCAGCCATCTTTGGAAAGGAGGTGACATTCAAAGAAAAAGTCTTAAATGGGGCTGTGTCAATTTCAGTTCATTTCTAAGAGGGGGTTACTGAGGTTTGTGGTTAAAGGAAATGGCTAGGGGACTGGGACTGGGAGCCTCATTCAGCTGTGCATGTAAGAATACTAGACACAAGTAAAGTTCCCAAAGGAGTTGACTGAAAGCAAGCAGAGAGGAGCATCAGCAAGACCTAGAACAGAGGGATGATCCTGACAGGAATGCACTGGACAGATGTTATTGGAATACAGGGTAGGTGCTTTTTTCTCCACTTTGTTACCTCTGGATACCAGTGTTCTAGATGAGTAGGAGAGACACTAACTACCTAGAATATCTGGTAGAAGTCATCTAGGTCAGTAGGATCTGTCCTTGTGGGAGGGGTGGGTAGATGGCTGCTGCCTGATACTGTTGGACTATGGCACCTTCATTCCAGCGGACGGCAGAAAGGACCGTTTTGAAACACTGTTAGTTTACAGGGCGAGGCTTCTTGCTCTCTTCTCATTCATTTCAGGAAAGAGTGGAGTAATATAGATTCTTGGCAGATTTTTTTTGGAAAGAGAATGGGCCTCAATTCTGGTAAAACTGATAACTTATTAAATCAAAGAATTAAAGTACAATCTGGTTTAAACAAACTGAATTACTTGTGACCTCTCAGAAAGTTTATAGACATGTAAATACAAGCTGAACAAAGTTAACTGGAATAATCTATAGTAGTAATACGTAATCTTTTATATATTAAAAGATACAAAGAAATAAAAGTCATTTGAGCATTCTGCAGTGAAATTACAGTTTTATTAAGAAAATATTATAGAAGAAAGTATATTTTGAATAATATCATGGGGGCTGAGGGAAAGAGAGTAAAGCTTTGGTACAAAAATGAGGTATAATTCCTTTACCATCTTTGCATTATAGCTGCCACAATTTTAGAACCTTAAGGGATTGTGTGGCCTATGTTTCCCATCTTTACACAGTTATACACCCTCCTAAAATTGGAATGAAAAACATATTTAGAACTTGTAATATGTAGTTGGGTAGTCATCAGAAAGAGATGGGTTCTTCTTTTAAAAATTTATTTTATTTGGCGCTTAGAGTGCCCTCTGAGCTGAATTAAAACTCAGGAGTCAACCCTAACAACCTGAGCATAAACTTTTAACTATTTCCAGAGATGTATTAAACGTTACAGCATGCACCTAACTTTGAATAGGCATGTGGGTAGAAAGAGTAGGCAGAGCTTTTCAACAAGATTTAATTGTCCTTAACCTGTGAATATGTAATTACGTAATTCATTATGATGAACTTTCATTTTTAGACTTCTGTGGTGGGAATCATTAATGCTTCATAGTTATGTGAAAAACAGTAATAATTCCATTTTTTATTATTACAAGTCATGATCTCCTAAATATATGCTAATTTCTTAGCCTGATTATGTGAATCATCTTCATTGGTACATTATGCAAATTTGAACTAAGAATGTCATTATGAAGAAAAACACTTAAAATGCGGCACCAGTACAGTTATTTAAAATGAGAATGCCAATAAAATATTAATATAATTTTGCCTATATGGATGAGAAGAGCAAAAAAATGGAAATGTTTAGTGATTTTGCTTTTAAAGGCATATTCTAGGTGGAGATAATAATACAAATGGGTGACATTTTTGTCTGATGAGGTCTATTGAATAGGAACTATAAAGTGAGAATTTGATTGGACTTATCCTGCTGTTAGGCATATGGATGATTATTTTTCATTTAAAATATTAAAAGAATTTTAACAGTTCTTACTGCTTTGCATAATCAATAGTTTTTATATTTATGCAAATATGTGCCTCTTTCAAATGTCTTTTTTTCAGCCTCAACTCTCAGACCTCCCATTTGGGATCATTTCATTTTTGTCTGAAGAAAGATATTTCTTCTTTAGACTTTCTGTTGGTGAGAATCTATTATCCGCAAACTCTGCTCTTGCTTGCCTGAAAATGCCTTTATTCTTGTGGCATTCTTGAAAGATCTTTCCACGGGTTATTCAATTGTAGACTGACAGTCATGTTCTTTTAGCCCATGGAGGATATTATTCCACTGCCTTTTGGTCTCTGTTGTTATTGATGAAAAGTCAGTTATCAGACACTTTTGAGGATAATCTGTATTTTTTTTTCCTCTGCTACTTTTATGGCTTTCTTTTCTGTTTTTGGTGTTCTACAGTGTCACTATAATGTATCTAAATATGGATCTATTATTCTTTAAATCACTTGGGATTTGAGAGACTTTCTAGGATTGTGGGTTGGATTCTTTCATCAGTTTTGGAAATTCTCATCCATTCATTATCTTGCCAAATATTGCCTCTGCACAATTTTCTCTTTCCTATTCTTTTGGAGCTATAATTCAAATTAGTTTAGATTTTCCCATAATGTCTTCCATATCAATTAACATCTCTATTTTTCTGTTGCATTTGGGATAATTTCATCATCTCTGTCTCCCTAGATCATACGTCTGCTCTGTCAAATAGACTAGTAACCCTGCCCACTGACAATTAAACTTGTCAATTTTTTTCAAATATCTACAGTCTTTTTTATAGTTTCTTATTCTCTGTACATATTATTCAAACTTGTTTTTATTTTTTATTCATGTTTTGTATGTACATCATGAGAAATACTGGGCTGGATGAAGCACAAGCTGGAATCAAGACTGCCAGAAGAAATATGAGTAACCTCAGATAGGCAGCTGATACTGCCCTTAAGGCAGAAAGCAAAGAGAAACTAAAGAGCCTCTTGATGAAGGTGAAAGAGGAGAGTGAAAAAACTGGCTTAAAACTCAATATTCAAAAACAAATCATGGCATCCAGTCCCATCACTTCATGGCGAACAGATGGGAAAACAATGGAAATAGGGAGAGACTATTTTTCTGGGCTCCAAAATCACTGCAGCCATGAAATTAAAAGATGCTTGCTCCTTGGAACAAAAGCTATGACTAACCTAGACAGTGTATTGAAAAGCAGAGACATTACTTTTCCAACAAAAGTCCATCGAGTCAAAGCTATGGTTTTTCCCAGTAGTTATATATGGATCTGAGAGGTGAGGTGAAGTCGCTAAGTTGTGTCTGACTCTTTGCGACCCCACGGACTGTAGCTTACCAGGCTCCTCTGTCCACGGGATTTTCCAGGCAAGAGTACTGGAGTGGGTTGCCATTTCCTTCTCCAGAGTATCTTCCCAACCCAGGCATCAAACCCAGGTCTCCTACATTGTAGGCAGACACTTGATCCTCTGAGCCACCAGGGAAGTCTCATGGATCTGAGTTGCACCAGAAAGAAAGCTGAGTGCCAAAGAATTGATGCTTTTGAACTGTGGTGTTGGGAGAAGACTCTTGAAAGTCCCTTGTATTGCAAGGAGATCCAACCAACCAGTCAATCCTAAAGGAAATCGGTCCTGAATATTCACTGGAAAGACTGACGCTGAGGCTGAAACTCCAATACTTTGGCCACCTGATGCAAACAGCCGACTCACTGGAAAAGACCCTGATGCTGGGAAAGACTGAAGGCAGGAGGAGAAGGGGATGACAGAGGATGAGATGGTTAGATGGCATCACCAATTCAATGGACATGAACTTGGGCAAGCTCCGGGAGATAGTGAAGGTCAGGAAAGCCTGGCATGCTGCAGTCCATGGGGTTACAAAGAGTCGGACACGACTGAGCAACTGGACAACAGCAACAATATATTTTATATACTTTATAGTCTGTATTTGGTAATTTTAGTAGTTGCAGTTGTTTTAAATCTATTTCTGTTTAAGACAGTAAATTTTCTATGTAGACATGGGGATGGGTGTATATGCTATTATGGGGGAAGCTTATTTCTAGTACATCTTTAAACTGAATGAGTAATTCTTGGAAGCTTCTCTCTCTCCATATGTGTGTGCCCGTAGGACAGGTCATGGCTTTTGTCTCTTATCAGATAAAGAAAATCTCATGTAAACTGGGCTTGGCAAATGTCCATAGGGTAAAAGCATGCTTTAGGATCTGCTCACCTCTCTAGGTTTCTGCCTTCACTTAATTTCTTTGACCTAGTCATTTCTTTGTTGCCAGTTAATCAATGAGATACCTAGTCCATAATATTGCCAAAAACAAAGCCTATGCTCTTTCTTAAAGTTTATTATCCAAACTTTCTTGGAGGGATATTTTCTTAAGATAAATAATAGTAAGAAGAAATGCTTAAAATCAATATGCAAATATATTGCAAGGAAATCTGTAGATTTTATAAGTGGACTTTCTTTTTAATATAAATTTTATTTGAATGTCTATCAGATATCTGGCTGACTGTTTTGTAGATCTCTATCATTTCATTTTATTAAATAGAAGTTTACATATTGTTCTAGAGTGCATTTAAGTCTTTGAACCACTAATCTGTTGGTTAAAATTCACTTTAGGTGCTCTGTGAGTTATGTTATACAACAATTTCAAAAATCTCTGTAATTTAGAACAAGAAATATTTATGTTTTACTCTTCTTTCACATTTATAGCTGCAAGTTAGCTGCAGTATTGCTTCAGGGTAAAGGTCAATTTCAGGTCTGCTCCACATATTTTCTCATTCTGAGACACACACTACTTAAAACATGCTTTGCCCATGTCAGGCAGTTCAAGACTAATCGATTACATTAAAAATTAAAGAAGTTAGCATGTGTCTCATCTACTCACAAACAACTGGCTAGAGCAAGTCACATGACCAAGAGTAATAGTACAATCCACTTCATAAACTTCAAAATAATGTCAGAAACTTTATTTATGTCTAAAATTGCTCTCAATCTTCTTTGAAAAATTACGATTTTAACCTAAAAGCCTCATCAGCAGTCTTTGGTAATGTAAGTGTTTAAATGGAAGGCTAACAGAAAAAAGCTCAGACAATAAGGAATCTGCTGCAATGCAGGACACCTGCATTCAATCCCTGGGTCAGGAAGATCCCTTGGAGAAGGGAATGCCTACAAACTCCTGTATTCTTGCCTGGGAAATGCCACGGACAGAGGAGCCTGGTGGGTTACAGTCCATGGGATCACAAAGAGTTGGACAGTACTGCGTGGCTAACATTTTCTTTCAAAGGAAAAACCAAAGCCAAAAAAAAAGCAACACCCCTCAAACCAAATTTCTCACATTCTAGGTCAGAGTTTTCTACGGGAAAGATTATCATGCCTGTCGGTGCTTAAACTGATTCGAAAAAAAGAAATCTTTTCATTCTTAGAAATGTATAATTAATTAAACATTAGGCAAAAGACATGGATTCTCATTGGAGTTTAAATAGGATAGTTATAATAAAAAGTTTTAGTTTAAAATACTATTCTTAAAATCATTTTAAGAGTAGTAATTTGCAGGGCCTCTCAACACAGAAAATGGAAGCTACTGAATACTTTTCAGTTACAGTGCAATATCACATATTACAGTTTCTGTTTGTGTTATGATCACATTGAAAATGCAAGATTGAATGATTATTTCCTGAAATCCCAGAATATCAGATTTGAAAGGATCTAAAAAGCATATATTTTTCAACTTTAATGCATTGAGATGCCATTTTGCTGCAATCAATAGTGATGTATGTTAAAAATCATTAGTCATTCATGACAAATAACTATTACTAGCAATAGTTAACGGAGAAGGCAATGGCACCCCACCCCAGTACTCTTGCCTGGAAAATCCTATAGACGGAGGAGCCTGATAGGCTGCAGTCCATGGGGTCGCTAAGAGTCGGACACGACTGAGCAACTTCACTTTCACTTTTCACTTTCATGCACTGGAGAAGGAAATGGCAACCCACTCCAGTGTTCTTGCCTGGAGAATCCCAGGGACGGCGGAGCCTGGTGGGCTGCCGTCTATGGGGTCGCACAGAGTCGGACACGACTGAAGTGATTTAGCAGTAGCAGCAGCAATAGTTAAAATACAGAAGATTATGAAAGATATACTTGAAATCAATCAGAACCCTGAGAAGACTTTCCAGGGACAGACCCTGGAATCCTCTCTCCCACTCTTATTTATAGCAAAGTTTAAGCTTTCTCCAAATTCCAAAGAGCAGATTTAATCAGAGCAGTGAGAAAATGCAGAAACAAACGAAACCAGTCAAGCAGGACAAAATAATAGTTTCGCCATAAAACAAAGTCAAGGGCCTTTAATTCCTCCTCGAGGGCTATAGATAATATCCCAAGCCATATCCTTGAGCTGTTCTGCAGATACTAAAATTTGCACCAGGTGGAAGAAGTCAACTGCTGACCCCGAGCACAGAGAACCCAGACCGGTTGGACCAGCAAGATTATAATGTTGACTCTCAGGTACCACCGTTTCCTCATCACCAATCAATCAGAAGGATATCCACAAAATGATCAGGCACCCTGAGACCCTCACCTTACCTTTAAAAACCCTTCCCATCAGGGAGTTTGCGTCTTTTGAGCATGAGCTGCTTCTTCTCTTTGCTTGACCCCACAATGGGCACCTTGCAAAAAACCCTGTACTTCACCACAACTTGGTGTCAAGGAATGACTTTACTGTGCACCAGTGAGGGGACCCAAATTCGGTTCTGCGATATATTAATTATTTACATTTGTTTCCCCTATTATATCTTCATTTTCACTTACGTGCATTCTGGGTGAGTGCGTGGGTGTGTGTGTGTGTGTGTGAGAGAGAGGAGTTACAGCTAGTTTGAAAACAATTTGCATAATAATGGGTACACCATGACTATTTGTTTCAAATGTGGATATCATCCATTGGAAAAAAGATTGCATATCATTCCTTAAAGAGCATGTAGTCCAACTCCCTTTTATCAGAACTTGAAATGCAGGGAGTAACTTATCTAGTCACATATCTAATTAACCTAAGTTTCCTTGATTCTAGTACAGTGCTTTCCCTTTCAATAAATGACTTTATTTTCAACAGCCAGTGTAAGAAATGGTTGTCTGAGGAGGCTTTACAAACAAATGTGAAAAGAAGAGAAGCAAAAGGCAAAGGAGAAAAGGAAAGCTAAACCCATTTGAATGCAGAGTTCCAAAGAATAGCAATGAGAGGTAAGAAAGCATTCCTCAGTGATCAATGCAAAGAAATAGAGGAAAACAATAGAATGGGAAAACCCAGAGATCTCTTCAAGAAAATTAGAGATACCAAGGGAACATTTCATGCAAAGACGGGCACAATAAAGGACAGAAATGGTATGGACATAACAGAAGCAGAACATATTAAGAAGAGGTGGCAAGAATACACAGAAGAACTATGCAAAAAAGATTTTCATGACCCAGATAATCACGATGGTGTGATCACTCACCAGAGCCAGACATCCTGGAATGAGAAGTCAAGTGGGCCTTAGGAAGCATCACTATGAACAAAGCTAGTGGAGGTGATGGAATTCCAGCTGAGATATTTCAAATCCTAAAAGATGATGCTGTGAAAGTGCTGCACTCAATATGCCAGCAAATTTGGAAAACTCAGCAGTGGCCGCAGGACTGGAAAAGGTCAGTTTTCATTCCAATCCCAAAGAAAGGCAATGCCAAAGAAGGTTCAAACTACTGAGCAATTGCACTCTTCTCACATGCTAGTAAAGTAATGCTCAAAATTCTCCAAACCAGGCTTCGATAGTACATAAACTGTGAACTTCCAGATGTTCAAGCCAGTTTTAGAAAAGGCAGAGGAACCAGAGATCAAATTGCCAACGTCTGCTGGATCATCAAAAAAGCAAGCGAATTCCGGAAAAACATCTACTTTTGCTTTATTGACTATACCAAAGCATTTGACTGTGTGGATCACAACAAACTGTGGAGCATTCTTCAAGAGATGGGAATACCACACCACCTGACCTGCCACCTGAGAAATCTGTATGCAGATCAAGAAGCAACAGTTAGAACTGGACATGGAAAAACAGACTGGTTCCAAATCAGGAAAGGAGTATGTCAAGGCTGTATATTGTCACCTGCTTATTTAACTTATATGCAGAGTACAGCATGAGAAATGCTGGACTGGATGAAGGACAAGCTGGAACCAAGATTGCTGGGAGAAATATCAAGAACCTCAGATATGCAGATGACACCACCCTTGTGGCAGAAAGCAAAGAAGAACTAAAGAGCCTCTTGATGAAAGTGAAAGAGGAGAGTGAAAAAGTTGGCTTAAAAGTCAACATTCAGAAAACTAAGATCATGGCATCTGGTCCCATCACTTCATTGCAAATAGATGGGGAAACAATGGATACAGTGAGAGACTTTATTTTGGGGGGCTCTAAAATCACTGCAGATGTGACTGCAGCCATGAAATTAAAAGACACTTGCTCCTTGGAAGACAAGTTTTGACCAACCTAGACAGCATATTAAAAAGTAGAGACATTTCTTTGCTGACAAAGGTCTGGCTAGTCAAAGCTATGGTTTTTCCAGTAGTCATGTATGGATGTGAGAGCTGAACTATAAAGAGCTGAGCGCTCAACATCACTCATTATTAGAGAAATGCAAATCACAACCACAATGAGGTACCACTTCACACCAGTCAGAATGGCTGCGATCCAAAAATCTGCAAGCAATAAATGCTGGAGAGGGTGTGGAGAAAAGGGAACCCTCCTACACTGTTGGTGGGAATGCAAACTAGTACAGCCACTATGAAGAACAGTGTGGAGATTCCTTAAAAAATTGCAAATAGAACTCCCTTATGACCCAGCAATCCCACTGCTGGGCATACACACCAAGGAAACCAGAATTGAAAGAGACACATGTACCCCAATGTTCATCGCAGCAGTGTTTATAATAGCCAGGACATGGAAACAACCTAGATGTCCATCAGCAGATGAATGGATAAGAAAGCTGTGGTACATATACACAATGGAGTATTACTCAGCTGTTAAAAAGAATTCATTTGAATCAGTTCTGATGAGATGGATGAAACTGGAGGCGATTATACAGAGTGAAGTAAGCCAGAAAGAAAAACACCAATACAGTGTACTAACACATATATATGGAATTTAGAAAGATGGCAATGACGACCCTGTATGCAAGACAGCAAAAAAGACACAGATGTGTATAACGGACTTTTGGACTCAGAGGGAGAGGGAGAGGGTGGGATAATTTGGGAGAATGGCATTCTAACATGTATACTATCATGTAAGAATCGAATCGCCAGTCTATGTCTGATGCAGGATACAGCATGCTTGGGGCTGGTGCATGGGGATGACCCAGAGAGATGTTATGGGGAGGGAGGTGGGAGGGGGGTTCATGTGTGGGAATGCATGTAAGAATTAAAGATTTTAAAATTAAAAAAAAAATAAAAAAATAAATTCTGTAAATATCAAAATAAATAAATAAATAAATAAAGAGCTGAGCGCTGAAGAATTGATGCTTTTGAACTGTGGTGTTCTAGGAGACTCCTGAAAGTCCCTTGGACTGCAAGGAGATCCAACCAGTCAATCGTAAAGGAAATCAGTCCTGAATAATCATTGGAAGGACTGATGTTGAAGCAGAAACCTCAATACTCTGGCCACCTGATGGGAAGAACTGACTCGTTTGAAAAGATCCTGATGCTGGGAAAGATGGAAGGCAGGAGGAAAAGGGGACAGAAGAAGATGAGATGGTTGGATGGCCTCACTGACTCAATGGACATGAGTTTGAGTAAACTTCGGGAGTTGGTGATGGACAGGGAGGCCTGGCATGCTGCAGTCCATGCAGCTGCAGAGTCGGACATGACTGAGCAACTGACTGAACTGAATTTAGCTAGCCACATCTAATTAACCTAAGCTTCCTTGATTCCGGTACAGTTCTTTTCTTCAATAAATGACTTTATTTTCAGCAGCCAGTGTAAGAAAGTGGGGTTGAGGCAGAAGAGGACTAGACAAGGCAATTCATTGCCTACATCTAATCTTTAGTCTCAGTTCCCAAAGTCAAGGAAAAGCCAAAGAGCCCAGATGGTATATTTTGCATCTTATCTATGCTCTGGGAACATTCTTTTTGAAATCTTGTTGTTGTCGTTGTGTCCTACACTTTGTGACCCCATGGACTGTAGCTCACCAGGCTCCTCTGTCCTTGGGATTTCCCAGGCAAAAATACTGGAGTGGGTAGCCATTTTCTTCTCCAGGGGATCTTCCTCCCAACCCGGGGATCGAACCCATGTCTCCTGCTTGGCAGGCTGATTTCTTACTGCTGAGCCACCAGGATAGCCCATAGATTTTGAAATCTATCTGATGGCAACTCGGAATAAGAAATACAGCTTAAATCATAACACAGGTCATAGGCACCCTCCTCCACTACAGAAACAAAAGTTTCAGAATCCTTGCCCTTGTTATATATATACTCTGATCTTTTATTTTAGATTCCATTCTAGCCTATCATTAAAAAGTAAAATAGACTTTTGAGTCAGTTCAAAAACCCCTGCTCTAGAAAATAGAAAACAGGCTTCAATCTGCTCACAAACTCCAAAATTACTAGCTTTGCTGAAATTGTGTCATTCACAGAATACTAAACTTCCCTCATATTTATCTGAATCACAACTACAATCTCTCAGACTTCAGAACAGAACCTATAGAATCTTTTCCTCATTGGAACACCACTTCATTATAATATCTCATAGATTCTAAGACTCATTGTTTTTCACATTTTAACATCTCCGAGTTTAAGACGCATCTTTAAAAAATCAGTGGCATAGCACAGTTTAATTGGCAAAGTTTCTTTTCTTTCTTGGGTAACATGAAATAATGGTGAGTCTTAAATTCCATGATGTTTTTAGAGTTTCTATGAAATATTTTAGTAATAAGGATTATATAGGCCAAACTCTTCTGCTTATTTGTTTCAAAGTATTCAGCCGATCAGAATGTTTTTTGACCTCTTAGGAAAACGTAATCACGTAAGAAAAGAACTTAGTTCTGGGTTAGACGGAAAAATGAGTTACAAACTGAGGGTTTACTTATTAGTGAAAGCTTTTCATGTGCCTTCATTGTTAAGAATTTGATTATGATCTTTCTGCTTTTCTATAGCCCTTATTTTTGTATTGTTACCGTCTTTTGGTCACTGACACTTTACTTTTCTCATTACGGGGTTTTTTCTCATTACTTTTCTCATTACGGGGTTGAGGTGCGAGTTCCTTGGATTCTGATTAAAAGAGAACGCAAAAGGTTATGTCCAAAAATTAATGCACCTGAAAAAAAAATCAAGAATTAGGCTTTATTTAAAAAATGGAACGAATCGTCAAATTTCTGTGTATCTGTTTAAAATAGTCACCAACCTAACACATTGTAAAACTGGCACGAAGGATCCCGAACAGGACTAGGAAACAAAATAACTTTGCTAAGCTATTTTCATCTCAGCATGAAAGAAATGCACCATCCTCTCCTCAAAAATAAAAATCTCTAATGAAGAAAACAGTACATTAAATGCCACAACTGACGTGCTACTAGAAATAGGAAGAAGTAGTTACTGCTTTCCAAGGCAGACACCACGATGTTTTCTGTTTCCCTTTGCTTGGCTAAAACTTTGGGCAAGCCCCAGGCTGGGGAGGTGGGGGGACCCTGAGTCCTACCCGGGAGCTCTACCGGACAGTCTCAGTTTAGGCAGGGCCCTGCACGACCGGTCCCAAAGGCCTCGCCTCAACAGGCGCGGGGCGGGCGGGCGGGTTCGCCTCCCGAGCCCGCCCCAGGATGTCCAGAGGCGCTTTCAGCTGCGATAAGACTCCACCCGAACCAGGTGCTGACAGTTACTCCCGCGCGGCCGACGCCCGCTCAGCTGGAGACGCTCCGTCACCGCCTCCGCGCGTCGTCACGTGACGGGAAGGGGGCGTGACCGAGCCCGACAGCAGGGGGCGGGGCCGGGGCGGGGCCGGGGCGGGTCCTCGAATGTGAAGGAGCTCCGCGGCTCCCGAGGCCCAGAGCGGCGGCGGCGCGGCCGATGACAGCATCAGGCCGCGACGCGTTCCCGGGCGGGCGGCGGTGGTAGCAGCCCCAGCGGCTGCAGCGATAGCTGTCGCCGGCGCGGTAGCCGCTGCCGGTAGCCCGCAGACAGAGGGAGGTGGGGGCCCGCCCCTGCTGGCAGACCGTAGGGCCGGCGTTCCCGCCCTCTTCGCGGGCCGAGCGGGCACTGCCTTCTCGGCCGCGAGGCAGCGCCCTTGGGCTGGGCTCGTGCCCCAGCTGCCGCCGGCGACTGCGGCCGAGAGAAGTTGGGGTCCGACTGGACGCGTGCGGGGCCCCACAGGAACCGACCGCCCGCGCCCCGCCTCTCCGGGGGCTCTGCACCGGTGAGTGTAGCGTGGGTCTCTGTCCGCACCCTCCGGGCGGCGGCTCCCCTGCCTCGCACGTTCTGCGCTCGGGCCAGCGGGGACTGCGGGCACCCCGCGCCGGGGAGGCTTCCTTTGGTCCCTGTGTCCCCTCTCGGAGTGGGACATTCCAAAGGCTGGAGAGCATGGAGTGCTTTGGGGCCCACGGTGAATGCGTCTGCAGCCTCACGAAGCCGCAGCAGGGGCAGGGGGCCGGTACCGTCTTTTGGTCAGCCCCGAGAGTCGGCCCCTGCCCGAAGTTTGCTTGGGCGGACGGAGGGGTCTCGCCGGAAGCCCTGGCGCCGGGGAGAGTGGCGCTTTGTCTCTTGATGCAGTTCAGGCGAGGCTCCCGTTTTCCTGTGACAGCCCCGGAGGAGGGCTGTGGCGCGCACCGCAGACCGCGCCCTCCCTGGGAGAGCCGAGCGCCACGGTGTTGTTCTTCTAAACCTCAGTTCCTGTGGCCTTCTTGTAGCGTAGGAGGAAGGCGAAGCCTTTGCTGTACTTTTAAATTTAGTGTTTGTGTCTGATCCCTTTCTGGAGAATGGAATCGGGTTCCAAGAAGCTTTACAAAGAGCCTGCCTTTGGTTCATTGAGCCATCCACACAAGACCGGCCCAGCCGAAGCAACAGTATATTCAGATTTTCCATTCACAAAAGTCATTCGACACTCTGAGAGACATCTGCGATTGGGGAACATACCTAATTTAATTTTGTCTAATACTTTCTGAAACAATAGGTTAACTTGGAAAGGAAAGTGAAGTCGCTCAGTCGTGTCCGACTCTTTGCGACCCCATGGAGTGTAGCCTACCAGGCTCCTCTGTCCATGGGATTTTCCAGGCAATAGTACTGGAGTGGATTGCCATTTCCTTCTCCAGGGGATCTTCCCGACCCAGGGATCGAACCCCGGTCTCCCGCATTGTAGACAGACGCTTTACTGTATGAGCCACCTACTTAAATAGATGGAGAAATTTACCCGACTGATGTTATATGCATATTTACTTTAAACAATTTAATGAAGTTTTTGTCTTTCTGATGCTGGAAGATGTAAATGACTTCTAAGTAGTATTACATTGCACTCTGTATGGTAGGGTTATTCGTTTTAAATTAACTTTCTCTGAAACTTAGCTTAGAGCCACTATAGGTCTTTTCAAAAATAATTATTTCAAAGTTTTGTTTTGTTTTTTGGCCTCCCTTAAGAGTCGAAACATTGTGAATTCTTTGTTTCCTTCTTCTATCTCGTCCAATGTTATCTAAACTTGATCAAGCGGAGAGACTAGGGTGAATTTCTGTGCTTGCTTGAACCTGTTCTGCAGTGAAAATGTTAAGATCATGCTGGCTTTATGAAACAGGTTGGAGAAGGAAGAGTGTCCTCTATTACAGCTAATTTAGAATATGTTACCCCCCCCTTTTTTTTTCTTTTTTCATTAGTAACTGTGTGTGGAATGACTGCAACATGCCTGTTCAAAGTAATGGAAAAGGGAATAGATGAAACATAAGAACTACTTTTTAGGTCTTTAATTATGGAGCTTAAGTTGTGTTCAAATTCCATGTGAACCGTTTGAGCTACAATACATTGTACACAGGTGCTTAGAAGGGCCGATTTAATTAAACATGGTCATGGTTTATTTCTCTTTTATTGAATCATAATATTTGTTGTAATTGTGGTCTGTGAAAAGGTTTTTCACAGATTTTTTTTCCAGTTAGAATATTATGACCTTTTAGAGGCAATGTTTCTTACAAAGCATTTATGGTACCTATAAATTTGGTAATATCTAGATTTGAGGTTTCTTTTGAGTTGAAAAAGCCATAAAAGATAGTTAAGAAACAAATAATACAACTCTGTTTAATGGAATTATGCTTTAGTTTTAAGAAAAAAGTGGTAAAGTTATGAATTTATAAAGCTTGCCTTATAAAAACATCTCTTTTTAAAAGGAATTAATTGCATAATTTCTCTAATGAGTGTCCTTAGTACATTTAAACTTAGTTTATAAATAATCCTTCAAGAGCAGATCATTTGAATTGAAGCATGAAATGACAAAATAAAGAAATGATGCGTAGAGTTTTCTAATATTATTTTGGAAAATCTTTATCCTAATAATACTTGAAGTATTGTATTTTAATATTTACATCATAATATCCAAAGATGAAAACTTTTATTGCAATGATCTTGGAGCACTGAGGAATTAAAAAGGTCCTATCTTATGCATATGACCTACAAATAATACATAAATGCAACTTGAATTAAGTCTCTGAGTACTTCGTTAGTGAAGGTGGCTGTGTGCAGGAAAATTGAAGCAGAGTTTCCTTGTGGTTGGAACACAGAAAGAGCTATCTGGACTAATGTGTAAAGATTTCATGTTAATATTTTCTTTTGGAAACCTCTGAAAGACTTTAGATCTATCCTTCCTTCCAGCTTGGTCCTCACCCCCTCATATATCCTCTTAAAGGCATGAAATTGAAGGTCTCATCTGGAACACTTGATAGAAGGATTTTTCCTCCCTGAAGAATGTTACCAAGTTTGCAAGGAAAGAGCTTTCTTCAGAGACCTTGTAGGAAAGAGTTCTTGTCCTGAAACATCATACTCTTCTACCCTTTGTTAATTTTTGTTGTTAAAGCTGGAAACAATGTAAACTCTCCATGATAGCAAGAACCATTGAAGTTCCAAATGCTTAAGAGTTATTGAATGAAAAAATGTGGTTCCAGATGCTGCTGCTGCTGCTGCTAAGTCGCGTCAGTCGTGTCCAACTCTGTGTGACCCCAGAGACAGCAGCCCACCTGGCTCCGCTGTCCCTGGGATTCTCTAGGCAAGAACACTGGAGTGGGTTGCCATTTCCTTCTCCAATGCATGAAAGTGAAAAGTAAAAGTGAAGTCGCTCAGTCCTGTCTGACTCTTTTGAGACCCCATGGACTGAAGCCTACCAGGCTCCTCCGTCCACAGGATTTTCCAGGCAACAGGACTGGAGTGGGTTGCCATTGCCTTCTCCAGTGGTTCCAGATATATAACCAGAAAACAAAGAGGAGTGTGTGATAATATAATCCAGATTAGATACAAGGAAGGAGGTGATAAAAATAATGTAGGTGTCAAAGAAGGGAGGCAACTCATTTCATCTGGGGAACTTTCAACAGTGAGTCTTTTTTGGTAACATGATTTTTTCTTCTTCTAACTGTTTACCTCTCCTTGATAAAAAGTGTTGACACGCTTTATAAGAGCTGAAATTTAGAGTACTTGAGTTTTGGAAGTGACATTGGTAGAGTGAAAGCAGGAGCATTGATCTGGAGGTTGGAAAACTTGATGGGATTTCTGACTGCATTTTATACAAGAAATTAGGGGCTTCCTTGATAGCTCAGTTGATAAGGAATCTGCCTGCAGTGCAGGAGACCAGGGTTCAATTCCTGGGTCCGGAAGATCCCCTGGAGAAGGGATAGGCTACCCACTCCAGTATTCTCTGGCTTCCCTTGTGGCTCAGCTGGTCAAGAATCTGCCCACAATGCAGGAGACCTGGGTTCGATCCCTGGGTTGGGAAGATCCCCTGGAGAAGGGAAAAGCTACCCACTCCAGTATTCTGCTTTGGAGAATTCCACGTACTGTATAGTCCGTGGGGTTGCAAAGAATCAGACACTACTGAGCGACTTTCACTTTCTATAAGAAAGCTAGGTAAACCACTGGGCGTTAGCTTTCTCATTTGTAAAAGGAGGAGAATAATCCTTATTCACATGGTTGTTGGGGAACTGAGATTACAAAATGTATGTCAAAGTGCCTATTTCAATATTTCCCCCCCCCCCCCCCCACCCCCAAACTTGAAACTTTTGTATTGGGTTTTAATTGACGAACAATGTTGGGGTAGTTTCAGGTGAACAGCAAAGGGACTCAGCTATACATATACATGTATCCATTCTCCCTGACACACACCCAGCGCCCCCCCCCCCCGCCCCCCCCCCCCCCCCCCCCCCGCCCCAAAGAGCCTATTTCAGTACTAACAGATAGGAGAAATCAAACATTAAATTACTTAAAACATTTCTTTGTCATTAGAGCTTTAAAAAATATTTTGATGTATTTATCACAGACTCTGATATCTACTTATCTTTGCATTGACCCATTGTGTTACCTTAAAATTTACCAGTATCTAAATTCTAGATACTTAATTTTCTTTCAGTCAAGTATAAAGTTTTCTGATGGAAATGAGGCTTAATTGTATTACTTCTTAATGTTACAAACCACAGGGAATTTTAGATATCTTAAATTGGTAAAGCTTTAAGGGATATGTGTTACTGAGCCTTTAGGCTTTCTTTACAGAATTTGTTTTTGAAGAAATTGTGCTTGCCTGTCATGCAATCTATCTATTCACTGTTGTGAAAAACAAACAAGTACATTTTCCTGCTATTACAAAAAAAATTACTGAAAAAATCGTCTGTATGTTTTCAGTGGTCTGAGTGACTGTGAACCATGAAGAGCCTCTCTCTGCTGTGTCTTAGGTTAGAATTTGGTATTTTGTGAGCAGTCTTACAGACTTCTGCATCATTTCTTATCTAAGCTTTTTGCTCTAGTAGCTGTGCATTCTGTCATGAATCTCAAAATTCCATTATACTTTGTGAACTCTTTTCAGTGTTTAAGTTCATAAAGTAGGCTGTCCTTTGTATAATATTTGAAAGGGAATTGTATGATGAAAAGACCAAAAAGAGTCTTGAATCTTAAAACAATAAGCCAGTTACCTACCATCTTTCCTATTCACAAAGGACTGGGGAAAAATATAAAAAGAGGAAACAGTTTTTGAACTTGAAGACTTTTCAAATAAAAAGGAAACTTTTAGATTCAGGGTTGTTAAAAACATGATAGATTCAGAGGGAGATCGATAGCTCCTGAAGGTGTCTTAGTAGAAGTGGTTGGTCATCGTAATAATGGTAACTAATATGTGTTGAGTACTAACTGTGTATCTGGTACTTGCATACACGTACTTGACTGTGATCCCCTCCCCCCAGATCAGGCTATTTTCTTGTCCCTTTTTAAACCTCACGCACTGAGAGATTAAGTGGTAGGCTGGAGAGCCAGGATTTGAACTAACCCTGAGTCACAGGGAGGGTAAGTAGCAGGTGGTGGACCTTGCCAAAAGGGTTTGAATTCAAGGTTTAACCTGACCTTTCACATCAGAACCTGACCTTTTAGCCATCACATTATACTGCCTTGTGTAGTTTATTGGCAGTTGCCCCTGGTGTCAGGTCTTGACCTTCAGGATCTTTCTCAGTCTATTTTGACTTCGTGATTTGATGAAAATACAGTCTGTAATAAGATCACCTCGATTTGCTTCATTTCATGTGTATTTGAATGACATACTTTATTTTATGTGGAGTAAAGCAAATAATTCATTATTGTTCATTCAGTTGCCATTTTCTCATTTGGAAATTGCACTGTAAACTGGAATTGTATTTTAAGGTGATTTGTTACAATTTTAAAAATTCATACTTTTTTTAAAGAGTAAAACGAATGCACAGAATTGGTATGAGTGGGTTATTATGAGTGATATTTAAGGTTTTTATGAGTGATATTTAATCATACAAATCTATATAATTAAAATCTATCCTTTTGAAATCTCCGCTGTTAAAATAACTTTTTTGGCTGCCAGATGCCACTATTAGCAGGAGAAACAACAGAGTGGGAAAGACTAGAGATCTCCAAGAAACTGAGAGATACCAAGGGAACACTTCATGCAAAGGTGGGCACAATAAAGGACAGGAACAGTATGGACCTAACGGAAGCAGAAGATACCAAGAAAAGGTGGCAAGAATACACAGAAGAACTATGCAAAATAGATCTTCACGACCCAGATGACCACGATGGTGTGATCACTCACCACAGCCAGACATCCTGGAGTCTAAACTCCAGTGGGCCTTAGGAAGCATCACTACAAACAAAGCTAGCGGAGGTGACGGAATTCCAGCTGAGATGTTTCAGATCCTAAAAGATAATGCTGTGAAAGTGCTGCACTCAATATGCCAGCAAATTTGGAAAACTCAGCAGTGGCCACAGGACTGGAAAAGGTCAGTTTTCATTCCAATCCCAAAGAAAGGCAATGCCAAAGAATGCTCAAACTACTGGACAATTGCACTCATCTCACATGCTAGTAAAGTAATGCTCAAAATTCTCCAAGCCAGGCTTCAGCAATACGTGAACTGAGAACTTTCAGATGTTGAAGCTGGAATTAGAAAAGGCAGAGGAACCAGAGATCAAATTGCCAACATTTGATGGATCATTGAAAAAGCAAAGAGAGTTCCAGAAAAACATCTACTTCTGCCTTACTGACTATGCCAAAGCCTTTGACTGTGTGGATCACATCAAACTGTGGAAAATTCTTAAGGTACAGGAATACCAGACCACCTGACATGCCTTCTGAGAAATCTGTATGCAGGACAAAAAGCAACAGTTAGAACCAGACATGGAATAACAGACTGGTTCCAAATTGGGAAAGGAGTACATCAATGCTGTATATTATCACCCTGCTTATTTAACTAATATGCAGAGTACATCATGAGAAACGCTCAGCTGGAGGAAGCACAAGCTGGGGTCAAGATTGCCGGGAGAAATATCAATAACCTCAGATATGCAGATGACACTACCCGTATGGCAGAAAGTGAAGAGGAACTGAAGAACCTCCTGTTGAAAGTGAAAGAGGAGAGTGAAAAGCTGGCTTAAAACTCAACATTTAGAAAACTAAGATCATGGCATCCAGTCCCATCACTTCATGGCAAATAGATGGGGAAACAGTGGAAGTAGACACAGACTTTATTTTGGGGGGCTCCAAAATCACTGCAGATGGTGACTGCACCCATGAAATTAAAAAATGCTTGCTCCTTGGAAGAAAAGCTACGATCAACCTAGACAGCATATTAAAAAGCAGAGACATTACTTTGCTGACAAAGGTTATCTTGTCAAAGCTATGGTTTTTCCAGTCGTCATGTACTGATGTGAGAGTTGGACCGTAACGAAAGCTGAGTGGTGAAGACTTGATGCTTTTGAACTGTGTTGTTATGAGAAGACTCTTGAGAGTCCCTTGTCCTGCAAGGAGATCAAACCAGTCAGTCCTAAAGGAAATCAGTCCTGAATATTCTTTGGAAGGACTGATGCTGAAGCTGAAGCTCTCAATACCTTGGCCACCTGATGTGAAGAACCGACTTATTGGGAAAGACCCTGGTGCAGGGAAAGATTGAAGGTGGGAGGAGAAGGGGATGACAAAGGATGAGATGGTTGGATGGCGTCACTGACTCGATGGACATGAGTTTGAGCTGGCTCCAGGAGTTGGTGATGGACAGGGAAGCCTGGCATGCTGCAGTCCATGGGGTTGCAAAGAGTTGGACATGACTGAGCGACTGAACTGACTGAACTGAACTGAGTTTATCAGATTACTTAGCTTTTTAAAAGAAGGCTCATACTCCAGTGAAAATTATGAAATATGTGTATGTGCATTTTGATGAGGTGAGGGTATGGTATTTGATTGATACAAAAGTCACTGATTCTGATCGTGAATTTTAAATTATTATTATTAGGCTCAAACACATCTTTTTTAATCAAAATAGCGATGATTACAATCAACAGATTTTTGCCAATGAGAAATAAATTTGCTTATTGCTGTAGCATAAAAACCCATGCTTTGGGATTCAACGAACACTTTGAAAGCTTTTTCTGCCTCCTGCTGGTTGTGGGAGCATTTTGCCTGCAAAGAATTGTCTTTTAGTGAGAAGTCAGGTGAATATGGTAGAAGAGGCAAAACTTGGTAGCCCAATTCATTCAACTTTTGAAGCGTTGATTGTGCAACGTGCAATCGGGATTTGTCTTGGAGAAGAATTGGGCCCATTCTGTTGACCAATGCGGGCTGCAGGCATTGAAGTTTTCGATTCATCTCATTGATTTGCTGAGCATGCTTCTCAGATGTAGTGGTTTCGCAGGGATTTGGAAAGCCGTATCAGATGGGCAGCAGACCAGCCAGCAGTGAACCATGACCTCTTTTTTGGTGCAAGTTTGACTTTGGGCAGTGCTTTGGAGCTTCTCAGTCCAACCACTCAGCTGGCCATTGCCGGTTTTATGCAATCAGCTTTTCTTCGCATGTCACAATCCAGTCGAGAAATGGTGTGTGGCTGTTGCATAGAATAAGAGAAGACGACACTTAGAAGTGATTTTTTAAAAAATTTTTGGTCAGCTCATGAGGTACCCACTTATTGAGCTCTTTCACCTTTCCAGTTTGCTTCAAATGCCAAATGACCGTAGGATGGTCGATGTTGAGTTCTTTGGCGATTTCTAGTGTAGTTGTTATGGAGAAGGAAATGGCACCCCACTCCAGTGTTCTTGCCTGGAGAATCCCAGGGATGGGGGAGCCTGGTGGGCTACCGTCTATGGGGTTGCACAGAGTCGGACACGACTGAAGCGACTTAGCAGCAGTAGCAGTGTAGTTGTGAGAGGGTCAGTTTCGATGATGACTCTCAACTGGTTGTAGTCGACTTCTGATGACTAGCCGCTATGCTCATCTTCAAGCCTCTCTCCTCTTTCGCAAAACTTCTTGAACAACCGCTGCACTGTATGTTAGCAGTTCCTGGCACAAACACGTTGTTGATGTTGCGAGTTGTGTCTGCTGCTTTATGACCCATTTTGACCTCAAATAAAAAATTGGTTGAATTTGCTTTTTGTTTAACATCATTTCTATAGTCTAAAATAAATATAAACAGCAAGTAATAAGTCATCAGCCAGAAAACATAAAGTGGGAAATTTGCTTTAAAACAATGTATGATATAACGACATTTATTTGAGAACATATTCCAGTGTCAAACAGCAGAGTTCAACAGTGCAAAACTGCAGTTACTTTCGCATAAACCTAATAGGTTTGGGGAGACATAGTCCTGCTGAAGTAACACTTTTGTATGTTATTCATTCATGGTACAAAATATGTTATAATTTGTATGAGTAATGAGGTGAGGGGACTTCCCTGTGGTCCAGTGGCTGGGACTCCTCGCTTCCAGTGCAGGGGGCCCAGGTTCAATCCCTGATCGGGAAACTGGATCCCACATACCCCAGCTGGGAGTTCGCATGCTGCAGCTGAAGATCCCACATGCCACAACTGAGACCTGGAACAGCCAAATAAATAAATACTTATTTTTTAAAAAAAGAATAAGGAGGTGGGATTCCTTGGATGTGAAGACACAGGTACACTGTAAAGTGGAGAGTAGGGTGAGGCACCTCTGAGAATGAGTTTTGCTTACTGTATGATTTTGCCTATTGTTTTGACTATAATAACATTTAAGATCAACAATCCAGAAGCAGAGAAAAACAGTACTATGCATCATAGCTGGGGGTTTGTAATAGTTCCCTGGGCTGTTTTGCAAGGTGTGAATGCTTTATAAATACTCATTAATGATCATGAAAGGAGTTTCTTACTACCTAATATTTTAGAAATCTAGAGAGGTAGACTAGAACAGGCTCTGGAGCCGGACTGCTTCATTCAGAACCTCCACAGCCATGTAACTAGCTTATTGCCTTGTTCTGACCCTCTGTGGCATGAGAGTGCTGCAGGTGAAGACAATGCCGTCTTCAGGCAGAGCAAGACCAGGAGATGCACCCTGGGAGTTTCCTGTTTTTCTCACGTGGTATAAAAGAGATCTGGAAGTTCTCACATAATCCAAGTGCAGGAAATAGAAGTTAGCAGAGTGAGAGCCAGCCCGCCTGTCCTGCAGGGACTGTTGTGAGCGGAAGAACCAGCTAGATCCTAGAGGTTGTGGGGAGGGCGGCTGTGGCCAGGTCAGCTTAGTGCTCCCCGGAATTTGTGCTCTAGCTTTAGGTTAGTTAACACCGAGAGTGGCTGCCTCGCCAGGAACACACTCCTCATCATCCATCCTCTGCCCCCATCCTGCTCCCCTGCATATCGGTGGGACCAGATGACTGATTTTCACCAGGGGAACATGCGTGGAAGTTATGTGTTGTCACTTCTGAATGGAGGTGGGGGGAAAGCAGCTGTCTTTCTCTACCTTCTCTTTTCCAATCCAAGGGCCAGATGCCCAGGATAGAGCCTGAGATTAGGAAGATCTCAAGCCCCTGGATTACCACGTGGAAGAAAGCTGTGCGCCAAACAGCAGCACTCACGATGAACTGTATAATTGCAGCGAGACATTTTGAGGTTGGTTGTTAAGCAGCTAGTGTGGCCTTAACACTAAGCACGGGCTGCTTGGAAGAGGTAGCTGAGGCCCTAAGAATATCCACACCAGCAGGAGCTGAGATGGGGCCAAGTCAGGAGGCCCCCTGGATGCTGTTGCAGCATCCTCATTTTCACTGCTGCTGCTACTAAGTTGGTTCAGTCGTGTCCGACTCTGTGTGACCTCATAGACGGCAGCCCACCAGGCTCCCTCGTCCCTGGGATTCTCCAGGCAAGAACACTGGAGTGGGTTGCCATTTCCTTCTCCAATGCATGAAAGTGAAAAGTGAAAGTGAAGTTGCTCAGTCGTGTCCCACTCTTAGCGACCCCATGGACTGCAGCCCACCAGGCTCCTCCGTCCATGGAATTTTCCAGGCCAGAGTACTGGGGTGGGGTGCCATCGCCTTCTATCAAACCTCAAAGGCTGAAGAGGACCCAGAGGACAGTCCATGGGTCCACGTTCAGAGCAATTATGACATTCCCTGTGCCCACAGAAGCTTTCCTCTACATCCAAATACCATCATAAGAATAAGGAACACAGAAACTGTAAACGTCTTTCTATACCAGTCTGAAGAGTCCCTGTGAAACAGGGTTTCTCCAGCTTGGCTTTGTGGACGTACTGAGCTGGATAACTCTCTGTGGGATGATGCTGTCCTGTACATTGTAGACTGTAGAACAGCATCCATAGAGTCTGCCTGTTAGACGCCAGTAGAACCTCCATCAGTGTACCGGCAGAGTGTCTCTAGATATTGCCAGATGTCCCATGGGGGCAAATCCCCAGTGGAGAACCACTACCTCAGAAACTGGAGTTAACCTGAAAGAAATTATTTTAGATTGAAACAAGCTTCAGTTCAGTTCAGTTCAGTCGCTCAGTCATGTCCGACTCTTTGTGACCCCATGAATAGCAGCATGCCAGGCCTCCCTGTCCATCACCATCTCCCGGAGTTCACTCAGACTCACGTCCATCAAGCCGGTCATGCCATCCAACTGTCTCATCCTCTGTCGTCCCCTTCTCCTCCTGCCCCCAATCCCTCCCAGCATCAGAATCTTTTTCCAATGAGTCAACTCTTCACATGAGGTGGCCAAAGTACTGGAGTTTCAGCTTTAGCATCATTTCTTCCAAAGAACACCCAGGGCTGATGTCCTTCAGAATGGACTGGTTGGATCTCCTTGCAGTCCAAGGGGCTCTCAAGAATCTTCTCCAACACCACAGTTCAAAGCATCAATTCTTCGGTGCTCAGCTTTCTTCACAGTCCAACTCTCGCATCCATACATGACCCCTGGAAAAACCATAGTCTTGACTAGACGGACCTTACCTTTAATTAAAGGGATTTTTCTCCCCTTTGGAGATGGGTGGAGTTCATGGGGGAGATTTGTTTATGGATATGCAACAGGGGAAGCTATGTTGTTTTTATAAAATAGTTTCTGTTGAATCTACACTTAACACTAATTTATCAGCTTAGACATTGTCTGGATTTTCCACTTTTTCTTTCTTCCTTTCTCTTCTTTCTAGACTGGTAGCTATGGTTGTTATTGCCTAGGTAAACACATTTTCCTCATCCTCCCAACCCCAGCTGTCATGTCCCTATGTCCATCTCTAAATGACAAAAACCAGTATATAGTTTTGATGCTAAGACTATGTAAATAATATGTACTGCTAGGCCAGGCAGTATGCTCAGATGATGACTTCTTTCCTACAGATTCTACTAAGCAGCCCTTAGACCACTTGAAGAAGAATATCTTGATACCATTATGGTCCTGTGGATTTTACTTTATCAGGTGTTTACAACCTAGCCATTGAATTAAAAACAGTGGACATGACATCCTATTTTCTTGATGTTTTTAATTGCCTCTTTTTTGGGTGTTGAATTCTGCTATCATAGTCTCCACCCTCTCCTCCCACCAACTCTACAGTATACTGCCTGTTGTATTGTGATCCTATTTATGTGTCCTTGCCTGTAATTCAGCTTCAGTTTGAACTAGTTGCCTTTTAGGTCTCTTTTTGGAACTTCCTTTCACTGGCCTCTTAAAAGGTGTCCATTCTATTATAGATGTTCCTTTTTTACTAAACTACCTGATATTTTTTCTGGAGTACATCCTCAACTAACTTCCAAAAAAATATGTTTGAGAGGCAGATTTTCTGAATCATTCTATGTATAAAAATGTCTTCATTCTGTTTTCATATTTAACTGATAGTTCAGGTACAGTCCTAAAGGAAGTCAGTCCTGAATATTCATTGGAAGGACCGATGCTGAAGCTGAAGCTTCAATACTTTGGCCACCTGATGCAAAGAACTGACTCATTGAAAAAGACCCTGATGGTGGGAAAGATTGAAGGCAAGAGGAGAAGGGGACGACAGAGGATGAGATGGTTGGATGGCATCACCGACTCAATGGACATGAGTTTGAGCAAGCTCTGGGAGTTGGTGGTGGACAGGGAGGCCTGGCGTGCTTCAATCCATGGGGTTGCAAAGAGTCTGACACGACTGGGCTACGGAACTGACTGACTCTGGTACAATATTGTAGGTTGCAAATGACTTTCCTTTGAAACTTTGAAAAGCAGTGCTTGGTTGTCTTCCAGCACTTGGTTAGAAGTCAGATGCTGTCTAATTCCCTATCCTTTTAAGGTGATTTGTTCTTTATTCTCACTGAAAACTTTGAGGATATTCTCTATTTCATCTTTTTGCTGCAGACTCAGAATGAGGAGTGCATGTTTTTGTTTTGGTTATATTTGTTATAAGCACTCAATTCCCCGTATTTGAATTTGAATCAGATTGCTCAACTCTGAGAAATCCTCTCCTGCCTTTGATGTTTTCTTCTGTTCGTTTTCTTGTTTGTTCCGCAGTAGGCAGGTGTTTTCTTGCTTGGACTAACCCTCATCTTATTTTTGCTTTCACATTTTGTGATTTTCTTAGCTCTGTGTTCAGGTGACTTTTTTCCCCCTGGTTTATTGGGCTGATTTTTTGAGGAGAGGGTAATCTGTGAATTTTCTTGTTCTCTTTTTCTGCCATTCTTTTTTCTTGTTTCTTGTTTTACTGCTCTCTTTAGTCTCAGAATATGCAAAGTAACATTTTTAAAAGACATTTTGTGTTTCCTCAAATATTTCCTTCTCCTGTCAGCTTTTATGTTTGTTTTTATAATCTTTTTTCTTGCTTAGTTCTTGCCGGGAGAATCCCAGGGACGGGGGAGCCTGGTGAGCTGCCGTCTATGGGGTCACACAGAGTTGGACATGACTGAAGTGACTTAGCAGCAGCAGCAGCATTTTTCCTTATATGCCTGGTGATGCTTAGTTGACTCTTAATAATGTTTCAGAAAGAAGGACCAGCTTCCTGGTCTGGATATTCCCCTCCCACTCTGTTCCTTGGACTGTTTTCAGTATTAGGTTTTTTCCTTTGAATAGGAATTCTAGGCACAGCACTTGATGGACAGGACATTATTGAGTGGGGCCTATCTATTGGCAAGTGTTGTGTTAAGAGGGAGGGGAGCCAGGCCCTCAGAATTCCAGGTTGTTGTTGTTCAGTCGTTCATTCGTGTCTGACTCTTTGCAACCCCATGGACTGCAGCAGCCCAGGCTTCCCTGTCCTTCACCATCTCCTGGAGCTTGCTCAAACTTATGTCCATTGAGTCGGTCATGCCGTCCAACCATCTCATCCTCTGTCGTCCCCTTCTCCTCCTGCTGTCAATCTTTCCCAGCATCAGGGTCTTTTCCAGTGAGTTGGCTCTTTGCATCAGATGGCCAAAATATTGGAGCTTCAATCTCAGCATCAGTCTCTCCAATGAATACTCAGGATTGATTTCCTTTGGGATTGACTAGTTTGATATCTTTGGAGTCCAAGGAACTCTCAAGAGAGTCTTCTCCAACACCACAGTTCAAAAGCATCAATTCTTTGGTCCTCAGCCTTCTTTATGGTCCAACTCTCACATCCATACATGGCCACTGGAAAAACCATGGCTTTGACTAGATGGACCTGCTTTTCAGTACACTGTCTAGGTTTGTCATAGCTTTTCTTCCAAGGAGCGAGTATCTTTTAATTTCATGGTTCCAGTCATCATCTGAAGTGATTTTGGAGCCCAAGAAAATAAAATCTCTCACTGTTTCCATATCTATTTGCCATGAAGTGATGGGACCTGATTCCATGATCTTAGTATTTTTAATTTTGAATTTTAAGCCAGACTTTTCACTCTTCTTTTTCACCTTCATCAGGAGGCTCTTCAGTTCCTCTTTGCTTTCTGGCATAAAGTTGGTGTCTTCTGCGTATCTGGGGTAATTGATATTTTTCCCAGCAATCTTGATTCCAGCTTCTGCTTCATCCAGCCCAGCATTTCTCTGCATATAAATTATGATGTACTCTGTTGCTGCTGCTGCTAAGTTGCGTCAGTCGTGTCCGACTCTGTGCGACCCATAGACGGCAGCCCACCAGGCTCCTCTGTCCCTCAGATTCTCCAGGCAAGAACACTGGAGCGGGTTGCCATTTCCTTCTCCAATGCATGAAAGGGAAAAGTGAAAGTGAAGTCACTCAGTTATGTCCGACTCTTCGCGACCCCATGGACTGCAGCCCACCAGGCTCCTCCACCCATGGGATTTTCCAGGCAAGAGTCCTGGAGTGGGGTGCCATTGCCTTCTCTGATGATGACAGTATACAGGTTAGAAGCACTTTATTATCTGTGCCAGCATCCTCTAGACAGGTATTCACTTTCTTTAGAGAAAGGCCAGCTGTCATTTTGCCAGGGAGTAAATGCCAGTTGTTTAGGTGCTGCTTGGAGATGAGTGTTGGGAAATGGAGCTGTCCCTTAAACAGTCAGTCAGGTAATATATAATTCTCCTATTTTTAGCCCCACTATTTATTCCCACCCTTTGCTGAACTATTTACTTTGCAATAATGCTTCTCTGGGATTCTGTCAGATATATTGGTTCTTGCCCTTTTCTTTCCCTCTTATAGGATAGAATGAGTCTGTGGCTTTCTCTGCTTGTTTTATCAAGCAATTTCATATCTATTTTCATCTTTCATAAGCTTGTTGACTTTTCTCTCTGTACCACTCATCTCCACTTCTGGTGTGTGTATTATTTTTAATTTTATTATAATTTAGCGGTTCCTCTTGATTTACAGTTATTACAAAACACTGGCTGTATTCCCTGTGTTGCACAGTACATCCTCGAGCCCATCTTACGCCTAGTAGTATGCACTCCCATTTCCTGGCCCCGGGAGTGCCCATCTCTGCCGTTATTTTCTTTGCTCTTATTATTCTTTTTCTGTATGAACTGTTTTTATGTCCATGGGATATCTGGAGTAACTGGAGGGAAAGTTTATATTTGGTCCATCACCTTTTGTTAGAGACCTTTCCTGTCTTTCTATGTTGTTGTTTATTCATAAAAGCTGTGATCATGATACTGTGTTGATGTACGTTGGTATTTCTTCACTTGATGTGTAGAGATGTTTGTATCTTTCTGCCGGCTGGTCCTGACATTTGGGTGCTTTTTGAGTTCTTGTTTGCTGCTTCGTTTCTCTGTTCCCTCTCCTCTTGCCATCTGCCCCAGCCTGGACATGTCATTACAATTCTTTTGCCACTTCCACTTTGTCTCTGGAAAGCTGAATGAGACCATTTAGAATTGTGTGTAAAACAGCATCTTTTCTCTAGAGAATGGTGTGTCACCTGTAAGCCCGTGAGTCCTGTCCAATTGTGATTATTCATTATATACTTTCTGTTTCTCAGCTGTGTCAAGGCAGATGAGGTGTTACTCTTTTTCATTTACTTCTCCGCCTTAACTGTGATATCTGCTTTGGTTCCTTAGTTACTGATATTTTTCTCTGTTACCTTTCTTTCTATTCTTCCTAATTATTTTTGGTACTTTAAATGTTGAGCTTAGATTGCCTAGGTGTGGTTCACTAATGCCATAATTTTCATCTCCTTCTTTTATTTTATACTCAGAAAAACCTCCCAGCGTTGTTTAAACCCTGTATACTTTATTCTGGTTTTTATTTTCCAGTCTCCATTCTCAAAGCTTTAGAGAAATTGATTGATTATAGTTCATGGTGAGCAAAAAAAGGGCTTCCCTGGTGGTGCAGAGGTTAAAGTGTCTGCCTGCAATGTTGGAGACCTGGGTTCGATCCCTGGGTTGGGAAGATCCCCTGGAGAAGGAAATGGCAACCCACTCCAGTATTCTTGCCTGGAGAATCCCATGGACGGAGGAGCTTGGTGGACTACAGTCCACGGGTCGCAAAGAGTCAGACACGACTGAGCGACTTCACTTTCACTTTATGGTGAGCAAATACATTTAGATGTCTCTGTTTCCCCATCTTCCGTGGTATTGCTGCAGTTCTCTGAACGTTTGTTCAGTCCTTCTCTCATGAGACTTTGTCATTCCTTCTTTTCCAGCTAGGGTTTTGAGTGCTGAGATGTCTTTTTTATGATTGGAGTTATAATGCTCTTGCAATCAGAAGTTTATTTAATCCAGATTTTTTGAATGCTGACTACTTTGAAATTGAAATCCTGTCAGAAGGGTTGTATTTGGAAGGCTTAAATGCCTAGATTTGGCCTGATTATGTAAGATCCTGTGGAACCTACACAGTAAATGCTTATTTGAAATTTAAAGTAGCTTAGAAAAGAAATCGGCTCTTGTGTAGTTTCTTTATTTGCCTGCTCTAGGGGATATCAAAGTTGTAAATATTCCCTAATGCGGTTGATATTTATTCACTGATTATTTTGTGAACTTTCTCTATATTCTGTGAAACCCTTGGTTTTAGAATCCAGATGTTTGATTAGATCATGGTTATATGTCTCCTGGTCTACCTTTTTCGGGTATTCTAAACATTTTCCTTTTTAGATACTTGTTATAATCACTATCCTTCCTATCTGGCTCATTATGATATATTTTATTGCTTCTATTATGTGTATAGTTTTGGTGGTACTTCTCACTGTTCCTAAAGTTTTAAAATAGAATCTTTAGCATTGTATGGATAGTACCTTGTTTTTCAGTTTGGGGAATTGTAGGTTTATTATCTTTGTTTTGTCAAGAATTTCTGATTAGGGTGTAAGAATTTAAAAATAATGCTCTGTCAGTACTGAGGAAGAATTCCTGTGTGCAGACAGACTCATTTGAGCGTTTGATTTCTTAACATGATTAGTGTTTTGACTAGCAGAATCTTACTTGGTTTCCTTTGGTGGCTTCTACTTAATTTATAGTAGTAGTAATTAGCCTCTTCAAGTTTGTAAGTCCAATTAATCAGTGATACATTTTTGTGGCTATGACATAAATTGATTTTAATTAAATTCAGAAAATTATGGGGTTTTTTGGTATTCTCTAAGAATTTTTTTCATTGTCATCATATTGATCAGTTTTCTTTTATGAAGTCTTTCAGTAAGAGTTATTTACATATGTTGTCTTTTTCAATAGTCATTTTTAATTGAAGTATTAAAAATTATGTTAATTCTCATAGATCCTTTTTGAATTGGCATGTGGAAGTGTAATTATGTATCTTGGTTACCTTACATGATAAATTAAAGATGATGAGTACTTTGGTTGTGGTAATTTATACCTTGAATTCAAAACCCAGAAACATCTAGGCCAGAGTTAGGCACTCAGACACTCATTTTTCTTTCATGCCCAAGGTAGAAAACCATTCTTAGCTGTATCAAATTATGAAGAAATTGTTTTGGGGACTGAATAATAAAATCAGTAATAAAATTCCTTGAGGTTATTCTGAATTAACTTTAGTCTTGCATTTCAAACTTTGATCATTAGTGAAGAACGCCCACCTTTAAGCATGGATATGAATTCACTTGTAGGAAACTGGTGCAAGTCCTTTGGTTTATTATAGCCAGTTACCATAATTAATGAGAAACACATTCACTTTTTTCTAGTATCATGATTTAAAACAAGGTTCATATTTTCCTTAGAAAAGAACCTTTTAGAAAACAGCAAATTCACATAGAATGAGGTAGTTTTAGCTATATTTTTAAAATATCTCAGTTTAAAAATAAAGACTTAAAATCCAAGGGAGACATTTAATATATTGGGCTAAATTATTAATAGATGGCTAGTGACATATTTCCAGATACTGTCCTTAAGAGGCCTCAGTTTATTACTCTATCAGAAACCCTCTTTGAGACCCTGTGTCACAGCCTTCTGCAACCTAGCATTACAGACACCAACTGATTTAGTAAACAGATGCACTGGGAAAATAAAAAACCTGCCAGAAGTATTGTCTTTCCTGCTAAGTAACTTTGTGACCTTGGCAAAGCAGTTAGACTCTGTGGGTCTTAGGAAAATGGAGAGTTGGAATAGATAGCCTCTTAGGTTCTTTTGAGAATTCCTTGATGATGCTAGGGGGCATCATGAAATATAGTCATTACAATAGCTCTGAAATAGATGGTTTTATTCCCATTTTACAGATAGAATTATTGATGTTGTACCGACTCTGTGTTCAGTTAAGTAACATGATGAGTCACGTAGCTGCCAAGAGGCCAAGCAAAAAGTTGAACTTAGCCTATCTCATTCTATAGCTGAGTTTTTTTCAGAATACAGTGCTGCCTTTCCAAGCCATGTTGTTGGAGTAGACCACTAGATTTTATTCTTAAAAATTTGTTGCATTTCTTAATGTGTACTTTATAGTAAATGTGCTTCTGCATGATATCATGTGTTATTCTGGGAAACCAGAAGTCAGGGATCAGGCCTGTCTGACTTGTGCCTGGAGTAGCAATGTGTGACCAGCTTCTAGATAACCGTATTAAAACTTACATGTCTAAGTGATGATTGATGTGTTCAGAGTTATTTTGAATTGATTTCAGTAATGTCACTGTTTTTCGAAAACACTTTTGAAACTATCCTTTAGACATTTCTTTAGTGACTTCAACCTCATTCTTTTTTTTTTTGTTTCAACCTCATTCTTTTACGTATATCCTTTGATGGCAAATGACATCTGTTGAGAATGAATTTGATATTTGGAAAAAAGGGGAAGTCATTCTAAACTGAGTCTCATACACAAAATTAGGGAACAAAATGAGAAATGCCATTTTTAGTTAAAAATAGTCAGTAACCAAAAGGATGAAGCCTGTTACTCTTGTGTCATTTATACGGTAGCTGAGAAAGTGATTAGAAGAGCGGAGTTCTAGAATTGTTTTGTGTGATGGCAAGTTGCAATAGTCTAAAAATGACTACTCTTATGGAGATAACCTTTATTTGGATGTGAATTCTGCTAAATTAGTTGAAGTTACATCTTGAAATAGTTATACTTGTTCTCTGTGACTTAAGCTATTGCTGTGCTGATTTGGCATGTGCTTCAGAGTTGGTGAATGAATTATACATGGCAGGCAGGTGGTAGTCTTTCCATTTTAAAGGAGATCAGAATCTATATAACATTTGTTTGCATAATAATATAATTCTCAGTTATATTCATATTTATTATATAATTTGTGGTTATCTCTATCTAGGTTTAATTCCAGTCAGCTATCTTGTCCCATTTCGTAGTTTGAACTAAAAGTGCTTCTGCTGCTAAGCCTGAGTATACTCTTTAATGTAGGTCTACACATAAAATAACTTTTCTGCAAAAATTATACTGGGAAACATGAACATATATTACTGAATGGCTTTTGGATATCAGTGCTGTACTCTATTGGTACAGATACTAAGCAATACTATACCTATATATCTTGTTGCAGAAGAACTTGTGACAGGAAGATTTCATTTTATCTTTTCAAGCATTATTTTTTTTAATTTAAAATCCCAAAGGATAGAGTTTAATGAAGCTTCCTCATTTGTGATTATTAAGGGGTACTAAAAAATGCCTCTAGTCCCTTTTTCATAATACTTTTCCTTTTGAGGTTTCAGAATAATTGAATGTTACTAGACCTTTAATTCAACAGATATTTGAGTGTAAGTCATTCCCTGGTGGCTCAGGCAATAAAGAATCTGCTTGTAATGTAGGAGACCCGTGTTCGCTCCCTGGGTGGGGAAGATCCCCTGGAGAAGGGAATGGCAATCCACTCTAGTATGCTTGCTTGCAGAATCCCATGGACAGAGGAGCCTGGCAGGCTACAGTCCATGAGGTCGCAAAGAGTTGGATACAGCTGAGTGACTAATGCTTTGACGTTCATTATGCACGGGACTGAAAATATAATGGGAACTAGATAGACATGTGTGGAGAAGGCGATGGCACCCCACTCCAGTACTCTTGCCTGGAAAATCCCGTGGACGGAGGAGCCTGGTGGGCTGCAGTCCATGGGGTCGCACAGAGTCGGGCACGACTGAGCGACTTCACTTTCACTTTTCCCTTTCATGCATTGGAGAAGGAAATGGCAACCCGCTCCAGTGTTCTTGCCTGGAGAATCCCAGGGACGGGGGAGCCATGTGGGCTGCTGTCTCTGGGGTCGCACAGAGTCGGACACGACTGAAGCGACTTAGCAGCAGCAGCAGAATGACATGTGACCTCTTTGTGTGTGTGGGAAGGATGAGGAACAGACTGTAAACTACTAATTGTGCAGTTCACTGTGTAGTCACCACTGTGGACAGTGCTAAGAGGAGGAAATAAGAGGGTGATAGAAGATTTTGCTGACCTAGCTGGGGAGGGGAGCCAAGGAAGGTGACTTAAGCTGAGAGGGAAAAGAAGAATATTTCTGGCAGAACATCTTGTTTAAATATCCTGGAACAGCAAGGAACTTGGCTTTTGCTAGGACTGAGAGTCCCCTGTGTGTAAAAGAACAAAGCAGTGAGAGTGGCAGTGATGTGGCTCAGTAGGCAAGGGCCAGGTCATGCAAGACTTGGGAGATCTTGTCAAGGACTTTGCTTTTTGTCTCAAGGTCCATTAGAATAGTTTAAACAAAGGGATCGTGAAATGATCGAGTTTAGCATAACCACTCTGGGTGCTGTGTAAGATGGTTTGAAGCGACCAGGGTAGATGCTGGGAGACTCGTTAGGTTGTGTTGAAGTTAAGGTCCCTATGGCTTATCCAAGGGAGAATCCTGTAGGCCAGTGGGTCTCAAGGTGTGTCACCCGAGAGCTTATCAGAAGTGCAGGTTCTCGGCTTCTTTTTGAGACCTGTTGAATCAGAAGCTTTGGGAGTGGAGCTTAGAAATGTGATTTTGAACAAGTGTTGCCGGTGATTCTGATGCTTCCTGAAGTTTTTGAACCTCTGCCGCAGGTCCCTAGATACATGATTTTGGTATAGGATAAAGCTCTAAGTTGGTGATGAGAATACGGAGTAGCTGCATGAAGAGGGTATTTGAAAACGAGAAGAGGTTCTAGTAGAATGAAACACTGAGGTCCTTTAGTTGACAAGACCTGTAACAGAGTGAAGAGAGCTAGTGAAAGAATTAGAAGAGAATTGTTTAGAGGGACTAGACAACCAGGAGCGTCTTTGGGAAGGGCATGGCAAAGGAGGCAGTAAACTTGGCAGTGAAGGGTCTTCGTGTGAATAACTGTAGTGGGTTATAGTAGGCACCAGAGTTCAGTGGGTGCAGAAGGAAATGGAGGAAGGAGTGAAGAAAATATAATTTATTTATTCTTTATTCTTTATTACTTATTTGGTGAGAAATTTAAAATTCCAAAATATGGGAAAAGTAGATAACCTTGATGGGCAACCAACCAGTATACGGTTCTATCGAGAACTATATGATATTAATAAAATCTCAGTGTTTGGACATATTGATTTTGAAATTCATAATTTACATAGAGGACTGAGCTCAAGTTTATCATTGTCTTTACCATTTTGCAAGGAATGCCATAGTGCAATAGTAAACTTATGGGAGGGAAGTTGTGGGGTGGATGTTTAACCTACCAAGAAGGTTTTTTTTAACATGATTGAAACCAATTTAGTGTGTATTTATATGGAAGTAATTTTTAAGTTGCAAATACTCTTATTCATTACAAATGTATTAATTCATCTTCTATTACTATTAGGTATCTAAAGAAATTAAAATTAAAAAATTAAATAAATGAAGTACAGTTGATTTACTATTGTGTTAGTTCCAGGTATAAAGGAAAATTCTTTAAATGTGTTTAATTTCTTTGATTACCCTGGCTTGTTAGAATTATTCTAACATGTTAATGTTATCCTATTCTTAAGGAAGAGCACAGTTAATGTGAAGCCGAATTAAGAGAATTTCAAGGTCAACCCCAACTGCAAAGTAACGTCTTTCAAGCTTTGTGCGTGTGCCTGTGTGCATATGCGTGAGGCAGGGGATGGGGATGAAGACAGACTTCAGCCATTTGGAGGTGCATTTTCTTGGTGACATATTTTTGTCTAATGTTTTTTAAAGCAAAAACATATCAACATATGCTGTCTGTAAAATTCAACAGCTACAGAAGCTCATCCAGTTAGTTTCTGTTGCCACTAGACCCCATTTTATGTCCCGAAGAATCTGCTTATTATCAGTTTGGTATTATTCTTCCAGGTATTCTTCCCCTTGTCCCTCTTTCCCCTAATCCCCCACCCCCACCCCGTATATGTACATGTATGTATAATTAAAAAAAAAAAACAAGACAGAACTGGGATTATAATTCTGTTTTGCAGTTTTTTCCACCAGTCAAAACATATTACATATAAAAGGCTGAATCTTAATAGTTCTTCCCATTGAATTTATATTTTGTTCTCTGAACATCAAACTGAGTCTTGAGAGTGGGGTTCTGGTCTCTTTTGCTCCATGATCTTGGGCAAGTCACTTAATCCCTCTATGATTAGTTTCCCCATCTGTAAAATTTAGAGATGATCAGTGATTGATTTGAAGATTTCTAATATCTCTAAGGGCTTCCCAGATGGTTCAGTGGTAAAGAATCCTCCTGTCGGGCAGGAGTCAAAGGTTCAATCCCTGGGTCGGGAAGATCCCCTGGATAAGAAAATGTCAACGCACTCCAGTATTCCGCCTGGGATCCCATGGACAGAGGAGTGTGGCGGGCTATAGTCCACGGGGTCACAAGGAGGAGGACGCGACTGACGGACTGACCAACGGCAGAGGAAAGGAGATGTGCTCTGAGGCAGGAGCTGTGCTTTCTGCTCCTCGGCTTTCCACTTTGCAATTACTGGCTAGGTAAAATTTTCGCAAAACGGTTGAGAAGGCAGAGCAGTCTCTGAGTGAGGTGGTTTGCTTTGGAATTAGCATTGCTCTGTTCTTATTGTGAATATTACATTTATTTCCTGCTTTCAGTGTCTTCAGTTGCTTATTTTATTTCCTTTTCATTTTTCTCTGGTTTTAATTATTTTAACCTTTTTTTAATCCATAGTGTTCATTGTCCTTTAAACTTGTAGGGACTCTTTGTATTCCTAATCTTAAGCTTGTGTTTTTCTAATATTTTCTCATCACTTTTATATCTTTTGAATTTCTCTGGCCTTTATATTTGAATTTTTGTGCTTAAACTCTTTTTAAACAATTAGCTATTTTTTTCCAATAGCATTTTATTAAGGCAGAGACACAAGAATAAAGAAGAATAATTGAGAAGACAAATGACTCCAACTGTGGCTTGCCCAGGGCGAGCTTTAGTTTGTTTTTATTGACACATGTATTCTTTTTTCTATAAACCTGGCTGCTGGGTTGCATGGTTCTTTTATGATTGGCTTCGAATATATTACTACTACTACTACTACTAAGTCACGTCAGTCATGTCCGACTCTGTGCGACCCCATAGATGGCCAAAAAGTTAGTTCAGTTCTTCCATGATCTTATGGGAAGACAGAACAAACGTTTTGGTCAGCCTAATGCTTCACACTCTGAGTAAGAGATTCAGGGTGACTTGTCCTCTCCACTTACCCAGTAGTAGCTCTCAGGGCTTCCCGTAACAGACTTTCTTATTCCTTTAAGTTTTCAAATTTTCCTAGCTTTAACCTGAGTATGCACTATGGGCAAATTTCCCACCTCTAAATAAAATAAGTCTATTTACAGTGATAAAGCCTTGGAACTATACATAAAAGGACTGCTGTCCTCTTTCTTATCATCCCTTTAATTATTTTGGAGGTGTTTGATTTTAAAAGTTTCACAATCCTCATTTTAAAAACAATAAATAATCTTTAGCAGTAATAGCCTCCCTAGATCTGCTTTCAATAAAAAGTGAAAACAAAAAACAGTGGTGGGTCTTGCCTAATGGTTTACTGCTAATCTTATTATTAAAAACTTTTTTCTATTTTATATTTCTTTAGTAGCTTCCTTTTTTAGTGTACATAGAGGAAATTCTTTGAAAACTATTTTATGATATAATACCCTATTGTCATGAAAAATGAATGTTAAAGAGACAAGCATTTGTGACTGATATATCCATAATTTTTTATGTCTTCATAGAGACTTCAGTTATTACTTGGATGTTTAACAGACAGGCCCAAAAAAGCAAAGGTAGATGAGGTCATTCTTCAGCCTCTGGGCCGCGGCCTCTGACTGGTCATAGCTCTGAGGTGGGTGAAGCAGGTGAAACCTCGTTTTCCAGCTGACTGTCCCTATATAAGGTCCTTTCTCCATAAGAGACTTGAGTGGATTCAGTCCTGTAGCTGTGCTGGCCTCACTGGAGCTACATTGCTGCTACTCGGGTTAAAGGTCAGCATTATTGTCCTTTAATATTATGTCTCTCATTGTGCCATCTCATTCTGCATTTCTGAATGTTCCTCATTCTAGCAACTAAATTAGCTCAGATTATTACTATTTTGGCCAAGTCTTTAGACAGAAGTCTTCCCAGGTGGCGCTTCGTGGTAAAGAACTGCGTACCAGTGCAGGAGATGTAAGAGGCGTGGGTTCGATCCCTGGGTCTCTAGAAGATCCCTGGACGATCCCCTGGAGGAGGGTGTGGCAGCCCGCTCCAGTGTTCTTACCTGGAGAATCCTGTGGACAGAGGAGCTTAGCCGGCTACAGTCCATACAGTCACAGAGTCAGACACAACTGAAGCAACTTAGCTTGCACGTCCCAGATACAAAGCATTGAAAAAACACTTTTCTGTGTATAAAATATACAAAGGAATTATTCTGCCACATATGTAAAATCTTAATATTTACATTAGTTTAAATGTCATAAAAATGCAAAACCTGCACTCTTTTATTTCAAAATTATGAATACCTAAGAATCCTAATCTCGGTCAGTTTCAGTTCAGTTCAGTCGCTCAGTCGTGTCCAACTCTTTGCGACCCCATGAATCGCAGCACGCCAGGCCTCCCTGTCCATCACCAACTCCCGGAGTTCACCCAAACCCACGTCCATCGAGTCAGTGATGCCATCCAGCCATCTCATCCTCTGTCGTCCCCTTCTCCTCCTGCCCTCAATCCCTCCCAGCATCAGCGTCTTTTCCAGTGAGTCAACTCTTCGCATGAGGTGACCAAAGTACTGGAGCTTCAGCCTTAGCATCATTTCTTCCAAAGAACACCCAGGGCTGATCTCCTTCAGAATAGACTGGATGGACCTCCTTGCAGTCCAAGGGACTCTCAAGTCTTCTCCAACACCACAGTTCAAAAGCATCAATTCTTCGGCGCTCAGCCTTCTTCACAGTCCAACTCTCACATCCATACATGACCACAGGCAAAACCATAGCCTTGACTAGACGGACCTCAGTCGGCAAAGTAATATCTATGCTTTTGAATATGCTATCTAGGTTGGTCATAACTTTTCTTCCAAGGAGTAAGTGTCTTTTAATTTCATGGCTGCAGTCACCATCTGCAGTGATTTTGGAGCCAAAAGAAATAAGGTCTGACACTGTTTCCACTGTTTCCCCATCTATTTGCCATGAAGTGATGGGACCGGATGCCATGATCTTCGTTTTCTGAACGTTGAGCTTTAAGCCAACTTTTTCACTCTCTTTCACTTTCATCAAGAGGCTTTTTAGTTCTTTGCTTTCTGCCATAAGGGTGGTGTCATCTGTATATCTGAGGTTCTTGATATTTCTCCCAGCAATCTTGATTCCAGCTTGTGCTTCTTCTAGCCCAGCGTTTCTCATGATGTACTCTGCATAGATGTTAAATAAGCAGGGTGAGAATATACAGCCTTGATGTAGTCCTTTTCCTATTTGGAACCAGTCTTGTTCCATGTCCAGTTCTAACTGTTGCTTCCTGACCTGCATATAGGTTTCTCAAGAGGCAGGTCAGGTGGTCTAGTATTCCCATCTCTTTCAGAATTTTCCACAGTTTATTGTGATCCACACAAAGGCTTTGGCATAGTCAATAAAGCAGAAATAGATGTTTTTCTGGAACTCTCTTGCTTTTTCCATGATCCAGCAGATGTTGGCAATTTGATCTCTGGTTCATCTATAGTTGATAGTTTTTGGGGGAGACTTTTTGGTGTTGTCTTCGAAAATAACAGTCACTTACAGAATTCAGATTCTGGAAAAAGTGAAAGGCTTTCATAATTTCAAGAGCACAATGGCAGCTACAGAGCAAGTCCATATGTTACTTTGCTATAATTACATTTTAATAATTATTTCTCTTTGGAGGAAAGAACTATGGCTAACCTCCAAGAGACTGATGAATGTTAAGTATTCATATTTTCTCAGGAGAAGTATCATTGTATCATTTCTATTCTGGATCCTACTGTAAAGTTTAAGTGAATATTTGCGTCAGATGGGGCGATTGCCCGGGTTTTTTGGTCGCTCCCGTATATGGACTTGCTGCCACAGACGCGCTAATTTTGCCATCTCCTACACACAGTTTGCTCCTTCCGCCTCCATTCTTCTGCCCATTGCTGTTCCCTCTGCCTGCATCCTTTCATTCACTTTCTTTTCTCTTTTTAAAACTGGTTATCTAAAATTATTTCCTCTAAAGCTCTTTATTCTGTGTAATTATTACTTATTTTCCTGGTTTCCCCTTAACACTTAACTTGGGTAAATATGTGCTCCGTCATTCAGTCGTGTCCAACTCTTTACAACCCCGTCTACTGTAGCCCACCAGGCTCCTCTGTCCATAGAGTTTCCAGGCAAGAATGCTGGAGTGAGTTGCCATTTCCTATTCCAATAGATAGGTATCGATTTAACTATTTTGAGCTAGCTTCCCTGGTAGCTCAGACAATAAAGAATCTGCCTGCAATGCAAAAGACCCAGGTTCAATCCCTGGGTTGGGAAGATCCCCTGAAGAAGGGAATGGCAACCCACTCCAGTATTCTGGCCTGGAGAATTCCATGAACAGGGAAGCCTGGCAGGCTACAGTCCATGGAGTCGCAGAGAAGTCAGACACAACTGAGCGACTAACACTGACACTGATTCTGATTCTGATTCCCCTCCTCCTCCCTCCTTCAGTCTTTCCCAGCATCAGGGTCTTTTCCAATGAGTCGGTTCTTCGCATCAGGTGGCCGAAGTATTGGAGTTTCAGCTTCAGCATCAGTCCTTACAATGAGTATTCAGGACTGATCACCTTTAGAATGAACTGGTTGGATGTCCTTGTTGTCCAAAGGACTCTCAAGAGTCTTCTCCAACACCACAGTTCAAAAGCATCAATTCTTCAGCGCTAAGTTTTCCCTATAGTTCAGCTCACATCCATACATGACTACTGGAAAAACCATAGCTTTGACTAGATGGACCTTTGTTGGTAAAGTAATGTCTCTGCTTTTAAATGTGCTGTCTAGGTTTGTCATAGCTTTTCTTACAAAGAGTAAGCATCTTTTAATTTCATGGCTGCAGTCACTATCTGCAGTGATTTTGGAGCCCCCCAGAATAAAGTCTGACACTGTTTCCATTGTTTCCCCATCTGTTTGCCATGAAGTGATGGGACCTGATGCCATGATCTTAGTTTTCTGAATGTTGAATTTTCAGCCAACTTTTTCATTCTCCTCTTTCACTTTCATCAAGAGCCTCTTTAGTTCTTCTTTGCTTTCTGCCATAAGGGTGGTGTCATCTGCATATCTGAGGTTATTGGTATTTGTCCCAGCAATCTTGATTCTAGCTTGTGCTTCCTCCAGCCCAGCATTTCTCATGATGTACTCTGCAGAGAAGTTAAATAAGCAGGGTGACAATATACAGCCTTGACATACTCCTTTTCCTATTTGGAACCAGTCTGTTGTTCCATGTCCAGTTCTAAGTGTTGCTTCCTGACCTGCATATAGGTTTCTCAAGAGGCAGGTCAGGTGGTCTGCTATTCCCATCTCCTGAAGAATTTTCCATAGTTTATTGTGATCCACACAGTGAAAGGCTTTGGCATAGTCAATAAAGCAGAAGTAGATGTTTTTCTGAAAATCTCTTGCTTTTCCTATAATCCAGCAGATATTGGCAATTTGATCTCTGGTTCCTCTGCCTTTTCTAAATCCAGCTTGAACATCTGAAAGTTCACGGTTCACATACTGTTACAGCCTGGTTTGGAGAATTTTGAGCATTACTTTGCTAGCGTGTGAGATGAGTGCAATTGTGTGGTAGTTTGAACATTCTTTGGAATTGCCTTACTTTAAAATTGAATAAATTCCCTATTATAGTCCTGGTTTTAGCCCTGCCGAATTTTAACTTTGTGATCTTTAAAAATGTAGCTTTAATGTCATTCGGCCTTTCTTTCTGTAATCTTTCCTTTCGTCCTTTCTACCCCTTAAATCTTCAACAGCACTTGAAATTCAGGTATGAGCTACATGAATAAAATATACCCACTTAAAGAATGTAGTTTGCCTTTTGACAGATGGAACAACCGCCACAGTCAAGACGTAGACATTTTCCTCGGTCTCTCGAGCCCCTGGTGCCCTCCGCCACTTCCGGTCCCCCATTGCCCACGCTCTTCCCCAGCAAGAACTGACCTGGGCTCTCTCCGCCATCGACTGTCTGTGTGTGTTTTAGAATTTCACATGTGTAGAACTGTAGGCTGTCCTCTGGTCTGGCTCCTTTTGCTCAGTGTGTGTTTGAAATTGTGTCTTTTTATTGTTAGATACAGTTTAGTTGTGTAGAATGGAATATACCATAATTGGTTAACCATTCACCTGTTGATAGACAATTTGACTTGTTTTTAGATTTTTGCTGTAAAAAACTAAGCTACTATAAAAAGTCCATGTGCAGGTCTTTGAGTGGATATATTTCCATTTTTCCTGTGTAATTGTCTAAGAGTGGCTGTACCATTTTGCATTCCCACCAACAGTATATGAGAGTTCTGTTTTCCTCTCATCCTCATCAAAACTTACATCGTCAGTTGAGATGTTTTAGCCGTTCTAGTGATTGTGCAGTAATGTCTCATGATTTTCTGTTTGTATTTCACTGGTGACCAATAGTATCAAACACGTTTTCATGGGTTTATTGGTTATTTGTATCTTTTTCTGGTAAATTTAAAAAATCTTTGTCTATTTAAAAATTGGTGTTTTCTTATTAAGTTTTTTTCTTAAATATAGTCAAGATCTTAGTTATCTGTCATACATATATACATATATATATATATATATATATATATATATAGTACCTGTCTTCTCCCAGTCTGTGGCTTGCCTTTTTATTTTCTTAACTGTTTTTGAAGAGGAGAAGCTTTTAAGTTTTATGAAGTTCAGCATACTAGTTTTTTCTTTCATGATTTATACTTTTGGTCCCTTAAGAAATTTTTGCCTACTGCAGAGTTGTGATGATTTTGTCTCCTGTTTTATTCTAGAAGTTTTACAGTGTTTCTATAAAGGTCTATTTAGGTCTGTAATTCATTTTGAGGTAATTTTTGTGTTTAGTATAAGAGCCAAGTTTTTTTCCTTTTACTTAAAAGCTAGTTTTAATTGAAAGTATTGTTGTTGTTTTTTTTTCCATTAGATTTCCTTGGCACCGTTGTTGAGAAATAATTGACCATGTGTGTGTGATCCATTTCTGGACTTCTGCTTCTGTTCTGTTGATACATATACATGGTATTCCAATGCCATACTCTTTATTTTTATAATTTTTTAGAGATAGTGTAAATTTCCCAACCAAACATTATTTTGAAAATAGAAGAGAGAACCTTTCCTGCTTTACTCCCTTGCCCTCACTGCTGTATTTGCATCATTGGTTTTTGGTTTTCATTTGTCTTTGTTAGTTTCTGCTTTCAAAGATGTTGCCATCAGCAGGAGCTTTGTGTTTGGTATCTGCCAGGGCACATACTGTTTATATTATGGAAGATGTTAACTACTTTCACCTGGCTGGAAGAAATTAGCCTTTGGGGTTTTTCCTTTGTGTCAGTATCATTGACAATAAGCAATCCTACATTTCTTTGGTACATAAATATTATTTTTGAGAAGGTCAGCGAATTGGAGCTGCAATAGCAGAAGTGTGTACCAGAAGCCAAGTATTTAAATATCATATGTGAAACTTGACAGGAAATGAAATTGTAACACTTTTTAATTACTTCACATATTTCTTTTCCTTCTTCTGTGTCTTTACCAGAAACATCCCAGCCTTGCCTAAAGCAGTCTGCTGCATAAATGTTTGATGAACTCTGATTGCAGTTGCCAAAACTATAGAGTGTGCTTAATGGGAACATGTTGAAGAAAAATATTAGATACAGATTGCATTTAATCTAGTTTCTGGCTACATGTAAAAGGTCCTGGGTTCTTGGTTTTGGGACAGTGCCCAGATGCTTTTATTTTTCTTGTTCAACCTCCTTGCCTTGTGTAAGAGTAAACGTATTAGGGGAAAGGTAAATGTAACGTGTATTCCAGTACGTGCAAACTTCTGTTGGTCACATCAGCAATACACATGTTGCGTGTGTATATCTGGTTCTTCCAATTAATACTGTGTACTTTCCCAGGCAGAGATTTTTATGTTCTGCCTATTTTGTATTCATTTTCTTCACTTCTCACATACTGGAACTGTTAATGATGGATCTCAATTATGCATTTTTTTTCTTTGTTTTTTCTTTCCTTTCCTTTTCTTTGGCCTCAGACATGCGGCCTGTCGGATCTTAGTTCCCCAGGGACAGAATCCAGCCCTCTGCAGTGAAAGCGCCGAATCCTAACCGCTGAACCAAAAGGGAATTCCCTGGATTATGCATTTTAATTAATTTATAGTGTAAAATAAAGTCTTAGGCCACAGTAGAAATATATGTGTATTTTTTTCTTCTTACTAAAATCACATTTCTCCTCTGAAAGATATTTCTTAGCTTAGCACTTGACACAACTTAGGATTTTAGAAACCAGGCAGGTGTTAATAACCTTCCCTTTTAAGTTGTTGTAGACTGTGATCCGGGGCCTTAGAAGAGTTTATCAGCACTCTGAGTGCATTCCTGTGTTTGTTTCATGAAGACTGCAGTGGGTCAGTCAGACAAATGGAAATGTCAGTCAGCTGCTTGAATAGATATTTTTAGATGTTTCTCCTCTTAGTACTAGTCATGCAGTTGACCACAGATCTTTCATTTGATAGTGGATGAGAAGATACGAAACAGGAGCTCCAGAGGAAGCACCTTGGGTAGTAAGATCCAAACTAAAATTGAGGTAGAGAGCACATTTCTGATTAAACACAATCTTTTCTTCTTATGACTCTGATAAAAATCTGATCTTGCATGATGTTCATATGATAGATCTGATTTAATGAAGTTAGGGCGCCTAGCCAGAAACAAACGGGTGAGTATAACGCTGTTGTATTTTTTCTTAAGATAGCATATATAGTGTTTTATAGTCTAGGTCTGACATTGATTTCACCTTTGTAAATGCATTTTAAACTATTTTGAAGTTAACTTTCATTTTGCTTTTATTATTCAGAGGTTGCCTGTTTTGCTTACAAGTGACTGAAATAGTACCTGTGTCTACCATTCAGGGTTCTTTGACTGCTTTAAGTAAACCACTAGAATGACCAGCTCATGCTCTGAAAGTAAAAGCTGAGAAACTGAGTTTAGAAAGAACGGACACTTGAGCCGCTCCAGAGGTCTAGAGAGCAGGGAGCAGTGGGCAGCCTTCGGAGCTCCCCTTGCGACAGTTCTTCTTTGTTCCCAGTCATGTGATCACTCTGCTCATGATTCAGGTTTTTCAGAGACTGAGGCAGATAGGGGCTTAGTGACCTGGCTTGGGTTTATTGCCTGCTGTTTGTTAGGAAGGGCAGGGCACCAGTTGTTCACTTTGGAGGAGGAGGGACCTTTTCCTCAAAGGAAGAGCTCAGTGTGTTATCACAGGAAGAGGAAGTAAATATGGACAGGTTAAAGGAAAAAAAACAACATTATTACAGCTTCTTAGTTGGTTTGGTTTGGTTTAGTTGCTAAGTCATGTCCAACTCTTGGGACCCCATGGACTGAAGCCTGCCAGGCTCCTCTGTCCGTGGGATTCTCCAGGCAAGAATACTGGAGTGGGTAGCCATTCCCTTCTCCAGGGGATCTTCCCAACCCAGGAATTGAACCTGGGTCTCCTGCACTGCAGGCAGGCTCTTTACTGACTGAGGCGCCAGGGAAGCTCTTGGTTGGTTTAGCCTTGCACTTTTAACTATTTCTTGGCTGAACTTGGGTTTGGACCTTTCAGCCTTTATAGATTTGCCATGACCATGAAATAGCACTTACTAAGACTGGTCTGTTTTGTACTTTAGTTGCTTTCCCCTGTCTTTAGGTCATACCCTTATTTGAATATGTGATTTAAACTATGGAGTCAGTTTGAAAAAAATCATTACATGCCTGCGCTGGGTCTTACTTGTGGCATGTGGGATCTGTTTTTAGGTGCAGGATGAGAACTCTTAGTTGAGGCATGTGAGAACTTGTTGCCTGACCAGGGATTGAACCCAGGACCCCTGTATTGAGAGCATGGGTTCTTAGCCACTTGGACCACCAGAGCAGTCCCTCAAGTCAATTACTTTTAAGAAATTTTTTTGTTTCCTTTTTTTTTGTTTGTTTGTTTCCTTTATTCATTAAATGAATTTTTTTTAAGTGTTAGCTGTGTGCCAGGTATTATCCGTGGTGCCAAGGTTTCAATAATATTAATTTTTGAGTTAATAAAAGTTAACATGCTCCCCTCTACCCCCAAGCTTTATTGAGCTATAACTGACATGTAATAAATGCTGTATAAGTTTAAGGTGTACAGTGTGGTCATTTGATACATGTATATGTTATGAAGTATTTATCACAGAAAGGTCAGTTAGCACACATCCCTGACCTCGCCTGACCGCCCTTTTGTCTCTGGTGGTATGGTAAGAACAGTAAAGCTCTGCTGTCATGACCACCTGCAGCTGTACAGTATAGCGTTGTTAGCTATAGTCACCATGCTGCCTACGATAAGTCCCAGAACTTACTCCTCAGTCCCAGAACTTACTCCTCGCATACCTGAAGTTTATACCCTCTCGTCAGCATCTCCCCATTTCTCCCCTGGCCACCTTCAGCCTCTGGCTACCGCCATTCTACTCTCTGTTCCTATGACTTCATTGTTTTTAGGTTCCACATATAAGTGAGATCATACAGGATTTGTGTTTTCTCATCTGACTTACTTTACTTGGCTCTCAGGGTCCATCCATGTTGTTATAAATGGCAGGATTTCCTTTTTTTTTTTTTAATGGACAAAATAATATTCCATTGTACATATATATTGGGTTGGCCAAAAGTTTCCTTCTGGTATTTTCATAAGATATTATGGAAAAACCTGAGCAAACCTTTTGGCCACGCCAATACTCTTTTTTTTTGGCCTGTGTGTGGGGTTTCTCTCTAGTGGTGGCACAGGGCCTCTCACTGTGGCGTGGAGGTCTCTCTTGTTTCAGAGCGAAAGCTTTAGAGCACACACCCTCGGTAGTTGTGGCACGCTAGCTTAGTTTCCCTGGGGATGTGCATTTCCTGACATGGCATCAAGCCGGCGTCCCTGCCCTGGAGTGCATGTTCTTACCCACTGGGCCAGGGCAGCCCCACGCCTTCCTCAGCCCTTCTTCTGTTGCTGGACTTCTAGGTTGTTAACATGTTTTATCTGTTGTGAATTATGCCACAAACGAACATGGGAGTGCAGGTATCTCTATAAACGGCACTATTTTTGTTCTTTTTTTAGGGTTGAGTAGCAGTAATATTCCAGTGTGTATTTGTGGGGGGGGGGGGGCACTCTTTCATTCCTTGTTATGGTTGAGTAATGTTGCATTGTATATATATTGCACATTTTCTTTATCCGTCTCTCTATTGATGGATGTCTCTCTATTTAGATTTCTTCCATGTCCTGGCTATTGTAAATAGTGCCGCAGTGAATATTGGGGTACATGTATCTTTCTGAATTAAGGTTTCCTTTGGGTATGTGCCCAGAAGTGGGATTGCTGGGTCATATGGTAGTTCTATTTTTAGTTTTTTGAGGAACCTCCGTACTGTTCATGACGACTGTACCCAGTTTGCATTCCCACCAACAGTGTAGGAGGGTTCCCTTTTTGGAAAAGATAATTTTGGTTTGAAATTTTGGGGTGACCTATTTAATGAACTTGATGTTCAAATCTCTTCCCGAAGTTTGGGAATTTTCTCAGCCATTATTTCTGTAAATAAACTCTCTATCCTTTTCTCTTTTCCTTCTGAGACTTCAGTAATAATGTAGTTTCTTTTGAAGGAATCTCATAAGACCTGTAGGCTTTCTTCATTAGTGGTGTTTTTTTCCGCTCTCCACTAGCTGACTAATTATCAGTGACCTGCCTGTGAGCTCATAGATTTTTCTGACTCTCAGCTGCGGTTGAAATTCTTCAGCTTAGTGATTATATTCATCTCCCAAATTCCTGTGGGTTTTTTTTATGTTTTCTCTGGTGAATTCACATCTTGGGATTTTTTTTCCCCCTAAGTTACTATATGTTATTTTTATCTATTTATTTTTGTTGAGGTATAGTTGATGTATAATATTCTATTTGTTTTAGATACACAACATACTGATTCGGTATTTCCACAGATTTTACTCCATTTAAAGCTACTACAAACGATGGCTGTATTCCCCTGTGCTCCACAGCATATCCCTGTTGCTTATTTGTTTTATTTACAGTAGTTTGTGTCTCTTAATCCCATGCCTGTATTTTGTCCCTCTTCTCACTGGTAGCCGTTAGTTGTCCTGTCTATATCTGAGTCTGTTTCTGTTTTGTAATTTGCATTCATTTGTGTTATTGTGTAGATTTCACATATAAAGTGGTAGAGTATTTGTCTGACTTCTTTCACTAAGCGTAATACCCTTCAGGTCAATCCACGTTGTTGCAAATGGCACAATTTCATTCTTTCTGTGGTTGAATAAATTCTCTGTTGTGTATGTATACCACATCCTCTTTATTCATCTGTTGATGGACACTTAGGTTGCTTCCATATTTTGGCTATAGTAAATAATGCTTCAGTGAATATGGGGCGGGGGCAGTGCGTGTATGTTTTCAAGTTAGCGTCTTTGTTTTCTTTGGCTAGTGCCCAGGAGTGGAATTGCTGGATCGTATGGCAGTTCTGTTTTTAGGTTTTTGAGGCTGTTTTCCATAGTGTTTTCCATAGTGTTTTCCATAGTGGCTGCACCAATTTACAATCCTATCAACGGTGTACTAGGGTTCCCTTTTCTCCGCATCCTTGCCCACATTTATTATTTGTAGACTTTAGATCATAGCCATTTGACAGGTGTGAGGTGATACCACATTGTGGTTTTGATTCACATTGCTCTGTGTGAGGACATTTTCATGTGTCGGTTGGCTATTCATATGTCTTCTTTGGAAAAACGTCTAGTTGGATCTCCTGCCCATTTTTTAAATTGGGTGGTTTGGGTTTTTTGTTTTGCTTTTGTTTTGGTATTGAATCTTCTCATCGTGTTCTTATGTTGTGTTCATGACATTGTTAACTTTTTAGTTGTGCCGTCCTGTAACACTCTGAGTATTTTTAGAACAATTGTTTTGTATTCTTTGTCAGACAATTCCTGCATGTCCATTTCTTTGGGGCCAGTTATTGTTGCTTAGCTGCTAAGTCGTATCCAACTCTTTGGGACCTCACGGACTGTAGCCCGCCAGGCTCCTCTGTCCATGGGATTTTTCAGGCAAGAATATTGAAGTAGGTTGCCATTTCCTTCTCCAGGGGATCTTCCTGACCTAGGGGCTGAACCCATGTCTCCGGCATTACAGGCAGATTCTTTACCACTGAGCCACCAGGGTTATTAGAGGTTTACTGTATTGCTTTGGTGGATTCACATTTCGCTTTTTCTTTATGATCCCTGTAGCCTTGGATACGGAGAATGCAATGGCAACCCACTCCAGTACTCTTGCCTGGAAAATCCCATGGACGGAGGAGCCTAGTAGGCTGCAGTCCGTGGGGTCACTGAGGGTCGGACATGACTGAGCGACTTCACTTTCGCTTTTCACTTTCATGCATTGGAGGAGGAAATGGCAACCCACTCCAGTGTTCTTGCCTGGAGAATCCCAGGGACGGGGGATCCTGGTGGGCTGCCATCTATGGGGTCGCAGAGTCGGACACGACTGAAGTGACTTAGCAGCAGTAGCAGCAGCATCCTTGGATAAGTATCTGTGTATTTGAAGAAGCAATTGCCTCCTCATGACTTGGTGGACTGACTTCAGCAAGGCAAGACTTTAACCTGTGGTTAGGGGTTTGCCGAAGTGTGGTGTGAACTCTGAGTCTAGTGGTCTGCGGCACCAAGTATGGGGGCGCTGGGCAGCACTGGGTGGCACTGGGTCCAGAGGAGACATGGTGGCTCCTTGGCTCAGGCTGCCGGGATCCGCAGCATTAACAACTGTGTGGTCCTTGGCTAGCACTGCAAAGATCTATCGGGGCTTCAAGGGCTTGGAGGTCCTCAGAAGTGCCCTCGGGCCAGGGGCAAGAGTCTAGGGCACACAGTGGTAGTGGCTCTAACTGGTGGTGTGCACGGGCTCAGCTGCGGGGTCAGCTAGCTACAGGTACCCTTATAGTGGCAGGTGAGGTTCCAGACACACATGTAGGCTGGATGCCAGGGTAGGCAGGAAGGGTTGGTGTCATCTGTGGGTGCACTGACACCCGGGGAGGTCGTGGCTGTCAGCAGACACTACCCTGACTAGAGTCTTGCTTCAGGTGGGGGACAGTCAAGGCCCCTGATGGGGCTGGGCCAGGATGTGCAGGCGCACGGCGGGCGGGGCCGGCTGCAGGTGAGCACGGTGCTGCAGGCCAGTGACAGGTCCACAGGCAGCTGCGGGGGCCCAGGTGTGGACATGACTTTCCGTGGCTGCGTGGCCTCCAGGCATGCGCGGGACAGTAGGAGCTGATGCCTGATGCCTGTGGCATGCAAGTGCACAGCTGGAGGTTCTTCCTGGAGCAGGCGTGTGGTGGCCGAGTCAGCCGTGGAAGTCCAGACAGCGTCTTGCAGTCGTGCAGCGAGAGGCCAGGACTGGTTGCTGGGGTGGTTCTGGGCTCTTGTGGAGGGCAGGGGAGGGGAAGGAGCAGGGAGGGACTCAGGCAGCTGTGAGCTGGTGAACTCAGACGCCTGTGGGACCAAAGCTGGTGAGGTCTGCGGGTGATTCGCGGCAGCTGTGCTGGCAGTTGGTTGTTTCCAGTTGAGAAAGCTGTAAAACTCAGGCCCTTTGAAGAGCAGCTGACACTGTGGTGACCTTGGTAACCCCGGCTGTTCTTCCTGGTTCCTAGCCATCTCTGCCTCAGCTTTGCTGGTCTTCAGGAGGGGCGAAATCGAAGTGGGGACCTTGTGCGTTGCCCAGAAACCCTGAGGAAGCCGGTTGCTCACTCTGATGCCCCTTTCCTGGCATGGGGAACTCTTTCTCTCTGGGGAAACTCCCCTTCGTGCTAAGCAGTGCTGGCTAGGGGATGGATGCTGAAAGCAGAATGAAGCTTTCTTCCCTCCCTTTTGATAGGGTTGTTCTCTCCCCTCACCCGTCATCCCCCACTTTTTTGTTCCACCGTGTTGCTGAAGTTTTTTACATGGACTTCATATCCTTCCCAGAGCTGTTGTTGCTCATGGATAGCTGTCTGATTGTTGTTCTCTGTGGGAGGATAGAGGCTGGGGGCTTCTGTGTTACCATTTTGACCCCTGAATCTTTTGGGGGGATGGTTGACTTCAAAGCAATCGACATGCAGTACTTAAGGGCTGACCTTGATGAGGTGTGATTGATATATGAAAAGACTCTTCAGCTACTCTCAGTGGACATGTGCAACAGTGCTCTTAGGACTGGCTTGCGAATCACTAATGATTGGATCTGTCACGAATAATAATACTTTTGTAGTACAAGGTGAAATGTTACAGGGCATTGTACTGGAGAAGAGAGGGATGAAAAGAATGTTGGGATACAGTTCCTTCTTGGTGTCTTACATTTCTGCATATCTTTCAAGTAAAGCACTGCCTGCCTTTTGTTCTGGACTATCTTTTCAAAGATTATTGTGTAATGAATAGCCTAGAAAGACAGAGATTTTTTTCCTCTGGAGCAAAGGATAGGCATGCTTACCACCCATTATGCAGCCCATAAGATATATGGGTTCACTAAGCTCAGAGTTCTTCTGTGTTGTAACCTGCTGCTTCTAAGGGCATCCATCTGGGCCCATTCACATTGCTCCTTTGGGACTTGGTGTGTGGATAACTAGGAAACATAGGGGAAACTCATTGTAAACACAGTAGGATTCTCTAAACTTATGAGTTTGCAAGTGTTTTAAAGTTTTGTTTCATGTTAGAGAGCTGACACTAGAAATCTCAAACAATGTGTTACAGTGTGGTTTAAGCACTGAAGATAGTGCTCAATTCTAATCTGTAGATCCACTCAGTGAAAATGCCTTTCCATTAAAGGATGGGTGCGGGGGGGTGGGGTGGGGTGGGGTGGTGCATGGAGTAAGAGAAGGAGAGAGAGGAGGGAATGTGTGTATTTCAGTTGTAATAAAATATTTAAGATAGATAAATATTGCTTTGATTACCTATTTGAATTGATATTTTCCCTCTCTAGGAGCTATTTGTACTGATCCTGCAGAAGAAAGATTTCAGGTGAATGTGAAAAAAGAAAACTGTAATGTGCTTTATTGATTTGTTATAGTTATTATAAGTTACCTCATGTTCTTTTTCCCCCTTAATATAGTATTCTGAAGGAAGGTCCTAGTATGGTCCTTAAAGTTGAGGTGCTACCTTACAACTTGTATTCTTTTACATTGGACTGATTATGTCAGCAGTAGTTAGACAAGCGGTACAGCTACTGGCTTTTAGATGGTAGGTATGTTAGAGTTTAAAGACATCTCAGTAATGGCCATTTTAACTTCATAATCTTATTTACAAGGAAACTGAGGTAGAGATACAAAATAGTTTGTCTAAAGGTCCACAACTTTTAGAGGTGTGTATGTGAAATAGGGTTTACTCATATTCCGCATATCTACAGAATGCTACATCCAGATAGGGAAAGTGCATGCCGTGACACTGGACATAGGGAAGAAATAGTTTGTGGCGATCTCTACCAGTATTTGGTATGGTGATGTGAGATGTGCCAGCACATCAATGAACGGTTTTGAATTTTAGGAAAGTATTAGTGTTTTTTAAAAAGTAAAACCTGTGACTCAAACCAGTAAATGTGTGGATTTTATCAGATAAGGTGAGTTAAAATTAAAATAAAGGCAAGTAAAAAAAATAAATAAAATAAAGGCAAGTAAAAAATTTAACTGTATACTAGTAGCACTAGTGCTCAAAATTCTCCAAGCCAGGCTTCAGCAATATGTGAGCCGTGAACTTCCAGATGTTCAAGCTGGTTTTAGAAAAGGCAGAGGAACCAGAGATCAAATTGCCAGCATCTGCTGGATCATGGAAAAAGCAAGAGAGTTCCAGAAAAACATCTATTTCTGCTTTATTGACTATGCCAAAGCCTTTGACTGTGTGGATCACAATAAAGTGTGGAAAATTCTGAAAGAGATGGGAATACCAGACCACCTGACCTGCCTCTTGAGAAACCTATATGCAGGTCAGGAAGCAACAGTTCGAACTGGACATGGAACAACAGACTGGTTCCAAATAGGAAAAGGAGTATGTCAAGGCTGTATATTGTCACCCTGCTTATTTAACTTCTCTGCAGAGTACATCATGAGAAACGCTGGGCTGGAAGAAGCACAAGCTGGAATCAAGATTGCCCAGAGAAATATCAATAACCCAGATATGCAGACAACACCACCCTTATGGCAGAAAGGGAAGAGGAACTAAAAAGCCTCTTGATGAAAGTGAAAGTGGAGAGTGAAAAAGTTGGCTTAAAGCTCAACATTCAGAAAACGAAGATGGCATCCAGTCCCATCACTTCATGGGAAATAGATGGGGAAACAGTGTCAGACTTTATTATTTTGGGCTCCAAAATCACTGCAGATGGTGAGTGCAGCCATGAAATTAAAAGACGCTTACTCCTTGGAAGGAAAGTTATGACCAACCTAGATAGCATATTCAAAAGCAGAGACATTACTTTGCCAACAAAGATCCGTCTAGTCAAGGCTACGGTTTTTTCCAGTGGTCACGTATGGATGTGAGAGTTGGACTGTGAAGAAAGCTGAGTGCCGAAGAATTGATGGTTTTGAACTGTGGTGTTGGAGAAGACTCTTGAGAGTCCCTTGGACTGCAAGGAGATCCAACCAGTCCATTCTGAAGGAGATCAGCCCTGGGATTTCTTTGGAGGGAATGATGCTAAAGCTGAAACTCCAGTACTTTGGCCACCTCATGCGAAGAGTTGACTCATTGGAAAAGACTCTGATGCTGGGAGGGATTGGGGGCAGGAGGAGAAGGGGACGACCAAGGATGAGATGGCTGGATGGCATCACGGACTCGATGAACCTGGTTTGGATGAACTCCAGGAGTTGTGATGGACAGGAAGGCCTGGCGTGCTGCGATTTGTGGGGTTGCAAAGAGTCGGACACGACTGAGCGACTGGACTGAGTAGCACTTGGCAAAATTTTGGTGTTGGTATACCAGTGACTATTGAGAAACATTGATGCATAGAAAAATAGTTGCGTTCATACCTGGTAGCATAATTACGTAGTTGATGGAGAAATATGTGAATACTCTGTTAGTACTTTTGTGCTGTAGATTGGTGAATAGAACCCAGTGATTTGAGTGTTTAGCTGTTAAAGGTAGTAGGCTGTTCAAAGTATGCATCTGTCTTCTCCTCTTGAGTTACTTAGAGCGTCTGTCATCACATCACATCGCCTCCACTCTCTGGTTGTCCCAGAGATGCATCCAAGTGGTGTATAAGGCCAGGTAGCCACAATGGGAGGCGTACGAATGAGCTTTCACAAAAAGACTGCTGTGCGGCCTACATGTGCTAAACGGTACAAATTATAAGTGTAGAGCTCATGAATGTTTATCTGTGTATATACCGTAACTGAAGTCACGATGCAGAGCATTTCCGGCCCCCAGTAGGTGCTCTGATGCCCTCTACTGGTCAGTGACTCCCCTCCAAGAAAAGGTAAAAGCTTCTAAAGCAAGCAGTGGCGTACACTCGGTGCTCAAAACTATTGTGAGGTCTGAAGCTTTTACATGCTTGAAGGGATACTTTGTACATTATAATCACTAACTTTGCAGTTTGTTTTGCCTTTATAATTTGTATTTTTAAATGTGTATAAAATGTTATTACATTTGACCATTTTTCTTTATTTCTTATGATCCCTCAAAGATAAATGATTTCTTCATGCATTAGGTAAATATTCACCTTTAATTCCCCTATCCTAATTTGAACTAAAGTATTTAATTCTTACTTGATTCACAATTTTAATGTGGTTTAAAATTTTTTTTCCAATTTTAAAGTAGATATTTTGAAGTTAAATCAGTTTTCAGTTGTTTAGAGCATATTTGTTTTAAGTGTTGCTGTTTATATAGAACGATTATTGCTTTCCCAATCAAATTATTTATACTGTGTGATACGTACACCAGTAAATAACCTTAAATTTAGATTTTGAACTTTCTTTGACTATTATTTAAGTAATAAATAATTCATTACTTAAGTAATGACTAAAAAGTGGATAAGTGTTGATTAAAAAGTGCATTTTCTTTTTTTCATTTTTCTAAATCTCCAGAGATTGTATTATTATATATATTTTTTCTCTTTTCTCTTTATCTGTTTTTAGAAACATATTTTTCAAAATCATGTTTTCACACCTGTAAAATACTTTAAAAAATTTCTTGATAATATCAAATGTCCAGCCAGTATTCAGTTACATTCTTATTTATAAATTTTTAATAATTTATTTATATCTATTTCAGATAAGGTTCATACACTGCAATGGCTTATACGCCTGTTTCCGTCTTCTTTTGGGGGGCAGGATAGGGTGGGGTGCAGCATGCAGCTGTGGGGTCTTAGATCACCCAGCAGAAATTGAACCTGGGTCCTGGCAGTGAACGTCCCGAGTCCTCAGTAAGCACTGGGCCCCTAGGGAACTCCCTGCAATGGCTCATATACTGCTGGAGTATCTATTAATCTGTAGGTCTTTCCTACATTTTTCCCCCCTTGGCAGTTTACTGAAAAAGCCTGGTTGTTTTCTCATGTATCACAATCTGGAGTTTGCATATTGAATCTCCATGGTATCATTTAATGTGTTCTTCTGTTAGCCTTAGTTTTTATAAATTGCAATTAGGTCCAGAAACTTATGAATGAGGTTTGATTTTTTTCCCCCCTTTGGTCATGAGTTCTTCACAGCAGTGTATAACTTCTGTTAGGAGGCATTAATATCTGATTGTCCTTTCTGTTTTTAAAATAAAAATGACTTTATACCCATTTTTCAGGATTTGTTTGAAGATTAGTAACGATAGATGGAAGCATGCAAATCCCTGACATTTTTTTGTATTTAATAAGTGGTTGTTCTTACAACTCTTGTTTGGTTTTCCAGATTAAATCTGGAGTTGTACCATCAACAGTTAATAGGATGGTAAAAGAGCTGACTGTCAATTCCTAACAAAGATTTACAGTCCTTTACAGATTTTTTAAATTATTCTGTGCTTAGTTTATCCATTGAAATTTGTATGCCTTCTATTATATTGCTTTATAGTCATTTTTTAACTTTTGGTTCATGGTTTGGTGTTTATGGGGCTTCCCTGGTGGCTCAGAGGGTAAAGTGTCTGCCTGCCATGCAGGAGACGCGGGTTTGATCCCTGAGTCGGGAAGATCCCTAGAGAAGGCAATGGCACCCCACTCTGGTACTCTTGCCTGGAGAATCCCATGGATGGAGGAGCCTGGTAGGCTACAGTCCATGGGATCGCTAAGAGTCCAACATGACTGAGCGACTTCACTTTCACTTTCTTTCACTTTGGTGCTTATGGACGCTTTCATTCATCCACAACTTATTGAATCTCCAGTTTTCTTTATCTTAAGAACAGTCTGCTAACAAAGTTAAAAAATTCATTCACCTCAGAGGCTATTTTGTATTCTTTCCTCTCAATCCTTTAATATTTACATATATACTTTGAATGATTGTAACTCACTATAGTACCTAAATATTGTATTTTGTGTTCTCAAAGAAGTTAGCATATTATAGTCTCTATTTCCTATTACATTATAGTCATAACTTTTTTTTAAAGTGAAATCCTCATGCGTTTCCATTGAGAAATTTTGCCATATTCATAACTGTTCTTCTGTTTTTGAGTTGAATGAAGAGGTATACTATATTGACGTTTAAAATATGCTACTTTGAATTTTCTTTCTCTTGGAGATGAGTGGCTGGGGAATCAGCTTTTTATAAAATACATGTCGTTTAAATGCCCTGAATATTCCTCTTGACTTTGGATAGTTGCTACATTCTCTGTGAACTCTGGCCTTATTCTTTCAGCTACTTTGGTTTAGGGAAGGAGGAGAAACTTTAGAAATTTGAAAGGAAGAACAGAACAGTAAACTGTCTCCTGCTCCTTAAATTTTTTTTCCTGTAGAGAAATAGAAGATAAGTTTATGGCTAAGTTTTGAGCAGATAATACATATTGACACAGTGGGAATGATAAAATTTCTTACTGGAAACTCAAGATAGGAACCTGCTGTATTTCAGTACTGTAACTATTACTGGCCTAGGACTCTGTTCATATATTTTAACCCCTCATCACATGTTTTCAGGTGTTACAGTTTGTTTTTATTTAGGACTTTTTTTTCTTTTAAAACTTTGAGTTCTAGAACTACTTACTTGATGGGCAGTCCTTAAGAAGCAGCATACTGCTGTCCCAGTTTGCTTGAAAGATTTCAGACAGCCTATTAATAGGAAAGGCATGGTCACGCATGTGTGCTAAGTCGCTTCAGTCGTGTCCCACTCTTTGCGACCCCGTGGACTGTAGTCCCTCAGGCTCCTCTGTCTGTGGGATTCTCCAGGCAAGAGTACTGAAGGGGGTTGTCATGCCCTCCTCCAAGGGAACTTCCCCACCCAGGGATCACATCTGCATCGCTTGATGTCTCCTCCATTGGCAGGAGTTCTTTACCACTAGCACCACCTGGGAAGCCCCAGGACATGGTCAGTTACTCACAAACGAGATGAGATCTTCAGGTTTAAGTGACTCAGTGTGAATAACTAGAGCATGATGGAAAGGGATCACAATGCCGTAGGGACTGATTTCTTTCTAAACAGAACTAGACATATTCATCTTTGAGGAAAGTTGGTAATGTCTTAAACCTGATACCTAATTATGGTATTTCTGAATAGGAAAATTGCACACCACTTTTTTGCCCTAAATTTTAAAAATTGTGGTAAAATATGCATAACATGAAATTTACTATCTTAGCCATTTTTAAGTATACAGTTAGGTACATTCATGTTGTTGTGCAACCATTACCACCATCCATCTCCAGGACTCTTTTCATTCTTGCAGAACTGAAATTCTGTACTCATTGGACGGTTACTCCCTACTTCCCCTTCCTCCAGCTCCTGGAAACCACCATTCTACTTTGTCTCTGTAATTTTGACTACTATGGTAACTCATGTAAGTGAGATCATACAGTTTTGTTAGTTTGTTTTTGTGACTGACTTATCTCACTCAGCATAGCCTCCTCACATTTCATCTGTGCTGTAGTAAGTGTCAGAAATTTCTCCTTGAAGACTGATTCCTTAAATTCCATTGTATGTCCATTCATATATCAGTGGACACGTCTGTGTTTTAACTGTTGTGAATAATGCTGCTATGAACATGAGTGTACAGATATCTGTTTAAGATCCTACTTTCAGTTGCTTTGGGCATATAACCAGAAGTGGAATTGGCTAGATCAGATGGTAATCCTATTTTTAATTTTTTGATGATCCACCATACTGTTTTCTATAGTGTTAGTACCATTTTACATTCCTACCAGCAGTTCACGAAGGCTGCAGTTTCTCCACATTTGCCACACACCATATTTGATGCACTTCCTTTAGTAGGCAGAAACGTTAGTCTTGTGATTTACGCTCCTTTACAGCCATACATGGCATAATTAGGAACTGAGTTTCGGCTACTGTGAAAACCCAAGATGTGTGTTATGAACAGTTACAGATATTATCATTCGCACTGTTGAGTGCTGATTTAGTGGGTGTAAGAAAGATTTGAACCTTGTTGCATTCTTAGACTGCAAGAAACAATTTTCAGAAGAGAATGGCAGTTCAGTAAGGTGGTGGAAGGAAATGTTTTGCTCTATCTAGCACATTACGCTTTTGAGAGCTTTCTTCTGGAGCAGAGTAACATCAAAATGTTACCTCCTCTATTGCTGCTTTCACGTTATCTTGTAATGACGAGGAAGAGCAGCTCCTGAACAGACCCTGGCCCACCAATAGTTTAATTTCTTAAAAAGGCCTAATTCATTAGCATGTTTAAATGTGAGTTGTCGAATCTAAAACACACAAACGTGAATAAAATAGGGCTGTTCTTATATACGACTGGTCTCCTGCCGTAAGGCTTATGTGTATTCTCAGAATGTGTTTCTTGCCCTTCTTTGTGTAGGAGGAAAAACTCTGCGCTAGAGGATAAATGGAGTCTATTTGCTGCTGTTTGTTTCTTTTAGAACTAGTGTGATATTAGAATGTATTTTTCAAGTTTACTCATTCATTTAAAAATATTCGTCATGTCTCTTTATGCCAGGAAGTTCATAACAAAACTTTCCAAAACAAATGTCCCGTATTTTGGGTCTTACAGCTTTTTGTTTAAAGTTGTTATCTCTTAGTTGTTTTATAGAAGAGTGTGTAGGGGATTCCCTGGTGGCTCAGATGGTAAATAATCTGCTGCAATGTGGGAGACCCGGATTTGATCCCTGGCTTGGGAAGATCTCCTGGAGAAGGAAGTGGCAATCCACTCCAGTATTCTTGCCTGGGAAATCCCATGGACAGAGGAGCCTGGGAGGTTACAGTCCTCGGGGTCGCAAAGAGTTGGACACGACTGAGCACACACACGTGTTCATGTGTAGAGGACAGAAGAGAGGCGAAACTGTCATTTTTGTTTTTGGTGGTTGAATAGACTAATCAGTTCCTTTTATGTTATTTTAATTTTTTAGGTTCTTGAAGCCAAATATCTGAAATTTACCATTGTCATCTCAGCAAATATAACCTGCTTGTATGGTGCATACAGTTACAGTAGTATGTCATTGTAATTACCAATAGTAATTACCATTCTTCCTGCAAAGTACTAGATACAGAAAAATACAAACGAATGCATTAATAATAGATAATGTTTCTTTGTTGCAAAGTTTTTTTAAATTATGGTTTCACTAGGACTATTTTGATTTTCTGTTTCTTTTTGTAGAAGTTTCAGTAAGCTGAATTTTTCTAGGAATTTGTTTGTTGTAAATTTTCAAGTTTATTGGTATAAAAGTACGTTTTGCTTTTAAAATATTGTTGATGTTTGGAGGATTTGCTATTTTGTCTTTAGCAATCATAGTATTGGTTATTTTTGTTCTTTTATCACGTTGTTTAGTCTTGCCTAGCATTCATTAATTTTACCCTTTTAAAAGAACTAATTTTTAACTTTGTTGATTTCCTTTCTTGTATTTTAATTTCTGTGTCATTCGTTTCTGCTCTTTTTTTGTTTCCATCCTTTACTTTCGTAGGTTTGATTTGCTCCCCTTTCACATTTTTTGAAATAGATGACTAGTGATTTGGTTTTCAAACTGCCTTTTGTAGCTGTAAATTTTCTATGCTCACCTCAAGTTTGGCAAATAATGTTTTTTATCATTTAGTTAAAAATTTAATTTTCCTTATTGCTCCCTAAATTGCCACTGTGATTACTTCTTCAATCCATAGCTTATTTAGAGGTTTATTTCTCAGCTTCACAATGTGTGGAGATTTTCTAGTTGCCTTTTGTTAGTGATTTCTAGCTTAATTGCTTTACGCTCAGAGATCCGTCTGTATGTTTTCAGCCTTTTGCAAATTATTGGAGATTTACATTTTCGCTTAGTATGTAGTAAAGTTTGGAAATATATTTTTATATTTGAAAAGAATATATTGTGGTTGGTGCAATGAAATTTATAGATCAGTCAATCAAGTTTTGAAATCTACTTTTCAAAGCTTGTATATCCCTTTATTATTTTTTTTTCCAGTACTTAACTTGTCCCTTGTTTGGCCGATGGTAGCCCCTTCCGCTTGGCTCCTGAGTCTTCACTATATGACTCTAGCAGTGTTTGATAGCTCTCGTGCTCTGAAATACAAGGCTCATCTTGTGCACTTGTTGTCTTAGATCTGGAATATGCCATTTCTTCCATTGGTTTCTTTCAATGAGAAATGTTGTTTAGAGACCACAGACTGGGTGCTGGCATCTGGTTGCTACTGAGTTGATTATTATTTCTCTGGGCTATCTTGCTATTTCTTGTAATTGATTTATAATATGTTAGTTTCAAGTGTACAGCAAAGTGGTTCAGTCACACACACACACATATACTCAATACATATGTATATTCTTTTTCAGATTCTTTCCCTTTATAGGTTATTACAAGATATTGAATATAGTTCCCTGTGCTATACAGTAGGTTCTTGTTTACTTATTTTATATATTGCAGTGTGCAGATGGTAATCCTGAAGTCCTGATCTCCTCCTTCCCACTGTCCCCTTTGGAAACCATAAGTTTGTTTTCAGTTTCTGTGAGCTTGTTTCTGTTTTGTAAATAAGTTCACTTGTATTTTACTATTTCTGTTCTTTTCCAAGGCAAACCTTTCAATATCACAGTATCGTTTCCAAGGCAAACCATTCAATACCATGGTAATCCAAGTCACTGCCCCAACCAGTAATGCTGAAGAAGCTGAAGTTAAATGGTTCCATGAAGACCTACAAGACCTTCTAGAACTAACACCCAAAAAAGATGTCCTTTTCATGATAGGGGACTGGAATGCAAAAGTAGGAAGTCAAGAAACATCTGCAGTAACAGGCAAATTTTGCCTTGGAGTACAGAATGAAGCGGGGCAAAGGCTAATAGAGTTTTGCCAAGAGAACACACTGGTCATAGCAAACACTCTCTTCCAACAACACCAGAGAAGACTCTATACTTGGACATCACCAGATAGTCAACACTGAAATCAGATTGATTATATTCTTTGCAGCCAAAGATGGAGAAGCTCTATTCAGTCAGCAAAAACAAGACTGGGAGCTAACTGTGGCTCAGATCATGAACTCCTGATTACCAAATTCATACTTAAATTTGAAGAAAGTAGGGAAAACCTCTAGACCATTCAGGTATGGCATAAATCAAATCCCTTACAACTATATAGTGGAAGAGACAAATACATTCAAGGGATTAGATCTGATAGACAGAGTGCCTGAAGAACATATGGATGGAGATTCATGACACTGTACGGGAGGCAGTGCTCAAGACCATCCCTAAAAAAAAGAAATGCAAAAAGGCAAAATGCTTGTCTGAGGAGGCCTTACAGACAGTTATGAAAAGAAGAGAAGGGAAAGGCAAAGGAGCAAAGGAAAAATATAAGCATGTGAATGCAGAGATCCAAAGAATAGCAAGGAGAGATAAGAAAGCCTTCCTCAGTGATCAGTGCAAAAAATAGAGGAAAACAATAGAATGGGAAAGACTACAGATCTCCTTAAGAAAATTAGAGCAACCAAGGGAACTTTTCATGCAAAGATGAGCACAATAAAGGACAGAAATGGTTTGGACCTAACAGAAGCAGAAGATATAAAGAAAAGGTGGCAAGAATACACAGAACTATACAAAAAAGATCTTCATGACCCAGATAACCACTGTGGTATGATCACTCACCTAGAGCCAGACATCCTGGAATGTGAAGTCAAGTGGGCCTTAAGAAGCATCACTATGAACAAAGCTAGTGGAGGTGATGGAATTCCGGTTGAGCTATTTCAATCCTAAAAGATGATGCTGTGAAAGTGCTGCACTCAATATGCCAGCAAATTTGAAAACTCAGCAGTGGCCCCAGGACAGGAAAAGCTCAGTTTTCTTTCCAATCCCAAAGAAAGGCAATGCCAAAGAATGTTCAAACTACCGCACAATTGCACTCATCTCACATGCTAGCAAAGTAATGCTCAAAATTCCCCAAGCCAGGCTTCAGCAGTATGTGAACCATGAGCTTCCAGATGTTCAAGCTGATTTCAGAAAAGGCAGAGGAACAAGAGATTGAATTGCCAACGTCCATTGGATCATCAGAAAAGCAAAAGAGTTCCAGAAAAACATCTATTTCTGCTTTGTTGATTATGCCAAAGTCTTTGACTGTGTGATCACAACAAACTGTGGAAAATTCTTAAAGAGATGGGAATACCAGACCACCTGATCTGCCTCCTGAGAAATCTGTATGCAGGTCAGGAAGCAACAGTTAGAACTGGACATGGAACAACAGACTGGTTCCAAATTGGAAAAGGAGTACGTCAAGGCTGTATATTGTCACCCTGCTTATTTAACTTCTATGCAGAGTACATCATGAGAAACGCTGGACTGGAAGAAGCACAAGCTGGAATCAAGATTGGTAGGAAAAATATCAATAACTTCAGATATGCAGATGACACTCTGCTTATGGCAGAAGGCAAAGAAGGACTAAAGAGCCTCTGATGAAAGTGAAAGAGGAGAGTGAAAAAGCTGACTTAAAATTCAACATTGAGAAAATGAAGATCATGGCATCTGGTCCCATCACCTCATGGCAAATAGATGGGGAAACAGTGGCAGCAGTGTCAGACTTTATTTTTTTGAACTCCAAAATCACTGCAGATGGTGATTGCAGCCATGAAGTTAAAAGACATTTGCTCCTTGGAAGAAAAGTTATGACCAACCTAGATAGCATGTAAAAAGCAGAGACATTTCTTTGCCAAGAAAAGTCCGTCTAGTTAAACAATGGTTTTTCCAATAATTATTTGTGGATGTGAGAGTTGGGCTATAAAGAAAGCTGAGCATCAAAGAATTGATGCTTTTGAACTGTGGTGCTGGAGAAGATTCTTGAGAGTCCCTTGGACTGCAAGGAGATCCAACTGGTCCATCCTAAAGGAAATCAGTCCTGAATATTCATTGGAAGGACTGATGATGAAGCTGAAACTGCAATACTTTGGCCACCTGATGCGAAGAACCCACTCATTTGAAAAGACCCTGATGCTGGGAAAGATTGAAGGTGGGAGGAGACGGGAATGACAGAGGAGGAAATTGTTTGACAACATCACCGACTAAATGGACATGAGTTTGAGTAAACTCCCGGAGTTGGTGATGGACAGGGAGGCCTGGCGTGTTGCAGTCTATGTGTTGCAAAGAGTCGGACATGACCGAGCAACTGAACTAAACTGAACTGGTTTCTTTTTAAACACACGGAGGTACATAGTTTACTTTGGAATGATTTTTTTCTTGCCTTCAAGTTTTAAAGGGGAAATAGGAATGTGTAGTAATAAAGGGGAAATAGGGATGTACAGTAATAAAGGGGGATCAGGAATGTGTAGTAATAAAGGGGAATTAGGAATGTACAGTAAGGGAGGTCTTAGTGCAGCTTTCTGCAGGTTGGCTTGATATCTCTAGGAAAGCTTAAACGACTTTGAGTTATGTTCTGTCATTCATAAATAATTTCTTCTCTGTATCCAACTCTGCAAAATGTCCAGTGTTTTGTATATGTGGTAGAATCTTACTCTAATCAAAATTTATCTTCAAACTAAAAAAAAAAAAAATTATCTTCAAACTACAAAATTAATTTTCTAACCTGTTCCCCTTCCAAACACATTTTTAAGAAAAATCATAAGCTGTACAATAATTTAATATTATTTCAGTTGTTCCTTTTTACTTTATTCTTTTGTAGAATTATATATCAATTTGGAAGATAATTAAACTAGTTTTGTTTGTGACTAAATCTAAAAGCAAATAAATGAACCTAAAAAACAGTATAAACCTGAGTTAAAAATAGACTGTTTAAGAAAGGCCTTTAGATTGTAAATGTTTACAAAAGACTCTTTGTTCATACTGCTGCTGCTGCTAAGTTGCTTCAGTCGTGTCTGACTCTGTGCGACCCCAGCAACGACGGCAGCCCACCAGGCTCCCCCGTCCCTGGGATTCTCCAGGCAAGAACACTGGAGTGGGCTGTCATTTCCTTCTCCAATGCGTGAAAGTGAAAAGTGAAAGTGAAGTCGCTCAGTCATGTCCGACTCCTAGCGACCCCATGGACTGCAGCCCACCAGGCTCCTCCGTCCATGGGATTTTCCAGGCAAGAGTACTGGGGTGGGGTGCCATTGCCTTCTCGCTTGTTCATACTAATTGGGTTTATTTATATATTTTACTTCTGGTAGTTAATTTTTTTTCAATATAAAGGGCTTAGCAAGGACTTTGGGGAAAGAGTAGGGAGTACTCTCCTTCTACCATCTCCAGAAATCTGGGTTTAATATCCTCGTGTGCTGCTGCAGACACATCCTGCACATTCCTTTGTCATAAGGTTCATTACACAGTAGTATGCTAGTCAGTTTATTCTGCTCTCTTTTAGCTAGGACAGGATGTTTATTCTTTATACGTCTAGAATCTAGAACAGTGTCTCTTATGTGGCAAGAAGTAAATGAATATTTAACGAATGTGTTTTGAGTCCTAAAAAGGACATATAAATGATGGTGAAGCAACAACAGATATTCAGAGTTTATAAACCATATATTTTATGAATTATGTATATTAGCGGTTGGTCCAGACATAATGGGAAATGGAATTTGTTTTCTTGTTGTTCAGTCGCTAAGTTGTGCCCAGCTCTTTGTGACCCTGTGGACTGCAGCACACCAGGCTTCCGTGCCCTCCACTATCTGCGGAGTTTGCTCAAACTCATGTCCATTGAGCCAGTGATGCCATCCAACCATCTCATCCTCTGCTGCTCCCTTCTCCTCCTGCCTTCAGTCTTTCCGAGCAGCAGGGTGTTTTCCAATTAGTCAGTTCTTTGCATCAGATGGCTGAAGTATTGGAGCTTCAGCATCAGTCCTTCCAATGAATATTCAGGGCTGATTCCTTTAGGATTGACTGGTTTGATCTCCTTGCAGTCCAAGGGACTCCCAAGAACCTTCTCTAGCACCACAGTTCAAAAGCGTCAATTCTTCGGCACTCAGCCTTCTTTATGGTCCAACTCTTACATCTGTACGTGACTACTGGAAAAACCATAGCTTTGGGTATATGGAGCTTTGTTTTGTCCCTTGTCAGAAATTTGACAGTAGTGGTTTCTTGGTTTTCCTCTGGGCAAAGTGCTTACAGTATCATTTTGTCTGTACTTCACACCAACAGTGTGTATTTTGTAAAGCAACAAATTAAGAAAATCTTTACCATCTTTTTCTTTGTGCTTTTTATTAGTAACCGTTGTCACTTGTATGGATGGAAAAGGTCTCCCAGACCTGATGCCATCATGTATGTGTGTAGGCTTCCCCAATCCAGCAAGCAATTAATTCTTTGACAGCAGCAGGACGTCTGAGAATTCTCCTGATTTCTAATTCTGCGTACCTGGAAATAGAGTCAGATTCCACAGGGAGAGGGCTCGGTCCCACAGGCCCATCGCCCACTTCAGATGCCAGATGCACATCCAAGTGCTATCTGAACATCTGGCCCATGCCCCATTGTTGGGTTTGACTGGTTTGCTAGAATGGCTCACAGAACTAAAAAATATGTTTCCTTACTAGATTAGTGATGTATTATAAATGAGTATCTAAGGAATTCATGATATGATATTCATGATATCATGAATCAGCAGCCAGATGAACATATACATAGCACAGGGTCCTGAATGAAGGAGTTTCTGTTCTTGTGAAGCTTGGGGCTCAGCATGGTAGCACGACAGAGTCTGTTTCCCAGAGGTGGAAGCTCTCTGGAAAAAAGGGGTCCAAAAAGCTGTTCTTTGGAGTGTTTATGGAGGCATTATTACATAGTAATGATTGACGAAATCACTGGCCAATGGTAGTTGATTCAGCCTCAAGCCCTTCTCTTCTCCCTGAAGATCAAGGGGTGGGACTGAAAGTTCCAACCCTCTGTTCACATGGTTGCTTCTTTTGGCAACCAGCCCCTACCTTTGGGTGAGATCCAAAAGTCACCTTCCCTGAAGAGTTTTCAGGGACTGAGGACGAGAGATCAAATATTATCTGCCACCACCCCCCTTTTTTGTGCTCAGAAAATTCCAAAGGTTTTGGGAGCTGTGAACAAGAAACGGTGGATGAAGACCAAATATATCTGAGATACACACAGACATACATCTGCCTAAAAGAGTGCATCTAGTTGGACTGTTTAATGAATTTGCCAAATCAGAGATATAAAAAGTATTTGGATGCCTTTCTAGTTCAGAATTTAACTAATTGATTGGGCTTTAATGTGTTGTTAGGCCCCACTCCAGTACTCTTGCCTGGAAAATCCCATGGACAGAGGAGCCTGGTGGGCTGCGGTCCATGGGATCGCTAAGAGTCGGACACGACTGAGCGACTTCCCTTTCACTTTTCGCTTTCATGCATTGGAGAAGGAAATGGCAACCCACTCCAGTGTTCTTGCCTGGAGAATCCCAGGGACAGGGGAGCCTGGTGGGCTGCCGTCACTGGGGTCACACAGAGTCGGACACGACTGAAGGGACTTAGCAGCAGCAGCAGCAGATAAATGCAAACTAGAGTATAGTGACTTTATGAATAGACACACATGTGAAAGTGTCTCAGTCACTGCCGACTCTTTGCAACCCCATGGACTGTAGCCTGCCAGACTCCTCTGTCAGTGGAATTTTCCAGGCAAGAATACTTGAGTGGATCGGCATTCCCTTCTCCAGGGGATCTTTCCAACCCAGGGATCGACCGGGTCTCCTGCACTGCATTCATATTCTCTACCGTCTGAGCCACCAGGGAAGCCTCATGTTTGTGAAATGAGGTACTTTTAATGAGGGTATTGTAGGAGGGGCAGTGCTTGAAAATGCCTATATACCTCATACTCCAGAGAAATCCAGATAAGAGGAGTCATCTAGATTTTTTCTCTCCTTTCAACTTTATATCTTTAGGTAATTTACCATGCCTTTCTCTTTTCCAAGACATGGTCTGACAGCTCAGACTATTTCTTCTCTCTCTCTGTCTCCCTGACACATCTTTCTCATCTGTCTCCCTAGGGTTGTACAGCCACAGTAGGGTAATTTGACTTTTACACTCTAACCGTGCTTCCCTCTTGCCCTTTCCAGCTTCTTGCTTGCCTCTCAGTCTTCCATTAGAATCATCACTATCATTCTTGTTGTTATTTTTAGAATGGAAAACATCTTAACATAACTCATAGGTGCCAAAGTATGAATACATTCCATGAAAAATATGTACTACACTGCTTTGAAAGCCATTTGGATAAGCTGCTCTAATAAAGCAATCGTGTGTGTGTGTGTGTGTGTGTGTGTGTGTGCAGGTATGCACATGCACATATATATACATTTCAAACTGCTTATGAATTACATGTTGGTGCTAGCTTTTTGGGATGTGCACATTTGTATAATTATATCTCATTATATTAGACTTTCCTTTAGGATTTAATCTACTATAAATACTGTACATTAGTTCAGACTAACTAGACCAAATTACTCTTATTTGCAATCTTTTTTTAAAAATCAAATTGGCAATGAATGAAGTTAAGATTTTTGAATTTAATCCCAGTTTCCAGCGATAAGAAGGCAGTGCTAATCTTTAGATGTATGGTGTGTTCATTGATAGACATTCTTGCTTTAAAGAATGTTTGTTTTTATAACTTAAGCATTTAACAGAACAAAATAGCATCCTGTGAGATAGGAGCCACAATCTAATCTATACAACTTGTAACTGCCTTCAGAGACAGCCATCATTCAACAGTGTCAAGAAGTTGTTATGGTTCAATGACATATGTTAAAGTCGTTAGTCTTGCTTAGTAGATGCTCCTTCATTTTTTCTGTGGCTGGAATAACAGTTCAAGCCCAGAATAGAGAAGATTTTTATACATTTTTTTTCTCTAGGAACTCTGTTAGTTTAAGGGTAGACAGTGAAGCACCAGTGCCCCCAAACCACATCTAAAGTACTGATAACAAAGGAACAAAAGAGGGAGCAGAGTCTTTAAACTTGAATCCAGCTAGTAATTATGTTTAAATTAGGATGCAGGCCTAGCTTTAGCTTGGCAGTTTGGAGAAAGACGTCTTCAGGATTGTGATGCACTGTACTATTTTACAGGAAGCTTAGGCATTCTTTTTGGTTATAGAAGCAACATACACTGTTTAGGAAGAGTTAGAATAGGAGACTGCCTTGCTTCTCTCCAAGTCTGCTCCCTAGAGCCTACTGCCACCAGGCTGTGTTTAATCACTGGTTTAACTTTTAAACTGTACTTTTTATTCTCAGATTAGCTTTAAACTCTTAAAAGAGGGGGAAACGAGTCTGCTTATACTTTAAGCTTCCAGTCAATCACCCTCTCCCTCTAGGATTTTTCATTATACATTTTCAGTTATAGTCTTTGATTTCAAAGAAAATACTAAAAACTTGTTTCTTGACATGTTAGTAGCATCTCAGCTCCCTAGTTTCAACTGTGAGGAATTTAGGGCAATTATCTTTCTTTTCCTGCTCCCTTTCTAATTTATTTTTTTCTTAAAGTATAGTTGATTTACAATATTATATTAGGTTCAAGCATTGTTGTTCAATTCCTACGTTGTATCTGACTCTTTTGTGACCCTATGGATTGTGGCCTTCCAGGCTCCTCTGTCCATGGGATTTCTCAGGGAAGAATACTAGAGTGGGTTTCCATTTGCTTCTCCAGGGGCTATTCCCAGCCCAGGGATCGAATCTGTATCTGCTGCATTGGCAGGTGGATTCTTTACCACTGAGCCACAGGGGAAGCGCCCAGATTCAGGAGTATAGCGTAGTGATTCATTATTTTGCAGATTATATTCCATCCTAGGTTATTATAAGATAATGGCTATAATCCTCTATGCTATACAGTATATCCTTGTTGTGTAGTTTGCATCTGTTAAACCCAAACCACTAACTTGTTTTTTTCTCCCTTACCTCTCCCCTTTGACAACCACAGATTTGTTTTCTCTAGCTGTGAGTCTCTTTCTGTTTTGCATTAAAATTTATTTATATTATTTTTCAGATTCCACACATAAGTGATGTTACACAGTGTTTGTCTTTCTTTGACATTTCAATAAGCAAGATATTCTCTAGGTTCATCCGTTTTGCTGCAGATGGCAGACTTTCATCCTTTTTATGGCTAAGTAACATTTCAATGTGTGTGTGTATATATATGTATATATATATATAGAGAGAGAAAGATTAAGATACAGATATATATATATATCATGTATATAGATAGATATATAATCTCATATGTTTATCCATTCATCTGTTGATGGGCACCTAAGTTGCTTCCTTATCTTGGCTGTTATAAGTAATGCCGCAGTGAACATGGGAGTGCGTGTATCTTTTCAATTAGTATTTTCTTTGGATATATATTCAGGAATGGGGTTGCTGGATCATATAGTAGTTCCATTTTTAGTGTTTTGAGGACCCTCCATACTATCTTTCATAGTGACTGCACCAGTTTACATTCTCACCAGCCGTGGGAATAAAAGAGTTCCCTTTTCTCCACATCCTCATCTGCGTCTGTAATTTGTGGGGTTTTTTGGTAAGAGCCATTCTCACAGATTGTGAGATGGTATTTTGTTGTGGTTTTGACTTGCATTCATTCCCCTGATGATTTGCAGTGTTCAGCATATTTTCATGTGCCAGTTGGCCATCTGTATGTCTTTTTTGGAAAAATGTCTATTCAGGTCTTCTGCTCAGTTTTTAATTGGATGGTATTATTTTTTGTGGTATTGAGTTGCATGAGCTTTTTAACCGTTTATTGATCGTATCATTTACAAATAATTCCTCCCATTCTGTAGGTTGTCTTTCCCTTTTGTCAATGGTTTCCTTTTCTATGCATAAGCTTTTTAAATTTAATTAGGTCCCATTTGTTTATTTTTGCTTCCATTTCCTTTGCCTTGGGAGATATATCCAAAAAATATTTATGGATTTATGTCAAAGAGTATTCTGCTTATGTTTTCTTCTTGGAGTTTCATGGTTTTTGGTCTAACATCAGGATCTTTAATCCAGTTTGAAAGTTGTGCTTTTTTTTTTTTGTATATGGTGTAAGGAAATATTCTGATCTTATTCTTTTACATGTAGCTGTCTAGTTTTCCCAGCACCATTTATTGAAGAGATTGTCTTCTCCCTATTGTATATTCTTGCCTCCTTTGTTGTGTTAATTAACTGCAGTTGAGTGGGGTTTTTTTATGGGCTCCCTATTCTGTTGATTTATGTGTTTGTTTTTGTGGCAGTACCATGCTGTTTTGATTACTGTAGCTTTTTAGTATAGTCTGAAGTCAGGGAGCATGATCCTTTCAGCTTTGGTCTTCTTTCTCAAAATTGTTTTAGCTTTTTATATAGAGTGATTTTGTTTTTACATAAAATAATTATATTGAGTAGATCTGAAAATTGGAAAGCAAAAATTGGGATTTATTCATTCTATAAGTATTGATTCTTTAACATTGAATAGCCCAGAGCTCTGAACTCTGTCCTCTTTTCTGCCTACACTGATTCCCAAGGAGATCTCAGTAGTCTCGTAGTTTTAAATTCATCTATATGCTGACTCTCAGTTTACATTTCTACCCTGACTTCTTAACCTCACTGTCATAGGTCTAACTATATCCAGTTGATATCTCTATTCAGATGTCTAACTAGTTTCTCACAGTAAATACATCCAAAAGGAGCTGTGATATTCACCCCTTTCCTCCTCAAGTCTTCCTATAATGTACTCAACATATGTTAGTGGCAGTTTCATTCTTCTCTTTGCTCAGGACACAGACCATCTAGGTCTTAATCCCCCACACATACTTCTGTCTGTCTCTCTCGTTAAAGTCACATCCTGTATCTGTTCATTAACAGATCCTTTTGACTCCATATTCAAAATATTTAAATAATTTAACACTATTTGCCACATTTCTTGCTGCTGTTCTGGCACACACCTGCATTATAGCAGTAGTCTTCCAGTTGCTAATGTTTTCTTAGCTGGTAGCCAGAGGAATCCTGCATAAGTCAGATTCTGTTACTTCTCTGCTCTCTTTTCAACAGGTAACTTCCCATCTCATTCAGCATGTAAGTAAGCCAGAGTCCTTCTCTCTTATGAGGCTGTTGGCAATTTGGGACATAGTTATCTTTCTTTTCTTATTACCCATTGCTCTTTTCCTTATTCCACTTGCCATATTAGTCTTCTTGATGTTCTTTATCTTATTTTTTAAATATTTTATCTTTGTACTCTCACCTTTTGCATTATAAAGTACCATTTTGTATTGTTTTGGGTGTATGCCTATAAACTACATAATGTGAATTTTGCTTTGTTAACCAATTCAAAAACCTTTTTCTGTTTTTTTAAAATCTCCTGGCCATGCTGCACAGCATGTGGGATCTTATTCCCCAACCAGGTATCACACTCACACCCACTGAGTTGGGAGCACCAGGAAAGGCTCTCTTTGCTGCTCTTTAAACAAGCCTCATGCTCCTGCCTTAGGGTCTTTGTGTTTGCTGTTTCCTCTTCTGCCTGGAAGGGTCTTCTAGGTACTTGAGCAGCTCACCCCCTCATGTTACTGAGATCTTGGACTCAGATTCATTCTTATCTAAAATTCTCCCTGTTACTGTACATGTCATATAATTGCTCCCTTCCTAATTTTTCTTCTCTACACTGATTACTATCTAATAAACAATATATTTTCATTATTAGTTTTAAAAAACTCTTGTCAGACCAGGTTCATTGAGGAAAACAAATCACTATAGATACTTAAAGCAAAAGGAAAACTAGTAAGGGGAATTAGATTCTTAAAATTTATTGGGAAAGCTGTAGGTGTGGAGCTTGAAAGACTGTTGTCAGCTTTCACTGCTGCTGCTGATACGGCTTGCGGGTAGTGCCAACATAGGGAGCTGGCAGGGAGCATTCGGTGATTACTGTGAAACCTCATATCTGTCACAGTCCAGGTGGCTACTGCATTCAGAAGAATGGCTTTGTTTTTGTCTCTCTTCTGCCTTCCAAATGCTGCGTAAATGCATTGCATTTGCGGAATGTGAATCACATACAGAATTCTGGGATTAAAGATTTGTAAAATGGAGTTCTCATCCTTTTAGCTTTTGTGGAAGAGGAGATACAGAGGAGCATATGGAAGGTGGTGAGAATGAACAATGAGATAAATATAGCTATGTCTGTATGGATAAGATATGAATACACACATACTTATTTTATCAGTCAGGTTTCTCTGGAGAAACAGAACAAATTAGATAAACGTATATACAGAAAGAAAGAAGGGAATAAGGAGATGGATTTATTTTAAGGAATTGGCTCACATGCTTGTGGGGGCTGGCAAGCCTGAAATTGCAGGGCAGGTTGCAAAGTCCTTGGGTGATGTTCACTCTCCTTTATATCCTGTAAGTTAAATATTGATATAAAGTTAAGAGTAATTAACTACTATGATGTAAAGTCAGTGTATCTTATGTTATATCATAAGAAGAGAGAAGAAACCAGTTATATGATGAACATACACAGGATATAAGCTAAGCTAAGTCACTTCAGTCGTATCCGACTCTGTGCGACCCCATAGACGGCAGCCCACCAGGCTCCCCCGTCCCTGGGATTCTCCAGGCAAGAACACTGGAGTGGGGTGCCATTTCCGTCTCCAATGCATGAAAGTGAAAAGTGAAAGTGAAGTCGCTCAGTCGTGTCTGACCCTCAGCGACCCCATGGACTGCAGCCCACCAGGCTCCTCCATCCATGGGATTTTCCAGGCAAGAGTCCTGGAGTGAGGTGCCATTGCCTTCTCCGACACAGCATATATAACACACCATACCTTCATAATAAAATAAGGAAAAATACTCATAACAATAACTGGTAATGTAGTGGGATCTGAGATTTATAGATTCCTTCTTCCACTACCCTTTTTGTATTCCTTTGCTCTCAGCATGCACCTCAGATAGCCATAGTCCTTTACTCGTTGAGTGACCCAAACTGTTTCTGAAGGGTTTGAGTCAGTAATAGTTCTGCCTAGGTTGGGCTATTGAAGTTTTCTGTTGAATTTAATCAGAAGACATGGTAGTACTAAGAGATGCCCTTAGGGATTTCCAGTAACCAGACGTACTCTCCTTACCACCACTGTGGCATTGTGGTCCCATTTCCCCTTGATAATTAGAGTCAATTACCCAGGCCAGCAGAGTAAGTGCCTTCTTTGCCCACTGATTCAGAGGCACAGGAAGCTTAAAGTGGCCAGGTGGCAGGCTTAACTTCCAGTTCAGTGGAAGCGTTCCTTCCTTTGGGACTAAGACCTCTAGACCAGCAGAGCAAAGGCCATGGGAAGAGGAGACAGCATTTTACTAGTGAGTGGCGCCGGGAAAGCGTGACAGCCGCATGTAAGGCAGTGAAGTTAGAGCACATCCTCACACCACACACTAAAACAAACTCAAAATGGCCTCAAGACTTCCGTGTAAGACATGACACCATTAAACTCCTAGAAGAGGATACAGGCAAAACATACTCTGACATAAATTTTACCAATGTTTTCTTAGGTCAGTCTCCCAGGACTATAGAAATAAAAGCAAAAATAAACAGCTGGAACCTAATCAAACTTGTAAGCTTTTGCACAGCAAAGGAAACCATAAATAAAGTGAAAAGACAACCTAGGGACTAGGGAAAATATTTGTGAACAATTCGACGAAAAGGGCCTAGTTTCTAAAGTATGCAAACAGCTGATAACAACTCAGTAACAAAAAAACCGACCCAAACAAAAAATGAGAAGACCTAAGTAGACATTTCTCCAAAGAAGGCATACAGATGGCTAATAGACACTGAAAAAATGGTCAGCATCACTAAGTATGAGAAATGCAAATCAAAACTACCGTGAGGTACCACCTCATGCTGGTCAGATTGACCATTGTTAAAGAAGTCTTCAAATAAGAAATGCTGGAGAAAAGGGAACCCACCTGCACTGTTGATGAGAATGTAAGTTGCTGTAGCCACTATGGAAAACAGTATGGAGGTTCCTCAGAAAACTAAAAGCAGAATTACCATATGATCCAGGGATGCTCCTCCTGGATATGTGTCTGGAGAAAACTCTTAATTACATTTTACAACAGCCAAGACATGGAAGCAACCTAAACGTCCATCTACTGATGAAGGGGTAAAGAAGAGGTGGTATATATACATGATGAAACACTGCTTAGCTGTAAAAAAGAATGAAATAATGCCATTTGGAGCATCATGTGTGGGCCTAAAGATTATCACGCTAAGTGAAGCAAGTCAGAAAGAGAAAGAAATACCATATGATGCCACCTATATGTGAAATCTAAAACAGGACATGAACTTACTTACGAAGCAGAAACAGACTCACAGATACAGAAAACAAACTTACAGTTACTAAACTGGGAAAGGGAATGGGGGACGGATAAATGAGGAGTTTGAGCTTAGCAGATACAAACTACTTTATATAAAATAGATAAACAACCAAGTCCTACTGTGTAGCAGAAGGAGGTATAGTCAACACCCCCTAATAAACCATAACAGAAAAGAATATGTATGTATGTGTGTGTGTGTGTATGTATATATTTATATCTGAATCACTTTGCTGTACACCAGAAACTAAAACAACATTGTGATGATAATAAAAATTTTGCTTGTGGGCCAATAAATGATGTCACTTCTATTTCCTTCTTTGATTCTTGGACCTGTGAATCTTGGCTATGCAAGAAGCAGCACCATATATTGGACGTTCATAGCACATAGAACTTTTGGGGGGTCTTTGCCCAGGCGTGCAAGGTATTGCCACCTGGCTGGTGTTCTGGCTCAGTCTTCAAAAGGTCATGCCACTGTTCTATCAAACCAGCTGTTTTAGGATGATAGAGATTATAGTAAGACCAGTGAATTCCTTGGGCCATTGCCACACTTTTTTTTTTTTTTTGCTGTGAAATGAGTTCCTTGATCAGCAGCAGTGCTTTATAGAATAGTAGGAGGAAGTAGATAAGGCATTCTGTAAGTCTATGGATGGTAATTTTGGCAGAAGCATTCTGTGCAGGAAAGGCAAATCTATACACAGAGTAAGTATCTATTTCAGCTAGAATAAAGCACTGCCCCTTCCATGATAGTGTGTTAATTGCTAAGTCTTGTCTGACTCTTTGTGACCACATGGACTGTGGCCCTCCAGGCTCCGGCTCCTCTGTCCTTAGAATTCTCCAGGCAAGAATACTGGAGTAGGTTGCCATTCCTTTCTCCAGGGGATCTTCCTGACCCAGGGATCAAACCTGGGTCTCCCCCACTGCATCCAGATTGTTTACCATCTGAGCCATCAGGGGAGACAGAAGTCCAGTGTAATCAACTTGTCACAGGTAGCTGGCTGATCACCCCAGGGAACAGTGCCATATTGGGGACTCAGTGTAGGTCTCTTGCAGGAGATTTGGCACTTAGCAGTGGCAGTAGCCAAATTTGTCTTGGTGAGTGGAGGGTCATGCTGCTGAGCCCGTGCATAACCTTCATCCCTCCCACCATGGCAACTTTGTGAGTCCATTGGACAGTGACAGGGTTGGCTGAAGAAAGATGCTGACTCATATGCACAGGATGGTCATCCTGTATTTATATTTCAGTGCAGCCTTTTATACTTGCAAAAACAAGAAAATGATTTGGAACTCCAAGAAATGACTAGAAATCTACCTATTTCTTGGTTTTAATTTTGTTAATTGTTTTAAGAAAGAATTATTAGATTATTAGAGACTTCTGGATATATATAATTATTATAGGAGTTCATCTTGGAGGCTTTGTTAGTTAAAAAGCTCAAAGGAAAAGACTTGTGAAGACATAATTCTAAGACTTTTAAAAATAAAAATAAGTATAAAAATAATAGCTATTCATTGTAAAAATGAAAAATTCAGAAACACAAAGTTTTTTATATATTATGTTCTCTCATTAAATTGTCCTCTCCTAAATTGTTTCCATTTATATTCTATTCACAAAAGTGTTTGAGAACATCTGTTTTCCTACATTTGTGCCAACATTGGATGGTAGCATACTTTAGTTTTTGCCAGTGTAATAATGAAAAAGAATCTAATTTTATTTCCTCAATTATAAGTAGGTTTAGGCATCTTTTCCAATTTTGAACAGTTTCATATATTTAACCTGGCTCTTGCTTTTCCTCTTCACTTGGAATATTGTCTTTCATTTTTTTCTGAACTTTTACCATTCTTCAAGGCCCATGTCAAAATCTGTTTTTCCATTATTGGTTTTTCCTGATAAGCTCAGCCTAAAATGATATCTCCATCCTTGTATACTTGATGTTTTAGTTTCCACTTATCACAGTTTTATACCAGAACTAATGTGTATGATTTTCTTCTTCCAGGATTTCCAAGTTTACAGGATGGCTAAACAGTAAATGGAAAGAGAAGTGTAAACCTGTCTTCTTTCACTATGGAGGCAAGTTTGGCAGATGGAGAACCTGACCGAATTTTGGTGAGTGATTCAAGTACAGCATAATAAGGTACTACCATCTATCTTGGGAAGTGTTTGATTTAAGCCATCATTTTATTTTTAAAATGTGTTTAAAATGAACTTCCAAGAAGTCAATATAAAAATTATAGGTAGCTTAAAGCTTGTTGAAGCATAACCCAATTTTCTGCCACTTCCACCCTATCTCCTACCCCTTTCTCTTTGCTTCCCTGGCCATATATTGATATAATCGTTTGTGTTCGTGTTTTCCTCAAGAAACTTTGTCTTATTGAAATCAAGAGGTTATTCACAATTGAAAAAATTAAATCTCTAGAAATCTTAAATTGTGCAGCTGGGGACAGAGTGAAAGAATTAAGGTATAATTATTAATATATGTTGCCATACATACTCTTTCTATAGAAGTGTGAAGATTTAATAAGTATTGCTGCCTGTGATTGAATTGTATTCTGAAATTAAAACACTTAGGTATGGGTGGTGGTTATAAGTGTACCTTCTCTAGTAATTAAAAAAGTAAAAATTAACCAGTGGGGTAAATTAAATAATGCTTTGTCACGCATAGAAACATTTTGCTCAAGGATCATTTCATTTTCATTTTTCCTGTTTCAGTTTTAAAGATGCCATTAAATACTGATTTATAGACTCTTTATTAGAAATGTTTGTACTACCTAAGGTAAAGGTGCCAGTGGGTAAAATGTCGCCAGCTGATAGCTGTGTGGCTTGTTAGGTGGTAGATTCTTTGACAGAGTTACAATATTGGAATGATGCAGAGGCCAGCTTTTCTTTCATACTACTGTGAAGTTGAAACTCACTACTAAATTGAGATGTTTGTGACTTTTAATTTAGTGAATGTTCTTTGTTCAGGCTCGAATGTAAGATCAGTAATGATTGATGGCAAAATGAAGTTTTGCTTACTTGTGTTAACTTGGTCCCACCCTTTCCTGAATTTCTGGTTCAAACTTGTTTCTTTAATGGTCAGAAAAAGTTAAACTTTAAAATGATAGCTTGTTAATAGAGAATAAAATGGACATGGACGGAACTTGGTTTATGAAGAAGATTATTGTAACGACGATTTTAAATGGAAAACTGATGGTAGGTTATTTTGTTTTCACTATGTCTTCCAAAAAAAAAAAGATGAAAGCCTTTCTTGGAACATACTATTTACTTTACCATAAATATTTTCTTATTTAAAGCTAATGGACTTCCTGAAGGTTTATTTTTGGCTAAAATCTTTTAAATCTTTCGGTTATGATATAAATATCAGTAATAGCAATTGCTGTTTTCTGAGTATACACTTTTTCAGACTGTCTTTGCAACAGTCATTAAAGGTAGATATTTGCTTATCCTCACTTTTAAAGACAGGGAAATAGGCTCAGGGAGGTTAATTATCTTCTCTAAAAGCTACAGCTTAAATGATGCAACTGAGGTCTATCTCTGAACACTTTCCTTTGCCACTAACATGTTGATTACATCATACCTGTCTTTCTGGATAGAATTGCTTAAAATTTATTGTTATCTTTTTAAACTTAGTATCTAAGTAGATAATATTAAATTCTATACCAGAATGTCTGCACTGTACTGCTAAAGTTTTATTTATTTTTTATTATTAATTCTATTGATATTGAGAGGTTAGAGCAAGTTACTTAAAACACAATGAGATCAATTTTCTTCTTGTACTTTATTGTTTCTTCGGTGAAATATTCTAGCTTATTTTAGAAACAGTAATACCACTGATTTCAATGTGAACTGCTGAGATTTTCTCTATTCGAAACTAATCTTGAGGTCCACCTTTGAGTTATCTATTAATGAAGTATTACCTTTGAACTGCATGGCCTAAGCTAGTTAGTTTAAATCTAAGAGAGGTGGATGAGAACATGGGCTTTGTAGATATTTGGTTGTGTTTTAAAATCTGAGCTTTGTCACTTAGTTACATTCTCAGGGTTTCCAATTTTCCTTGCATTTTAAATAAAGATTAGTAGTAATATCTACTTAATATTTACTTGAGTTTTAATTGAGATAATATATCTATAAAATGCCTTTTTACACATCTGTGCACATTATAAATACCCAGTAAATAAAAGCTAGTATGGTTATTGTTAATATAACTATTAATATTCAGAATTTTCTCCAAAAATATAAATAATTAGAGGCAGAAGAGGCAACAAAACACATTTTTAAAAGTCCTGCACTGTTGAGTAATTTTGGATTTGCACTTTCTCTGAATCTCATTTTTACTATTTAAAATATTGAGGCAAATGAAAAATACATAAACAAGAATACTCATCCTGCCTACTTGACAGGGACAGTATGATCTAGTGAAACCAGAAAGTTCTTTGAAAATATAAACCAACATGTCAGTATGTGGTGGCAGTGTTGTATAAAACCTAATTGTGTGCACTAGTTTTTAAGATAGTATTATAGTATTAGTTAGCTTCTTTTGAGTGCAGTCTTTATACAAAGTGCTGTGGCCAGTGAAGGGGATGTTAAGAGATATAAAATGTAGTCTGTCTGAATTATGTTTATTTTAAGAAAACCAGATAGAGGAATGGATAGATAAGGCAGTAATAAGCATTTACTAAGTGTCAAATGAGGGACATAAGGCACAGTTACACAAGTTGTGACAAGGTTTCTTAAAAGAACACACATGAATAGGGTATGGGGTCATGGGATTGAAAATGAGCAAGGAGAACATTCTAGAAAGGGAGGATGGCAAGAGACAAGGTGAAAGGCGGAATTAATTGCACAGGGTTTATTCAGGGGGAAACACATAGAAAAATTGGAAGGTAATATTGTTTATTCCTTGGAAGGAAAGTTATGACCGACCTAGACAGCATATTAAAAAGCAGAGACACTACTTTGCCAACAAAGGTCCATCTAGTCAAGGCTATGGTTTTTCCAGTGGTCATGTATGGATGTGAGAGTTGGACTATAAAGAAAGCTGAGCACCGAAGAATTGATGCTTTTGAACTGAGGTGTTGGAGAAGACTCTTGAGAGTCCCTTGGACTGCAAGGAGATCCAACCAGTCTATCCTAAGGAGATCAGTCCTGGGTGTTCATTGGAAGGAATGATGTTGAAGCTGAAACTCCAATATTTTGTTCACCTGATGTGAAGAGCTGACTCATTTGAAAAGACCCTGATGCTGGGAAAGATTGAGGGCAGGAGGAGAAGGGGACGACAGAGGATGAGATGTTTGGATCACATCACCGACTCAATGGACATGGGTTTGGGTAAACTCCGGCAGTTGGTAATGGACAGAGAGGCCTGGCGTGCTGTAGTCCATGGGGTCGCAACAAGACTGAGCAACTGAATGTTGTTTATAAGACTAATGATCAGTGTGGCAGATAGAGACCAAACTTATGGAAGTCTTTGAGTGCCAGACCAGGGATTTTGAACTTGATTCTGTAGACAGTGGTATGTCACTGAATAGTTTTATGAAGGTGGACAGGATGAATCTGGAAGCAGGATTTGAGACCATTTAGAAGAGTGAGAGATACAGATACTGATTGAGACTACTTGTAGTCTTGGAGGTGGTGAAAGCTGGGATTCAGTTGACTTTAGTGTCCACTTACTCAGTTTTCTTCTCCTACATGAGATTATGTTTTCTATTTTTAAAAAATTCATTTGCTTATTTATTGTTTATAGTTCCGTTTTTGTGGTAGTGTTGTATGTCTTAGGTAGTAAATACTAAAAAATACGAATTCAATCTTTATACTCAGTATACTTCAGAACATGTTTACATTTAATATATGTATTAAAATATTTTGTAAAAGTGCAGAACTCAAAACACTTTGGAAATTAACCACTGAGAAATTCTTTAAGCGCAGGGGTCAAATATTTATGAATAGATTGAGGTAAACCAAATAAGTGAAGTATATTAAAAAAAATTGCTTAAATTAAGGAAAGTCCTGTCTTTTGAATATCTTGTATGCTATGCTATTACCACAGGAAACTAAGTTATAAAGTCTATTAAAGGTCGAGATATTTTGTTGTATTAAAAATTGATTATATAAATGACTTTTTAGAAGAGAATAAAAATTTAAAACCGTGTAGAAATCTTTGTAGTATTATTAGGAACTCTCAGTTGAGAAACTCTTAAGATTCTAATTTAAATTGGATACTTTGAGTCATATGCTTTCTGAAGTGGAAAGAACGGCGAAGATGATTTAGCTCAGTAATTCTTAGAATGTAGTAAATGAATAAGTATCTTCTTGAGGGGCCTACAGATGACCCAGCTTCCTGAAACTTAGAGTTTTATATTTACTAGATGAATTTTTACTGATTACTATGATTTAGTGCTCATAAAGTAAAATAGGTATTTTATTACCATTTACTGAGCTCTTTAAATCACATTCTAAGAAGTATGGCTACTATATATATGTAACATTTGATGACAACATACAGCTTGGCATGTATGTATACATGTATATGGCATGTAAATGAATTAAATTGCCTATTTTTGTATTATTTTTGATCAGGTCACAGATTTTAAAGGTTGTTGTTTTTATTCTCTTGTTTAAATGTAGTTGACTCTTGAATGTTTGGAGATGGGTTGGGGTAGAGCTTCTGCCACTTGGTATGGAACCATGGTTCTTTGGTATCTGCGATTCAACAAACCACGGATCTGTAGCACTGAAGTATTTCCTGTTGAAAAATGTTTGCCTGTAAGTGGAACTGTGTAGTTCACACCCACGTGTTCAAGGGTCAACCGTACCATTAATTTGTTTCTTCACTACCATTATTGATTTAGTATCTTATATGTTTTTGTTTGGGGGCTTCCCTGGCATCTCAGATGGTAAAGAATCTGTCTGCAATGAGGGAGGCCTGGGTTTGATCCCTGGATTGGAAAGATCTCCTGGATTTATAAGGACAGTATTTTTGGTGCACAGTTTCTCAATAACTGACCTTTAAGACATTTATGCATTCAAGTCTAATGATAAATTATCCATATGTCAATTAATGCTCATAAAGTATTCTTGTACAATGGCACTTGGTTGTTATTAGATCCCCCTTCTCAGCCCTAAGTGGAAATGGAGGGAGAAAGGCTGTGAAGTTTCTTATCTATAATAAATGGGTCACCAAATTTGGTAAATATGCTCATCTAACATTTGAATACCCTTTGAGACCTCCCTGCTAAGTGTTTGGCTAATGCTTATATACTTCAGGATTGCCTCATAGAGGCCTTTTCTTTTCAACTTTAACAAAGATTATGCTATCAGCAGAGCCTTTTGCAAACCTCTGCGTCCTGTGGCTAGTTTTCCCCCTTAGTCTTTGTGGGAAACTTAGAGATCGTTTAGTCTAATAGTCTGTCTAACGTAAGGATTCTGTCCACAGTACCCCCTGACTGAGGTCGTCCAGCCTCGGCGTGAACTCACGTAGTTATGGGGAGCTCCGCTTCTCAGAAGGCAGCTCAGCTCCTGTGCTGGTTCCCTTGCTGCCACAGGTTGCCACAAATGTAGTCTGAAAGTAGCAGTAGCTGATTATCTTAGCGCTCTGGATATTAGAAGCCTGAAAACAAGATGCTGTGTTCACGCTGAAGGCTCTGAGGGGACATCCGTTTCTGTTTGTGGACACCTGGAGGAAGCAGTCTTCCGTCGACTCGTGGCTTCCTCCCCCCGTCCAGCCTCTGGCCTTCGTTGTCACCCCTCCTGCTACACTCTCCTTCTTGTCAGGACCCTTGGAATTACTTTGGGTCCACTCAGGTAGTTCAGAATAATTGCTCTATCTCAAGATTTTTGACTTAATCACATCTGCAGAGTCCTTTGCCTCATATAATTAACATTCACAGATCCTAAGGCTTCTAAACATTCACAGATTCTAACATCTTTTTGTTGTTGTTGCCTTTTTTTGGCAGCTGAGCATGTGGGATTTTAGTTTCCTGACCAGGGATCGAGCCCTCGGCAGTGTGAGCCCGCAGTCCTAACCGCTGGATTGCCAGGCAATTCCTGGGATGTGGACATTTTGGGGAGGCCATTATTCTACGCACCATCATCATAGTACTAACCTCTGGTGCGTCCCAGCCTAGTGAAGTGGGCCCTATTGCCAAATAATCCAAAATCAGGTAGTCTGGTGGGGCATCTCACCTAAGGAATTGCCAGTTAGATTAAGCTCCTAAATTAGGTGAATTCTTAGGTGGCAGAGATCTTATGTAAAATAATGAAATAACTAGACATTTTAGTCACCAATTTATTGCCTACATACTCCTTGTCTTTTACATTAAGACAGCTTCATCTTCCTAACAACCGTTGGCTGACTATAACCGTTTAATCACACATACAAGAATGATGATAGAGACCTTCCCTGCAGCATTTATTGTGTGAAGTTTGAATGCGTGTGTGTGTATTTGGGTGTGCTGGGTCTCCCTTGCCACATGAGGGCTTTCTCCATTAGTGGAGACGGGGGCTGCTCTCTGGCTGCGGTGTGAGCTTCTCATCGCGGTGGCTTCCCTTGTTGCAGAGGATGGGCTCTAGGGCGCCTGGGCTTCCGTAACCGTGTCCGCGGGCTTAGCTGCCCCATGGCGTGTGGGATCTTCTCGGACCATGTGCCCTGCACCGGCAGGCGGAGTCCTCGCCGCTGGGCCAGTAGGGAGTGCCCTCACACGTGTTTAAAAAATAAGGTGAACTAGTATAATGAACCCTAAGGTACCCATCACTCATCTTCAGCATTATTAGTTCAGGTCAGTCTTGTTCATGTATACTCCTGCCTTCCCACCTCATATTTTTTTTGAGAAAATCCCATATGCATCATTTTATTCATAAGTATTTCAGTATAATCTCTAAAATATAAAGACTTTTCTTTAAAACTTTAACCATAAATACCATTCTTACTCTAAAAAAAAGAGTAATTCTTTAATATCAAATATTTAGTTATTGCTTAAATTTAGTTTTATTCTTTGTATTGGGCTTGGTTGATAAGTCACTTTGTCTTTTTTAATCTTTTCAGTTTCTCCTGCATCTGTTCTTGACTTTTCCTTTTCAGTTTTAATTTTTATTTTCAATTTACTGAAGAAATAAGGTAGTCGTCCTGTAGGTTTCCTACAATCTGGATTTTCCCCCATGGTCATTATTTAATGTATTCTTCAGTTACTTATATTTCTTGCAAATTGGTAGGTGGACAGTTTTAACCTGAGGCTTGCTCAGATTCAGGTTGTTTGTTTTTGACAAGAATAATTCATTGATGGTGTTGTGTATTACTATCAGGAGGCATATAATCCATTTTCATTTGCCTAATATGTAAATACATTTAATCTTTTTTGACTATAAAAATAATACATGCCAATGTGGCATATTTAAGCAGTAAAGAAAAATATAATAAAATTTATTTTCTAGAGGTAACCACTGTTATTATTATGGAGGCCTCTTTCCTAAGTGTATTTGTGTGTATATCTTATGCATGAGATTTTATAAGTGGGGTCATAGCATATAAATTTATGTATCAGTACTTCAAAAAAAAATTTATGGCCATTGATGATCATCACTTAGATCTGTTAATTCAATAGGAGCATAAATTAATAGCAGTACTTAAATACACTTAAATATTTGTAATGTTTGAACTGCCCAAGTGGGAAAATATTACTCAGTATTTTCTATTGTTTGAGTGCTTAGATTCTTAGTATGTCTTCCTTTTTTTTTTTTTCTTACTTTTAAAAGTTATTCTTAATTCTCTTATAAGTTGAATAATTTAAACATTTTCCAGGTATATGATGGGACTCTAATAAGTTTGGGGAGCTAAATTAGAGAAAGGGTTAACTTTGAAAAAGTAGAAGAAATAGCCAGTGTTTTATACAGTACTTCAGCAGAAATTCCAAGTCAGAAATCTTTTGTATTACCATTATGTTTGGAGATTTTCTCAGCATGCTCCCAGGACTGTGGAGCTCAAGATCCTTTCAGAGGGTCTGTGAGGGCTGAATTATTTCTGTAGTAATTCCCTGGTGCTTGATGTTATCTGCTTTGTTTCTCGTTCTCGTGAACGTCTAGTGCACTTTTTACCCAAGACTGCATGAAGTGTGATGTCATTCCTCTGCTGGCTAATGGAGTGTATGCTTGTGTATTCTTGTGTTTCCAAATTTTCTTAGTTTAATTTTTTTCCTAAGCAGTGGTTTTTTAATTTAAATAAGCTTCATTTTTTTAATAAGAGTTTTAGGCTTACAGAAAAATTGTGAACATAAAGAATTCCATATAGCTCATATTACTCAGTTTCCTTCCTCTATTATTAACATACTAATATGGTACATTTGATACAGTTAATGAATCCATCCTGATACATTGTTACCTGAGGTCCATATTTTGCTCTTTGTTTCAGATTTCCTTAGTTTTTACCTAATATTCTTTTTCCATGTGTATGAATCCCATCAGGTAGCACTTTACATTTAGTCATCACATCTCCATAAGGTCCTCTTAGCAGTTAAAATTACTTGTTTTTTGTAATCTTGACATTTTTGAGGAGTGTTAGTCAGATATTTTGCAGTGTCACTCAACTGGGATTTGTCTGATGCTTTTTTGATGATTAGATTGGGTTTTAGGGAGGAGACTACAGAGGTAAAATGCCATTTCATCACATGATTATGGAAAAGTATGTATACTATCAACTTGACTTACCACTGTGACTTGCCCATGATCAGCTAGCAAAGATAGTGAATTTCTCACTTTTAATTTCTAATTCAGCGAATATGAATAGGTATAATCCATAAAAACAGCAACTCTTCGGAGTCTTTGGCAATTTCTAGGAGTATAGAGGGATCTGGAAATACTAAAGTTTGTTAACAGAATTTTAGAACCAGAAGTTAATTTGCAATAATGTCTGAACATACAGGTAGCAATGTTTTAGGATAAAGTTTTTGGAATAGGCTAGGTCTGAAGAAGAAACTTGGAAGTTGTCTGAGTAAAGATAGCAAATGAGCCTTGAGTATGATTGGAACCTGCAGTAAGAGAGCAGATAGAAAGAAAAGAACAGATAGTTGAGGACTGAGCATCGGTGAAGCTCACGCGTTTTATTGAGTGGAAGGACAGAATGGAGGTGGGAAATTAGGAGAAAGGAAGCCAGAACAGTGGAGTGTTTTAGAAACTAAAGGAAGAGAGGTCTTGTGTGGTAGAAAGGCTGATATAATTAAATATATGCAAGGAGTTTAAGAATTGGGAAAAAGCCCGAAACATGCCGGAGAAGACTTGACAGGTTGGTAGATTGACTGTAATTTCCTGAAGTCTTGGAAAAATTTTAGAAAGGTTTAGTTTCAGTGTAAACATACTATTGATCTTTTTTTTTTTTTTGCCACTTTTTAAATGATTAATGAAGCACTTAATTCCTTCTATAAACTGTGAGTGCTCTCCAGATTCAGATTCAGGTATACAAAGTTAAATCACTCCTGAGAAAATTTGTCTTCTTTTTAGATCTTGCCATGTTCAGAAGTTGCTCAAGTTCAAGAGACAGTGAGTAATACATGGTGCCATGTTCAAAATGTTAACATTTTTGTATTTCTTTAGGGTTTCAAGTTAATTCTTAAAATACATTTTCTACTATGTTTAATCTTAGATGATTCTGTTAGTACAAAAAGTAGCTAATGTAAATTGAAAAGCCTACTTTAAAAATTGCATTTTCATTTGGCCAATATGTTAATGCATTTAATCTTTTTTATTATAAAAATAATACATAACAATGTGGCATAATTAAACAATAATGAAAAATATAGTAAATAAAATTTATTTTCTAGAGATAACCACTGTTATTATTTTGGTGGCCTCTTTCTTAAGTGCTCAGCTCTCAGGGCATCTGCAATAGCTCAGTTGGTAGATAATGCACCTGCAATGCAGGAGACCCTGGTTGGATCCCTGCGTTGGTAAGATCCACTGGAGAAAGGATAGGCTGCACACTCCAGTATTCTTGGGCTTCCCTTGTGACTCAGCTGGTAAAGAATCTGGCTGCAGTCGGGAGACCTAGGTTTGATTCCTGGATTGGGAGGATCCCCTGGAGAAGGGAAAGGATACCCCCTCCAGTATCCTGGCATGGAGAATTCCATGGACTGTATAGTCCATGGGGTTGCAAAAAGTCAGACACAGCTGAGCGACTTTCACTTCTTAAGTGTATTCACGTGTGTATCTTACACATGAAATTTTATAAAAGTGGTGTCATAGCATACAGATTTCTGTATCAGTACTTTAAGAAAAATTTATTTTAACCAAAGTATAGTTGATTTACAGTGTTGTGTTAATTTCTGCTGTACAACAAAGTGATTCATATAACCTACTTTTAAAAGCCAGTATGTAATGGATTTTTTTCAGTCCCTGAAAAAATAAAACCAAACTATAATGACTACATAGTATCTTATTATATGAATATATTATTAGTTATTTAATTCCATGTTTTAAGTATATCATTTACTATAAATGATGTGATAAATATCTTTGAACACATCTTTTTAAACATTTTGAATGATCATCTTAGTATACATTGCTAGTAGTGAAATTACTGTATCAAAAATGCAACTGCCTGGCAGATTGGATCATATTCTCTAACAGTGATAAACTCCAGTCACAGAAAAAAATTCCCTTAAAATCTCTCCTGTGAAACTCAGGAATAAAATGTGGACATGTGTGTTTTGCCGATGATTTTAGGAATATGAAAAAATTCATTTAAGTGTAATGAGTCCTGTTTATAGGACAAAAAGATTTCAGCTGCATAGTATACTCCTCACTAAAATTGCTTACTCTAAGGAAGCCGAAGATAACGCTAAGGAGAGCAGTCTCAAGATGCTTTATATAACCCTTCTTTAGAATCGTGGCTTCTGGGAGCCCACTGAAGCAGGATCGCTTCTGAGTACAACTTGATCAGCAGGACTGGGGAAAGAGGTGCCATCTGCTTGCGAGTTTGTTTTGAACTCTGCTCATATCAGTGGTGGATAAGCCATTTGGACTTTCTCTTGAGCTCGACAGATGTTTTGCTGTCTGTTGTTTAGTCGCTCAGCCACGCTTGATGCTGTTGCCGCCCGCGCACTGCTGCCTGCCAGGCCCCTCTGTCCAGGTTGTTAGGACCGAGGGGTCTCAGAATGGAGGGTGCGATTTTGAATTTCTGCTTCTCCCTTTATGTCTCTTAAAGACCGCAAGCTTTATGCTAATTGTGGATGACGTGGCAAATACTTAGAAATGCATCAAAATAAAATCGCATTCTTTGCATTATGCTCTTTTCCTGAAATTTTTAACCTGAAATCAGTAAAGGTTTAGATAATGGGTAATTTCATTCTTTAAAGTACTGTTAGCATATACTATGTATACAATATACTAATGAATTCTAAGTTAAAAAATTTCAGGCATTTTACTCTTTTATTATTTGTCAGCTCATGCTTTCTGCTGAAGTAGAGAATTTATTTAAATGATAAAAAGTTGAGATGATGACTGTGTGCACATTGTTCAAAGGGTGATGGTAAACATGCTGAGTTGCTCAGAGGACATTGTTCTATCATACCTTAGTGGTCTTTTTCTGAAGAAGCTGAGAAGTTGTTCCTGGATTTTTTGAAATTTTAGTAGTATTTTGGTTCTCTTAACAAAAGCCAAGAAGCGTGGCTAGTTTTTTTATTTTTTTTAATATAAGTTTATTTATTTTAATTGGAAGCTAATTACTGTACAATATTGTATTGGTTTTGCCATACATCAACATGAATCCTCCACGGGTGTACACATGTTCCCCATCCTGAACCCCCCTCCCTCCTCCCTCCCCGTACCATCCCTCTGGGTCATCCCAGTGCACCAGCCCCAAGCATCCTGTATCATGCATTGAACCTGGACTGGCGATTCGTTTCATATATGATATTATACATGTTTCAATGCCATTCTCCCAAATCATCCCACCTTCTCCCTTTCCCACAGAGTCCAAAAGACTGTTCTATACATCTGTGTCTCTTTCGCTGTCTTGCATATAGGGTCATTGTTACCATCTTTCTAAATTCCATATATATGCATTAGTATACTGTATTGGTGTTTTTCTTTCTGACTTACTTCACTCTGTATAATAGGCTCCAGTTTCACCCACCTCATTGGAACTGATTCAAATGTATTCTTTTTAATGGCTGAGTAATACTCCATTGTGTATATGTAGCACAGCTTTCTTATCCATTCATCTGCTGATGGACATCTAGGTTGTTTCCATGTCCTGGTTATTATAAACAGTGCTGTGATGAACATTGGGGTACATGTGTCTCTTTCAATTCTGGTTTCATCGGTGTGTATGCTCAGTAGTGGGATTGCTGGGTCATAAGGCAGTTCTATATCCAGTTTTTTATCCACTGTTCCCCATAGTGGCTGTACTAGTTTGCATTCCCACCAAAGGTGTAAGAGGGTTCCCTTTTCTCCACACCCTCTCCAGCATTTATTGCTTGTAGACTTCTGGATAGCAGCCATTCTGACTGGCGTGAAATGGTACCTCATTATGGTTTTGATTTGCATTTCTCTGATAATGAGTGATGTTGAACATCTTTTCATGTGTTTGTTAGCCATCTGTAAAAGGTACTTGTACAGAGCATTTCAACATCAGTATTTTCATATTGTCTTTATTTGTGTGTTACACAACATGGAACTGCACAAATTAAGCCCAAGTCCTAAAAGCAGTAAGAATAAGAAGTGTAGTGTGTAGGTCAGTGGTGTGCAGAAGTCTTCAGTTATGTCAGTTACTTGGTAAAATTAATATGTAATCGTTAATAATATCTCATTTCCCAATTAGCGTCACTTGCAAATAATTCTGAGAGATGATTTCGCTTGCGTCTCAATTTAGTGCCTTTTTATCTACATCACATCCTTCTGGGAAAGGTTTCTGAAGTGACCTTATTTTTCCTTGTGTCTTCTGCTTCTGTTTGTAATGTTTCAGAGTAACTCTTGGTCCTGTTGTTGTTCCATTATATGTTTTCTGTGCCTGCTTCTGGAGCATTTTTTAATCTCCTGTGATGAAGCCATTCAGATCGTATACGCTAACTCTCACACGTACGATGATTTATACTATTTCCTTACCAGCCTAAACCATTTGCTGTATGTGTACATGTTCATGCAGGTCCTCATGTCCAGCTGCCTATTTGATATTTTGACTTGGATGTCTGACAGACATTTTAAACTTAACCTATTCCAAACTGAGAGGCAGTTGGCCCTCCATATAAAACTGAGGGTTCTGCATCCATGGATCCAGCCATCTGCAGATGGAAAATATTTGGGGAAAAAAATTCCATAAAGTCCCACAAAGTAAAACTTAAAGTTGCTGCATGCTGCTGCTGCTGCTAAGTCGCTTTAGTCGTGTCCGACTCTGTGCGACCCCAGAGATGGCAGCCTACCAAGGCTCCCCCGTCCCTGCGGTTCTCCAGGCAAGAACACTGGAGTGGGTTGCCATTTCCTTCTCCAATGCGTGAAAGTGAAAAGTGAAAGTGAAGTTGCTCAGTCGTGGCCGACTCCTAGCGACCCCATGGGCTGCAGCCCACCAGGCTTCTCCGTCCATGGGATTTGTAGTGTTTTCATTGTATTTACTACTATTTACTTAGTATTAACTTTATATTGGATATTATAAGTAATCTAGAGGTGATATAAAGTATATAGGAGGATGTACATGGGTTATATGCAAATATTGCACCATTTTAAATAAGGGACTTGAGCATCCACAGATTTTGGTATTGCTCTGGGGTGGGGGTGGGGGATGTCTTAGAACCAGTTCTCTCTGGATACCAAGGGATGATTGTAGTTACATTTCTCGCTGTAAATGAGCTTGTCTTACTGTCTTTTCCATCTCAGATGACGGCAGTTCCATCCTACCAGGTGCTCAAAGGCCAACGCTTGACTTCATTTTGATTCCTTTTTTCTTTTACCTCATACTTGGCCTATTTGGAAATTCTGTTGACCTCACCTTCAAAATATATTTAGAATTTAACCACTTGTCGCCCCTCTCACTGCTCCCATCTTGGTCCAAGTTTCCGTCATCTCTCCCCTATAATATTGCTGTAACTTCTGAACTGATAATACCCTCATCCCTCTGATCTATTTTCAATACAGCTGCTGGAGCAGTCCTATTATAACGTTCTCATATATGTTACTCCTTTTCTCAGAACCATCCAGTGGCTTCCCAACTCACCCAGAATAAAACAAAAGTCTTGGCCAGGTCCCAGAAAGTCCTGCAACTGTTCACCTCTTTGACTTCATCCGCCGCTCTCCTACTTGAATTGTACCCCAGTCCTCTGACCTCACTGTTCTCCAGACTTGCTCCCATCCAAGTCCTCTACTCTAATCCTGATCTTCCTGCTCCCTGGAATACTCTCCCCCTTTATGTCCTTATGGGAAGTTCCCTCAGTTTATTCAGTCAACTTTGTAGTGACGCCTCCTTAGGCCACCCTATCTAAAACTTTAGCTCCATCTTCCCTAACATTTTATATGTCTTCATTTTCTGCTTATTTTTCCTTACTGTTTATACTATATAATATACAGCAAAATTTTACTTGTTTATTATGTTACTGTTTATCTTTCCCACTAGATGTAGCTGCCACAAGGGCAGAATTTTGTTGTCCACTGCTCTGTTCCTCGGTGCCTAAAGTGATACCTGTCTGTATAGTAGGTACTGAATGAATATTTGGATGGGTGGATCCATGGATAGATGATAGATCAATGATAAGAGTAGATAGTGTTTACTTTGCTTATTCTCCAGTGCCTCAGTCTGAAAAAAAATACTGGGTTAATCCAGTAGAACCAGGTTTATATGACACAGATATGCCTGAGCAAATACTGCAGAAAACATAGTTTGAAATAAGTTGTTTAGATGTTGTTTATATGCTAAGGGTTTTTTTCTGCTAGTAAAAATGCAAGGCGTATAGCGGTGCACATGACATAGTGGTTTTAATCGACATAATTTAAGAATTATATGCAGCTGTACAATGAAATTGAACTTAACCTTTATCCTAAATAGAAGACCAGCTGGAGAACGTCAAATGTGACTGGCCCTGTGAAATTAAATACTCTTGGCTACGTACATATGGTTAGAACCGTTGCTTTCCTTTAGGAAGTTACTGGTCAGTCTAGGGAAGCTGATAGTTATTTGTATCAATACAGGAAGATTTTCCCAAAGATGCCTGTGAAGCCTTTGTAAAGTATGCCATAGTTGTCTCTGTCAGTTTCCTAACCTCCTTCAATTTTCCAGTATTGCCTTAGTTATTTATTGATATATAACAAATCATCCCCAAGTTAAGTGGTAGAAAACCAGCATTTAATACCTTACAGTTTCTGTGAGTAAGGAATCTGAGAGCATCTGGCTGTCTGTAGGTCACAGCCTTTCTTATGGTCGAGGGACTGGGGAAGGAGCTGCTGCTGAGGGTGTCAGGGGAGATGGAAGAGCCACCTCCAGGCTCACTGAAGGCTGGTCAGGACCTCAATTCCTTTCCTTTTTGGGCTTTTCTGCATGATCGCTTCATGACTCAGTGGCTGGTTTTCCCCAAGATGATCTGTCTGGGGGCAGAGCGAGAGTAGAGAAAGAGACCCCAAACAAAATGGAAGTCATAGTCTTGTTAACAGTCTAATTTTGGAAATGACATTTTCACTTCTGCTGTATTCTTTTTATTCGAAGCAACTCAGCACATCCAGTATATGCTCAAGGAGAAGGAATTATACACCAAAAAGTGGGGATCACTGTGGTCATTTTAGAAGTTGCCTGCCACAAATGTTTTAATCTCTTTCCACATGCTTGCTAGCTATAATAACATGGCCATTTCAGTAATAAGGATTTGAGCACAATTACTTCATTGTCCCTAAAACTGTATTTATTTTTTTTTTAGTTTTATCAGTGAAACTGAAATGCGTTTATAGAAGAATGAGCTTAAATGGGCAGCTACCGAAAAATAAATAAAGCAAATGCCTTTAGAGGAATTAGAACATAATTTTATGCATTGTGAAATAACCTTCACTTAGGAAAGTAACAGGGCCAAGCTTATTTTCCCTCTGGGAGACAACACAAACTCAAAGCAAACAACTGCAACTTTTTTGGAGGGTGAATGCAAAACCAGTTAAGTAAGACTCCCCATTTCCTTTAAATAAGACCAAACAATAGCGTCATCAGTGGGAATTATTTGTTTTTGTTGTTGCTTTAGTTCTGATACAGATCCATGCTTGGTATTTGAAATGAAGGGAAGAGAACTAAGGACTCTTTTCCTGCCAAGGGAGACCAAAACACTTGTCTGTAGGTGATGTTTAATGTCATATTGTTTATTAAGATAGTTACTAGATAGACAGTCAGCAGTCTTTTTCGTGTTTCTTTTGATTGATTGCAAGTTAATTGTTCAAGAATTTGATCTTCTATCTTCCTGGAGACTAGTAGCTCTAGATGCTATGCTTGATACTAGTGGGTCCTAGGAAAGTTTTGTCTAACTTAACTTTATTGTTCTCTTTGGTTTTTGCCGCTTTGTTGATGTCTCTATAAAAGCTCTTTGCACAATGCTTGACTTAAGTGCTCGGTAAACTCCTTCTTTCTTTTTGTAGAAGAAACAGACTGAATTTCTACATAGTGTTAAGTGTTTTCATGGCATGCAGAACTAATATTTAATAGTGCATGAGTGTTATATATTTTTATACCACTTGAATTTAAAGGATGAATAACTTTTGGCTATCCTTTGCATTTCTAAATAATTTTTTAATCACTCCTAACCCATACCTTGAATCGTAATTGGAAGTAATTTTTCACTTAAGTAATTTTCAAAACAAAGTACTTGAGTGATTTCATTTTTCTCTTTCCACCTTCATTTTCCAAAATTAGAACAAACATTGGATAATGCCTAAGACAAGGTCTCTTTATGTGTGGAAAAGAAAATTCCTTGCAAATTATGATTATTAGCATGTGCTTTCTACTTATAAACTAATGCTATTTTCCTTGTCCTTTTGTTTCACTGCTGCTTCAATCCTGATACACTTTGCTTCTTCCTGGTTTGGATTCTATTTGTTTGCTGCTCAATTATCCTGCATTAAAAGCTTCTTGGTGATAGCAAAGATGTCCTTGGGCCATCAAGTAAGTAGTTACAGTTTGAATCGCATGTTTGCAGACGTGGTAATATTTTGATGTGTACTTATAAAAGGTATATGGTATTTCTGTTTTGATTATTAAGTCTTCTACTTTGTTTCCAGGCATTGAAATATAAAGACTATAAATGATCATTCAGTACCCATCTGTTGTCAGTGTCCATCTGAGATTAATAGTGCTTGTGTACTTACATCTTAATGATCTAAAGATGGATTATTTGCTTAGTTATCTAATTCACCGTTTATAAATTCATAATTCCTAAATCATGAATTAAGGCTTTTTTATAGCATCCTTTCTACAGTCATCATAAAGCACAGAGCAGACTACTCTGAGGCTGGACAAGGTATAATAAATTCACTGCCATATGAAGTGAGAAATACGGTTTTATTTTTGTCAGAACTTTTATATAATAGATAATCTGGTTATGAAAAAAATTTTTTTTACTTTGGTAACTTCATAAGTGAAGCCTGTTTTATCTAGGGATTTAGAAGCCACATCCTTGAAACTTATGTTTTTAAAAAACCTGTTTTTGACTAGATATGGTGCTAGCTTTGAGGAATACACGGTGAATAAAACATGTGCCTTGGCTTTAAGGATCATTATATACTAGTAGGAGAGTTAGACCTGTGAATACATAATTTCAAAGCTTTGTGACATAGTAAACGTACTGATGTGAATGAAACTTCAGAGATCATTTAAATAAAGCATTAATTTTTGTAGATGAAGAGTCTGAAGCTAAGATCTTAAGTATCCCCAAGGAGATAGAATTGGTTACTAGTTTAGTAATCATCTTCTGATTTTCAAAAATCAGAATAAAGCTATCATTTCACTGAATTAAGTTGAACCAAATAATTAAAATATTGCTGCATTATACATCAAAAGGTTTTAACTTTATTCAAAACCCATGTGGAAGTTATATTGATTCAGGAAGTTTTCGTATTTATTCCTAAATAACTGTGTGACTGTTGCAAGTCAGTTGACTGCTTTGGGGCTCGTTTTCCTCACTGGTTAAAGGAGACCTAGCGAGATAATGGCAAAGTGTTTCGGTCTAGATCAGTTACTGTTTGTCTCTGATAATGGACATAGTACGTCTATAATTTTGTTTTCTAAAGAGAGAGATAATTTAAAGTAATATGCTAAAATTCCATTTTTATTCTAATTGTAACAATTCATAGTATTGAATAGTTCATGGCATTATTAGAGTAGTAAAATTTTAAAGTAGCCCCTTCGCTGTTCACCTAAAACTACCACAATGTTAATCGGCTATCCCCCAATACATAACAAAAAATTTAAAAAAATTTTTTTGAAGTAGAAAAAGTATACACATCCCAAAACGTTTTTGTTTTCTTGCTCAGCCTTACTTATGATACCTGGTAGATATTTTTAATGTATTTTTTAGTTACTTTAATTATCTCATGTATTTAGATGTTGATTCACATGAACTTATTGTCACTGCTGAACTTTAGAAATAGAATTGCATTTTTAATATCAGTTGAAGTGGTTCTTCTTAGGACCTGGGTTTTATAAATGGGGGTCTTTACTTTCTACTTGAAATAGAAGACATTTATTATAGTTATATATTTTAAGCACATATGAATTAAAATATATAACATATATTAGAGGTGAATTTATATTGTAATTTATATATTAGAGTTTGTATTGTACTCTGCCAACTATTAGAAGACTGCGGCTGTGTTATTTACTATAGATCATGTATCATTTTGAGTGAAATGTAATTCTATTTAGTACTTCATTAGGATCTATACTATTCAGTGAAAAACCTATAAAGATACATAGCAACATATTTAAATTACTAATGTATTTGAGAAAAGGTTTATCATCTGCTCTGTAAGGGAATATTTAGGATTTCTTTTAAGGGATTATTTATGACTTTAAAAGGCTTAACTTCTTTTTAGTAGTTTTTGCTTAGATTAAGGGCAAGAACCAGACTTTGAAGCTTGTAAAATTCTCCTGACTTTGTATTGATGAGTTAAATTCGGAAAGTAAAGAATGGTAGTTACAGAATCATATCCTCCTTAAAAGTTGCAGCTGGTTTGTTAATTATATTACTATGAATGATTCCAGTGTGATAAATTTCTATCTTAATATGACATTCAGTGAAGTGGGCTGCTTTGCTTTGCTTGCTTTGCTTTGCTTCACTTTCATTATGAAGTGGAACCAGAAGAAGGCACTGTAATGCTGTCTTCAGACAGGGAGGCTGGTGGTTACATCACCAGAGACTGTTTTGGAATCCTGTAGAGATTCATTGGTCAACTATTGATCCAGGCATTTAGCAAGTATTTATTGTCAGTTTTATGCCAAAGAATACAAATGAAAAAAAGGCACTGCCTTTCCTGAGTTTATAAGCAAATATCCTACTAGTATGCAAATGATTCAGGGCATTAAAATGATTTTTATATTATGCAAATTTTCTGTATGGTTAAAGTTTGTGAATGATGTACGAAAAAACAAATAGAAAAATAGGCTTTCTGATTTTTGTAAGGAAATATACTCCATATGTTGCTATTTCTACAACTCCTCTCATTTCAATGTTATCAAAATTATAAACAGTAATACCTCAGTCAGTAAGGAGTTAGCAAGAGGTGAATAGAACTAAATTTGCACTTGTATTTCATTTTTCATATAGTCAAGTTATTTAAGGCTTACGTACGTGTGTCTTTCTGACGGAATACTAAAGCATGCTTTAATTCTGTTAGCTGTTCTGATAATGTATTTTGCATATGTTTATCTGTTTATCTGCACTGAGTCTTAGCTGAGGCATGCAAGCTCTTAGTTGCTTGCATGTGGGATCTAGTTTTCTTACCAAGGATTGAATCTGGACCCCTGCTTTGGAAGTGTGGAGTCTTAGCCCCTGAACCACCAGGGAAGTCCCTTTATAATGTATTTAGCTGCTGCTGCTAAGTCGCTTCAGTCATGTCCGACTCTGTGCGACCCCATAGACGGATGCCCACCAGGCTCCCCCGTCCCTGGGATTCTCCAGGCAAGAACACTGGAGTGGGTTGCCATTTCCTTCTCCAATGTGTGAAAGGGAAAAGTGAAAGTGAAGTCACTCAGTCGCTCTGACTCTTCGCGACCCCATGGACTGCAGCCGACCAGGCTCCTCCATCCATGGGATTTTCCAGGCAAGAGCACTGGAGTGGGGTGCCACTGCCTTCTCCGATAATGTATTTGAAGTAGCCTTAAATGTACTAATACTCCAAAAGGTTATATGAAGCATGTGGAAATTATGAAGTATGCTCTTACAGTGAGCACGTACTGAACCCACCACTAACCTAAGAACTTGGGTCTCACAGAAGTCTCTCGTGTCTGTGCTGCTTCTCGCGGCTGTGCCTGTCCTCCCAGGGCTGATGATTAACTTGTTTTTGTTGGTGTTGTTGATTCATTGCTTTTTCAAAAATATATTTTTTTGGTTATTTTTAGGTCACATATGTATCACCAAATTTGACTAGGTTTTTAATTTTACAAGAATGATGTCATGCTGTATGTCGTCTTCTAGGACTTGCTTTTTGTAGTTAATGTTGTGTTTCTAAGTTTGAGCCATGTTACTGGGTGTAGATAAAGACCATCTGCTTTTACTGCTACATACTATCCCATTATATTCGTATACCACGATATATGAATCCATATTGTTTTCAGTTTTTGAATATTTATTTTTATTTTTGCTATTATGAACAGTGTTGCTCTGAACGTTTTTATTCTTGTCTTTCGGTATACACATATAAGAGTATTTCCGGGTACAAAGCTAAGAGTGGAATTTTTGGACCCATAGAATATGCTAAAATTCAATGTTATAAGACCTAAGTGGTTTTCCAAAGTGCTTGTATCAATTCCTACTCTATCAGCAGTGCTTATGTTGGCTCGCTGACCGTATCCTTACCATCATTGGGTAGTATCAGACTTAGTTTTTACTGAGTGTAAAATATTTGTTTCATTGTGATCTTGATTTGGTTTTTTCCCTCATTACTAAGGAGGATCAAACTTTTTTTTGTACATTTATGGGCCATTTGCATTTCTTCTTCCATGAACTAATTGGTCATGTTTTCCTACCATTTTTTTTAATTAAAAACATTAATTGATGTTTAATTGCCATACAACATTGTATTAGTTTCCAGTGTGTGACATAATGATTCCATACTTGTATATACTATGAAGTGATAATCACAGTAAATTTGCTTAGCATCCATCACCATAGATTGTTAACAGAGTTTTTTTTCTTATAATGACAGCTTTTAAAACGTACTCTCGTAATAACCTATAATGGAGAAGAATCTGAAAAAGAATAGAGATAGATAACTGAGTCACTTTGCTGTACACCTGAAACATTATGAATCAGCTATGCTTCAGTTACCAGCTGAGCCACCAGCTCAGCTGGTGTTTTGGATACTAACGCCTTATCAGATACACTCTTTGCAAGCACTTCATGCCATTCATTGTATTGATGGTTTCCTTTGCTGTGCAGAAATGTTTTAGTCTGGAGTTTTAGTTCTTTACTTTTGCCTTTATTGTCTTTTGGTGTCAAATGTAAAAGAATCATTGCCAAGAATGATGTCAAGGAGTGCACTTCTAGTTTTCTTCTAGGAATTTTATATTTTCAGGTCTTACATTTGAGGCTTTAAGCCATTTTGAGCTAATTTTTTTGTAACAGTAAGACAGAGGTCCAGTTTGTTTCTCCTGTGTGTGGCTGTCCAGGATTCCCAACAGTATTTACGAAAGAGACTGGCCTTTTCCCTGTTGTATGTTTTTGGCTCCTTTGTCGTAAATTAATTGGCCATATACATGTAGGTTTATTTCTGGGCTCTCAGTTCTGTGCCATTGATCTATGTGCCTTTTTATGCAAGTGCCACAGAGTTCTGATTACCATAGCTTCTTTTGTAATATAAGTTGAGATCAGGAAGTATGATGACTCTAGTTTTGTTCTTCAAGATTGCTTTTGCTATTTGGGGTCTTTTGTGATTCTGCGAAAATGTTAGAATTGTTTTTTCTGTTTTTGTAAAAAAAAAAAAATTGCCATTGGAATCTTGAGAGGGATTGCATTGTCTGTAGGTTGCTTTGGGGAGTGTAGACATTTTAACATTGTTCCTCCGGTCCATCATATAGTGCACCTGTCCATTTGTGTCTGTCTTCTTCAGTGTCTCTCCTCGGGGTCTTACAGTTTTCAGTGTACAGGTCTTTCTCCTCCTTGGTTAAATTTATTCTTAGGCATTCTTTTTGATGCATTCCTGTCCCCCTGTTTCTTTTGCCTTTTTGATCTTTTTCTAATTGATTTACAGGAATTTTTTTTTTTTACATATTTTGGATTCCAATTCTTCATTAATTATATGTGTTACTGTTATGCCCAAGTCTCGAAATCTCGCAATGACCACCAGGGAGCCGATATCCGATGCAAAAGCAAGAGAGTTTTTATTACCAAGCTCAAGCTGGGGCTCCCACCGATACTGATGCAGTGACTATAGGGAGGAGCCCCGAGCTCTGGGTTTCATTGCTAATATAGGGTATTCTCCTGCGAAAAATTTGAAAAACGGTAGTTTCTGTGGAAGGGTTAGGTGTTGGGTTCTGATTGGTTTTCATTTCCCGGGCTGGCCATGGGTTCTGATTGGTTCCCATATCCCGGGCTTGCCACGGGTTCTGATTGGTCCCAGGGTGGTGGGATGAGGTTAAGGGATTTCCAAAAAGCTCTTTTTTGGGAATTTTTACAAAATGGAGTCTTCTTTAACAAAATAGAGTAGCTTAGGTCCTTCAGTACAAATCTCTTGGTTTCCCCTCCCCCAAATTCTTTTTATCTTTTGATTAGGTTAATTCTTAATCCCCACCCCCACCCCACGCTTTCTTTATTGGTGAGTGTTTTGTGTGTCTTTTTAAGGGAATCATTGCCTACCCCAAATTTATATTCTCTTAAAAGTTTTCAAGTTTTACTTTTTTGCATTCATGGTGTCAAAGATTGCTGAGCCTTCTGTACAGACAATGAACTCTACACAAGCAAGGAGCAAGATGGTACAGGTCTGGAAACTAGGTAGAAATATGTTGCTGTGATCAGTGGAAAGATAATGGTGTCTTGGAACAAGGTAGTAGTTGTAGAAGTGCAGAGAAGTAGGAGGATCCCAGATAAATTTTGAAGATAAAGATATCACAGATTGATTGAGTATGAAATGTGAGAGAAAGAGAAAAATCAAAGAATACATCTAAAGTTTTTAGCCTGAGAAAGTGGAAGAGCAGAATAGTGATTCCATTAACAGATGGGAGACAGGCAAATCTGGAGAATAAACAAAATAAAGACTGTTCTGGATAAATTTGAGATGTCTATTAAGTAATACAGGCAGGCAACTAATGTGTGAGTTTTTGAGTTAGGAGGAGATAGAAATTTAGTAGTCATCAGTGTAGGATGCTTTTTTATTGATTTGATGGGAAAATAAATTCTTTGTAACTTTACTTAGATGATAAGTGAGAGTATTTTTGAATTTTTACTTTAAAATTTAAGGAGCTAAAATATAATTTTGAAAACTTTAGCACCATCAAAAATACATTAAAGATTATGTTAAAGATAATTTGTGTTTAAAATGTTAAAGAAGCAATTTTCCTTGAAAGATATGGTAATTAAAAATTTCAGTCTTAAGTTCTGGTTAAGTTTGAAATTACATCTAGATTGAAGACAGAATCATTCTCTCTCAAGATAAAGCTAAGGTTTCTGTAGACTGAAAGCACAGTTACATAAAAATTGAAGAATGGAAATCCTGGGGCGCTGTGGACTTGCTCACAATTTCTCCTACTCCTTCAATCAGTTTTTTTTTCTTTTCTGTCCTCTTTGGAACTGGGCATCTCTTTCCTCTATCAGTAGCTTAGTCAGACAGGTGAATAGAAGCCTTAAACGCTATCTAGATTTTTTGTTGGGGCAGCAAGCTCTTAAGAAACCAGACTTTGTCCTTTGTTAGAATATTACCGGTATTAGTTTTAAGCAAGGCAGTCTCTGAACCTCCAAGTTTCCCCAACTTTAAAATAAGAATCACGCCTACTTTCCATGAAAGTCGGAAGTTAGAGTAGAAATTCTTGCGCATATGAATACTATTTTGTGGCTCAGTTGGTGAAGAGTTCACCTGCAGTGCAGGAGACTGCCTGCAGTACAGGAGACCTGGGTTCAGTCCCTGGGTCAGGAGATCCCCTGGTGTAGGGAATGGCACCCACTCCAGTATTCCTGCCTGGGAAATCCCATGGACAGAGGAGCCTGGCTGGCCACAGTCCATGCGGTCAGAGTCCACGCAGTCCAGGCTAGTCACAGAGAGCCGGACACAACTTAATGCCTAACCCACCGCCACCACGCCATTTTATGCTGCTGTAAACTGGAATGTTTCCTCTTTACCAATGAGATCTACTGTCTTTTCATATGTTTATTGACCATTTGTATGTCTTCTGCACTGTCTTTTGCTTATTGCTCTATTGGCAAATATATAGAGTCAATAACACAATGAAAAGTTGATAGTAAACCTTGGAGTATCTTTCATTATCAGAATATGTATTTTCATTTTTATGAGGTCTGAAATTTGTGTAATTTGACACATGACTATAAATTCCTCTTGAATTGATGGCAAACTAAAAATAAAACATTTATTATTTATTAAAGTAATTTAATTTATTAAAGTATTATTAGAGTATTGAGTTGGTAAAATGAGTATAACCATTGAGGCCATGTCAATCACAGTTCTAGTCCATGTTATTAACTATGCTGTTATGTAAATCTATGACTTAAGTACTAATTTTTTTTCCCCTTCGTTCCTTGAGCTGTGGTAGCAAACAGTGAGGATACTCAACACCTGACACCAGGAAAGATGAGTCAGCGCCAAGGGAAAGAGGCTTTTCCAACGCCAACCAAAGATTTGTATCAGCCATCTTTTAGTCCAGCAAGTCCTCATACCCCAGGTATGGAGTTGTTCTTCTAAGGTTTCTTTGTTGTTACTGATGGTGGGCTGTGTGTGTATGGATTGTTTTGGTTTTTTTAGGGAGGTCTCTCCTTTGCTGGTGTATCATGACTTTTCTTTTTAACTATTTGGTTTTATAGAGGTTTATGTTTGTTTTGTTTTGGTCCCCCATAATACACTTGAAATGAGCACATTTTCTTTTGGAGTACTTTTTAATTCTCTGCTGGGGTCCAGCCCCAGTGGATCCAGGGTAATTTGAAGTGGGAACAGAATCGGCAATTAGGAAAGAATTACTAGATTAGAGATATAAAGAGAGATTAGGGAAGAATAGTGTAGTGAGAAAAAGGAGAGAAAATAGGGAAGAAAAAGAGGCTGTATTCCTTGGATTACATAGAAAGCCAATAAAGCCCTGAGACAAGGGCCTTACACCATCTACGCAGGCCGCAGGCGCCCGCTTGAATAGCGGAGGGTGCCCCACCTTGGGCTCCCTCTCACGTGGTTCTTAGAAGCCCAGGCAAATAAGTATACATGGCGAGCCTCTATGCTCCAGATGGGAATTCAGCCTGAAAAGGAGAATAAGAAAAGAAGACACGGGGGGAGCCAGATTTCTGAGAAACTGGTCCGTCTCTTTATTTTCCAGGAAAGCTTTTATACTTTAAGTTGTACATAGAGATCAATGGACAATACAAAGTCATGCAGGGTCAGCAGCCCTGACCCTTATCGAGACCAGGCTTTCTCTCTGCATACCTAGCTGTATACACAGGTCTTAGGTGATTTACATCATCTTCTGGCCAGGAGCCCTATTAGCATTTTATGGCCCTTTTCTGATAAGGGTCCGTCAACCAGAAAACTTATTTGCCCTAAAAGTGTTGTTCTTACTAAAGTCTGGTGCCACTCTCAGAAAGCACTAATTAAGGTTACATTTTTACATAGCAAGGACACAACAATTTATAACAAAGAAAGAGGAGTACAGTAATTTATAACAAAGAGAAAATTCATTAACTCAAAAGTCTAGTATTGCTAACATCAAAACTACTATATTCCTTTTTCTATATCCCAATTACATTGATTAATATCCTCCCAGGTGCCTAAAAGATAAAGGATTTGGAGGCCTGGCGGCAGTCATTAACTCAGCAATATAATTCTTAGCCCTTTAAAAAGGCTCTATATCTTTAAGATGTTAAGCTTCGTGCCTCTCATGGTTGGGGGGCTGTAAATAATCACATGCATAGTTGTAAAAGTCTGGGTAAACCTGTCAGGCAAGTTAGAGAGCCATCAGAGGGGTTAGAGCAGAGACACTCCTTTTATATGTAGGAGCTCTAAGTTAACTTTTTCCAGAGAAAGATGGTCGGGAATAGCCCCTGTTAATGTCATAGGGGTCAGCGAAAGTAATAAAAGAATGAGACAGACAGATTCTGGTTTGGGGGTAGATGGTCGAGAAGTTCCAGGGGGGCCCCATGAGGCCTGATCCCGCCTTTGCATGTGAGGCCCCTTCCTCATGACCTTTGCCACAGGCGGGATTCCCCATGCTAGCTCCCAGCAATTCTCTTTATATTCTCTAAAATATTTAGTTAGTTATACCATTCTTTTAATTCAGTGATTTTTTCAAACTTTTTGATCTCAGGACTCCTTTAATACTGTCAAAAATTGAAGACCCCAAAGAACTTTTATGTGGATTAATTAACCTATTGATACTTACTGTATTGCATGTTAAAATTAAAACTTTTAAAAAATGTTCACTTTGTATTTTGAATTGATGTATAGTTGATATACATATCAACTATATACATATGGACTTCCCTGGTGGCTTAGTGGGTAGTCTGCCTGCAGTGTGGGAGAACCATGTTCAATCCCTGGCTTGGGAAGATCCCCTGGAGAAGGAAATGGCAACCCCCTCCAGTATTCTTGTCTGGAGAATCCCATCGACATAGGAGCCTGGTGGGCTACAGTCCATGGGGTCGCAAATAGTCAGACACGACTGAGTAACTAACACTTTCTACACTTGATATACATCTGTATGTTACAGGTGTAAGTATCAGTTCAGTTCAGTTCAGTCACTCAGTCATGTCTGACTCTGCTACCCCTGAATTGCAGCACACCAGGCCTCCCTGTCCATCACCAACTCCAGAGTTCACTCAAACTCATGTGCATCGAGTCGGTGATGCCATCCAGCCATCTCATCCTCTGTCGTCCCCTTCTTTTCCTGCCCCTAATCCCTCCCAGCATCAGGGTCTTTGCCAGTGAGTCAGCTCGTTGCATGAGGTGGCCAAAGTATTGGAGTTTCAGCCTCAGCATCAGTCCTTCCAATGAATACCCAGGACTGATCTCCTTTAGGATGGACTGGTTGGATCTCCTTGAAGTCCAAGGGACTCTCAAGAGTTTTCTCCAACACCTCAGTTCAAAAGCATCAATTCTTCAGCACTCAGCTTTCCTCACAGTCCAACTCTCACATCCATACATGACCACTGGAAAAACCATAGCCTTGACTAGACGGACCTTTGTTGGCAAAATAATGTCTCTGCTTTTGAATATGCTATCTAGGTTGGTCATAACTTTTCTTCCAAGGAGTAAGCGTCTTTTAATTTCATGGCTGCAGTCACCATCTGCAGTGATTTTGGAGCCCCCCAAAATAAAGTCTGACACTGTTTCCACTGTTTCCCCATCTATTTCCCATGAAGTGATGGGACTGGATGCCAGGATCTTAGTTTTCTGAATATTGAGCTTTAAGCCAACTTTTCCACTCTCCACTTTCACTTTCATCAAGAGGCTTTTCAGTTCCTCTTCACTTTCTGCCATAAGGGTGGTGTCATCTGCATATCTGAGGTTACTGATATTTCTCCCGGCAATCTTGATTCCAGCTTGTGCTTCTTCCAGCCCAGCGTTTCTCATGATGTACTCTGCATATAAGTTAAATAAGCAGGGTGACAATATACAATCTTGACATACTCCTTTTCCTATTTGGAACCAGTCTGTTGTTCCATGTCCAGTTCTAAGTGTTGCTTCCTGACCTGCATACAGGTTTCTCAAGAGGCAGGTTAGGTGGTCTGGTATTCCCATCTCTTTCAGAATTTTCCACAGTTTATTGTGATCCACACAAAGGCTTTGGCATAGTCAATAAAGCAGAAATAGATGTTTTTCTGGAACTCTCTTGCTTTTCCCATTATCCTGCGGATGTTGGCAATTTGATCTCTGGTTCCTCTGCCTTTTAAAACCAGCTTGAACATCTGGAAGTTCACGGTTCACGTATTGCTGAAGCCTGGCTTGGAGAATTTTGAGCATGACTTTACTGGTGTGTGAGATGAGTGCAATTGTGCGGTAGTTTAGTAATTCACAAATTTAAGGATTATATTCCTTTTAAGTGCTGTGCTGTGCTTAGTCACTCAGTCATGCCACACTCTTTGCGACCCCATGGATTATAGCCCGCCAGACTTCTCTCTCTGTCCATGGTGATTCTCCAGGCAAGGATACTGGAAGGGGTTGTCATGTCTCCCTCCAGGGGATCTTCCCAAACCAGGGATCAAACTCCCACATTTCAGGTGGATTCTTTACCATTTGAGCCAGAAGAGAAGCCCAAGAATACTGGAGTAGGTAGCCTGTCCCACTCGAGGAATCTTCCTGACTCAGGAATTGAACCGGGGTCTCCTGCATTGCAGGTGGATTCTTTACCAGCTGATCTGCCAGAGAAGCCCATACTGCATTTATAGTTATTATAAAATAGCAGTTCCATTCTCTGTGTTGTATAATATAGCCTTGTAGCTTATTTTATACATGATAATTTTTTTAAATGCTTACCCTTTATTCATTTTAAATTATAATAATAAACCTATTATAGGCTAATGTGAATAACATATTCTTATGAACAATAGCTGACTCCCCTCCCCACCAAAGAAGAGCTGAGTGAGAATGAGAAGAGTGGTATTCTCTTCCTTCAAGGTCCCACAGCCTTGCCCCTACTGTCATTTTGGGCTGGATAATTCTTTGTTGAGGGCAGCTATCCTGTGCATTGCAGGATATTTAGCAGCATCCTTGACCTCTATGCACTAGATGCCAATAGCAATTTTCCTGGATGTGACAACTAGAATTAGCCCTAGATCTTGACAAATATCCCTTGTGGGACAAAATTGTCTCTGGCTGAGAACTAGTGTTTAACATTTTTTGCAGATCTCTTTAATTTATGTCTAGCTTTCTCAGGGGTATTTGTCAGTGAAACCGACCTTCTTTTACTGCAAGTGCATGGCGGTGAAGAAGTCAGTGCCTACTCCAGTCGGATGCCTCTGCTTTGATACGGGCCAAGGTTCCAGTGGTCTTCTCTAGCACTGGTTTTGCACTACTAGTGAAAATGTCAGCACGATAAGAAAGTATTATGAAATTAGTTTTGACCTTGCAGACCTTTTGGAAGTGTCTTGGAAACTTCAGTGATTATGATAATTTCTAATTCATAATTGATACTTTTTTTATATTGGATTCTGTTTCTTAGCTGAAGTTTATTTGATCATATACTTTGAACTCTCCTTATCAGTTATCAGTACTACTGATAATTACTGATCTCCAATTAGTTATCATACTGATAACTAGGGGGAAAGACTTCTGCTTTTAAAGCTAAGAACTTAAATTTGGTATTTAAAAGCCAATACATACTTAGATTATCAAACTTTTTAAAATTAATTATTTTAACTGAAGGATACTTTACAATATTGTGATGGTTTTGCCATACATCGACATGAATTAACCACAGGTGAGTCTTAAGTGTTATGTTATACTGTCTGTGTAATTAGTCAGGTTTTGATGTTGTTACTGTGTGAATTATCCCTTGGGGTAGGCTTTAGTTACTTCTTTTAAAATGAGTATTAACTGGTTGATCGTAAGTTACATGACCATTTTCTAATTTACTCCAGTAGAAAATTTTTCTAGTCAAGTATTAGATGGAAACATTTTTATATAACCTTGTAAAAAAAATTCTAACATAAAATTCTGGAAGGATGCAACTTAGGTGCAACTTTTTTTTTGGTTCTGTGCACCAGAATTTTGACTGTAATAAATATGGTTCATCTTTCATATATTTGTGTACTTGAATATTTAGAGAAATCCTTTAACTTGATATTTAATGAAACAACAAAAGGGTTGGTTACTAAAGCTTCTTGTATTTATAGGTATCATGAACATTTTCAGATAAGCAGGGAGTTTGTAAGAATAATGCAGTTAACACTAATAAACCCATCAGGCAGATGTAATAAATTATTAACCTTTTGTTGTATTTTATTTATTTGGGGGTGGGAATGGAATATTTGGAGTAAATCATAGACCTCATGATGTTATACCCCCAAATACTTAATCCATCTCTAAAATTTAAAAACATTTTCTTACATAACCATAAAACCTTTATTAGGTCTAACAAAATTGATGATAATTATTTAATATAAGCTAATACCTAGTTTTGGAGAAGGAAATGGCAGCTCACTCCAGTGTTCTTGCCTGGAAAATCCAATGGACAGAGGAGCCTGGTAGGCTACAGACCATGGGGTCCCAAAGAGTCAAACATGACTGAGCAACTTCACTTTCTTAAATACCTAGTTCATAACTTAAATTTCCCCAGTTGTCCCCAAATCTTTTCCGTTAAGCTTGTTGAAACCAAGATCCAAGAAAAGTTCATACGTTGCATTTGATTATGTCATCATATCTCCTTTAATTCAAAGAGTCTCCTGTTTACTCTATTTTCTTTTGTGCCTTTGACGTCTTTAAGAAACTAAGTCAGCGTCCCTGTGTCTGACCTTTTGAATTTGATTGCCTCCTTGCAGTGTTGTTTTGTTTCCCCGTCTTTTATATTTTATATGAACTGAAAGTTAAATGCAAAGGCTTGATTATGTTCAGGCTGTGCATTTTTGGCAAGATATATATTAGTGTGATATATCACTTGTGTGGGACTTGTGATTGTCTTGCTTTTCGTGGTGTGAGGTTGGTCAGTAAACTCAGCTGGTGAACAGCCTGATCCTCTTGTTACATCTTTTCTCTCCTTGTAACCTGAAAATAAAATGTAGTAAATATTCTGTTCCTCTTTAGCTTTTTACCTAAAGATGTAAGCACTCTTTGATGATCATTAGGATGTGAAAGTAGGCTGCAGTCCATGGGGTCACTAAGAGTCGGACACGACTGAGCAACTTCACTTTCACTTTTCACTTTCATGCATTAGAGAAGGAAACGGCAACCCACTTCAGTGTTCTTGCCTGGAGAATCCCAGGGATGGAGGAGCCTGGTAGGCTGCTCTATGTCTATGGGGTCACACAGTGTTGGACACAGCTGAAGTGACTTAGCAGCAGCAGCAGCAGCAAGGGGTGAAAAACAGTGATTTATTTTCTAATTCTATCATTCCTTTTACATTTGTTACTGAAGTTTTTCTCTAAGCAAGAGATCTCACTTATCTTAAGCCTGCCTAGTAAACATTGGAATATAGTTCCTGTAGGAAAGTCAGGATAAATGGTTCTTAATGCCTAAGCACTAGTTTTTAGATTAAAGAGACGACATGAAGTCTGCTTCTGGGGATGACAAATTTTTTTGGCTTAAACTTTTTTTTAATATCATAAAAAAACTCACATTTTAATAAAGTAGTTATGCTTCAGTCATTGGTAAAGTGAAGATAATAATAGTGTCTGTGTATCATATAAGA